>NC_034598.1:73574162-73604760 GCF_900095145.1 Mus pahari
GTCTGTGTGTGTGTGTGTCTGTGTGTGTGTGTGTGTTTCTGTGTGTGTTTGTGTGTGTCTGTGTGTGTGTGTGTCTGTGTGTGTCTGTGTGTGTGTCTGTGTGTGTGTCTGTGTGTGTGTCTGTGTGTGTGTGTGTCTGTGTATCTGTGTGTCTGTGTAACTCTCTCTGTGTGTGTGATGGAAAACTTCATGAATTTGTAATACTGCATGGAGACATGTGTGGGGGGACTTGGGGTTTGAGTAGAGAAAACAAGGTGAAATGTAATAAATAATACACAATTTCCAAAATGAAGAAAATGGTTAGATAATTATTTTAATAGGTATTTACTATTCAGAAGGTATTTTCCAAAATTTGATAATATTAGCAAGTTATAGTGTTCATTTCTTTAAAGCCTAAGACTTAATTTAGTGACAAATGAAAATACCTAAATAAGTTTAAAAGATTAAATCTAGTAATTGCTTTGATTTTTCATATCTTGATAAAAATACCATGAAAACTCTGACTTAAGCGATAGAATAAAGTATTATTATTTCTATAAACTTGAGTTTCCATAAGTTTTTATTGATCCAAACAAAGCAAAAGCTAAAGTTTATCATATAATAATTCATATTATATATCATATACTCTTATAATAATTTCTTTCTTTTTTGATTTTTTTGTTTTTTGGTTTTTGTTTGTTTGTTTTGTTTTGTTTTGTTTTTGAGACAGGATTTCTCTGTATAGCCATGGCTGTCCTGGAACTCACTTTGTAGACCAGGCTGGCCTGAAACTCAAAAATCTGCCTGCCTCTGGCTCCCAAGTGCTGGGATTAAAAGCATACGCCACAACCGCCTGGCTAGTAATTTCTTGAATCTCAGAATTCAGCATGAAAATAACTACTATATGTATATTTAAGTGTCTATTAATAATTCCAATGTGTAATAGATAGTAGGATGTTTAGAATCCAGAGTCCTTCTGGTCTTAGCTGTGAGAGTTTTAGTAAGTGTGGTAGTTTGAATCCTAATTGTTCCCAAGGTTGCTTTTGTTCAAAGCTTTGTCCCTAGTGGTGTCACTATTGAAATATGCTGGAATCTTTAAGAGGCAGGGACAACTGGAATAAGCTGCATTATGGGTGTGTTTTTTGGATGCTGAGACTCAACTTTTCTTTGTTTAATTTTCTAACCAAGAGGAATCAGATTTGCTTTCCAGCAGAGACATACAACTTACAATAATCTGGGTGGAAAACAACAGAATTAACTAACTGATCATGCACTGAGCCCTCTAAAACTATGAGACTGTGGGTCAGAGTAAAAGGTTTTCCTTCCTTTAATAAGTTGATTTTGTCAAGTACTGAGTATAGAGGTGAAAGGCTGACCTATACAATTCAGTTATCTTAATACTGTGACTAAGTGCATTCATAATGATAATATTGCTTTTTCTTGGGTAATTTTGAAATTTCCCATATAAATCATTTCTAATATAGATGCAGGGAGTTGCTATCATTATCTGAAAAGGGCCTTAGCATATATTATTGTTTTCATTTACATGATTTACAATTTACTTCCGTGAGTTTAACAACACACACTCACACTGGCATTTTCACCTACTAGTATAATTTTGATAACTGTGAAGACTTTGGTGGTACAATATACTTCTATAGGGTGAAGTTTAGGACTTCTTGATGGTTATAATTTCCTGGTTATATGTTCACTTAAGTTAGAAAACAAAAGATCTTATTCTCAAATTCATACTAATATTTAATTTATCCAGTATAAGAAAAGAAAAGAAAAATTTATGCCTATTCCAATTACTTAAATAACTATTCTTAAATAAACATATTTAAGCAAATAGAGTATTGTTAAACAGCTACCTTAAGTTGTATTGAAATTTAATGTAAAAGGGATAGGGTAATGTTACTCCACACAAAATTTTCTTTTCATTGAACTGAAATGACTCTGTATGTAGTATTTGCAGTTCTAACTTCAGCAAAGTGTTTGAGCATTCACTCTATAAAAATAGAATGAGAAGATTAAAATAGATGCACGTTCTCAAAGAATATCACATGTAAGTATTACCCTACCATGAATTACTTTTAACAGTTTGGTAGTATTTTTCAGTCTGAGAAAGTCATGATATTTTTTAACAAGAATTTTTAGATGATAGTTGAATAGTCCACATTTCTACTAAGCATTTTTTCATATACAGATTCAT
The DNA here is from genome assembly GCF_900095145.1 of Mus pahari. Classification (NCBI taxonomy): domain Eukaryota; kingdom Metazoa; phylum Chordata; class Mammalia; order Rodentia; family Muridae; genus Mus; species Mus pahari. The sequence goes on from NC_034598.1 coordinate 73,576,354, forward strand.
CATGCATGGGTCTCAAAGTAATATGGTGCATATTATTGTTGAGGAACAATGTATAATTTTACAAATAAATGAAAATCTGCTTTAATTATTTAATATATCTGACATGATGACTTTGAATATAAACATAATAAAGCATGTAATCAAACTAATAAACAGTAAATAAATATTTATATACTTTTAAAATTATATGTATTTATTTTCATTTGTGTATGTGTGTACAATTATATCTGTGTTAGTGTATGCAATATTTAAGAAATTACACATGAAGACCCAAAGAGGATATTAGATCTCTTGGAATTCTGAGTGTCTTGTGGGAAATTCTCAGATCTCTTAATGTCTGAGATATCTCTATATCTCCCAGTCACTTATATTTGAACATGGTTATAATATACACTGAACATTACTATGTTAGTTTTATCTGTGTCAATTGGACTGTGGTCTATTATTCTACCTGCAATTATATGAATTCCTTACATTCTTTTTAGAATGAGAAAAGATAATATTTATACAAAACTTATTTAGTCTTACATATACCCTTTATAGTCTATTAAGCAGGTAATATTTCACTATCATTAAGTGAGAGAACATAAATATCTCTCAAGGATTTTGTCACATTTTTAAGACTAAGCTGCAACTATACAGCAGTCAGAATTTGAATAGTATTCCAAGGCTTTCCTCAAAGGATGACTTTCTGCTGAAGGGAGATGAACTCTCTTACTCCTCTAAAAGTGGAAAGTGCCTTTTGTCTCCCATGGAAACATTTATTTTAATCATGTTGTATATGATAGCAATCTTCTGGAAGACTATTAGCACTTTCCTGTCATCTTTTAAAAAGAGGTCACTAAGGGGATTAACTCTTATCGTGGTGACTCACCACCACCATTCTGAACATCCATTATCACACCCTGAGGTGATGTGGCTCCTGTCAAGCTGTCAGCTGTCATATCCACAATCACTGTGCTTCCCTCTGACAGTCTTCTGCTTTGATTCGGCTCTGTGGCTATAGGTCGGGAAAGCAGATGCCCAAGACTTTTGAAGATTATATGTAAAGGTCTCCTGCCTTTAAACTGTAAAATGTGTTATCTCTACCAGACCAGGAGTGTTGAAGCTCAGGTACACATGGGAATCACTATGCTCAGATTCCATTCTATGAGATTAATGATCAGTTGGGGTACTTAAATTTTCTTGAAGTGTTTTATTTTTATCATTTGAAGAAATTTGGAAAGCATTGTAATATTATTAGAAGAGTTCCTAAATGCCTTTAAAACTGAAATGAAATCTCACCATAAAAAAGTTTAAGATTTGTATTGGTAATGGTTCCCTAGAGTGACAGCCAATGCAAGGAATATATATGTCAAATGGGGGACGGGTTATTATTCTTGCCTATACACTATAATCTGTGTACTTTCCCAATCACTGTCTTCGACTTGTTCAGCTAAGAGCAAGGTAGCTTTTCTGTCCATGAACTTGGAAATTACAGTATTCCCATTCTTCCAATGAAGGAGTAAAGGATTCCTAGAGAGCCAATGCTCATCAATTTATGTTGCAAGAACAAATATTTTGGTTCCAAATTTCAGAAAGTAAAGTCACAGCATCAATTGCAGCAGCAGCAGAGTTTGGAAAATTACCAGCAAGATGTGAAGGCAATGAGGTAAATCTTTGCTTTGTCTCTAATCCTCCTTTTGTCCAGCTATCATTGGATGGTGTTGCACACAATCAGGGTTGTTCTTCCCACCACAAATAATCTGATAAATAAAATCCCTCATAGTTTGAATGTATTAGTGCTGACCTTATTTCTTACTGGAGTCTAGATCCAGTCAACTTGACAGTCAAGATGTGTATATAATAATATCTAAATAATGTATATCTACAATCTACTTATCATCTATCTCTTATCTATCATCTGATATATATATATATATATATATATATATATATATATATATCACAAAAATATCTCAAATTATTTCATTTTTCAAATTTGCTACACAGGTCTGAATACTAGCAAAATCTTACTCTCTGTAACTGAACATATTCAGAATTTTTTCATTACAGGTTTCTTAATTTTATTTGATTTTATGCCAGTAAAACTTGGAAATTAAGAAAACTGCCAAAGTGAAATACTGAATGCAGCAATGCATATGCATATTATATACAAAATAATAAACATTCATACAAATTACAGTAGCTTCACCTGTCTCTATCTCCTTATTTCTCCATTTCTCTCTTTCAATTTCTTTCTCACCTTTCTTCAGTTTTTAATGGTAATTGCTATGTATTTGATTTTCATATAGTATAATAAACCAAAATTTAAAATATTATATGAGAATTAATTGATTAAGATGAAAAAAAATAATAAGAGAGCAGACTTTAGATTCAATATGCAGGTTTTCTTTTGGAGCAGCTATTGGGCAATGGAAGAAGCATAGATTTCCATCAAGAGATCCTTATCTAAGTGTGGAAAGAAGGGTGAGATAACAGGTGCTCCCAGCAAGAAAACATATATGAGGGTTAAGAGATGTAACTGTACTGCACTTGGGAGATCCCAGGCAATACTATGAGACTGGGAGAGTGGACTAGGCTATGATCCATCTCAGATGATGAGCATGGAACTGATTTGCAGAGGAACATGAATATTCTGTTAAAAAAAAGTATAATTTTTGTTCCAAGTCAATAAGATTGAAAATGCAAATAAGTCATCCTCTCAAATATATATTACACATTCATGACATAATTTTCATTCAGCAGATATAATTTGTGGATTTTGATGATTAATGCTAATGATAACACCCGATTAAATAGGCCATGGAATTAAAAGTCACTATGATAAAACATAATTACTAGTTATCGTTATTTGTATGTATGTGTCTGTGTGTGTATTTGTATGAATTTGCATGTGCATTTTGTGATCCAATAACAAGAATGGTTAATTCAAACAGATAAGTATCCTACCTTTGTACAATTGAAAAAAAAATGGACTGAGAAAGAAAATTGGGAAACAACACACTTCACAATAGCCACAGATAATATACAATATCTTACTGTGATTCTAAACAGACAAGTGAAAGATCTGTGTGACAAGAAACGTCTCTGAAGGAAAAAATTGAAGAAGCCCTCAGTGGTTGGAAAGTTATCCTATGCCCATTGATTGGAAGGATTCTACCAAAAGCAATCTACAGATTAATACATTTCTGGTCAAAATTCCAATTCAATTTTTCACAGAAATAAAAAGATCAATTCTCAATTTCATATGAAAACAAAATAAAACTAACAAGAACAAAATATATCAAAACTAAAAACAGGATAGCAAAAAATAATTCTCAACAATAAAAGGAATTACTATCCCTGACCTCAGTATACACTACAGAGTTTCATGTGTTTTATAAATTGCATCTTGGTTATTCTGAGTTGCTGGGCTAATATCCTCTTATCAGTGAGTGCATATCATGTGTGTTCTTTTGTGACTGGGTTGCCTCACTCAGGATGATGACCTCCAGAGCCATTCATTTGCCCAGGAATTTCATAAATTCATTGTTTTTAATAGTTGTGTAGTACTCCATTGTGTGAATGTACCACATTTTCTGTATCCATTTTTTCTGTTGAGGGACATCTGGATTCTTTCCACCCTCTGGCTATTATAAATAAGGCTGCTATGAACATAGTGGAGCATGTTTTCTTATTACAAATTGGAGCATCTTCTGGATATATGTCAAGGAGTGGTATTTCTGGATCATGAAACTCAAGAAGAAGGAAGACCACCTTTCTAGATCTTTCTAAGAAGAGGGGAACAAAATACCTATGGAAGGAGTTACAGAGACAAAGTTTGGAGCAGAGACTGAAGGAATGACCATTCAGAGACTGTCCCACCTAGGGATACATCCCATAAACAACTACCAAATGGGACCCTAGTGCCAATGACAAGATTTTGGTGACAGGAGCCTGATATAGGGGTCTCCTGAGTGGCTCAGTCAGTGCCTGGCAAATATAGAAGTGGATTCTCATAATCATCCATTGAAAGGATCACAGAGTCCCCAATGAAGGAGCTAGAGAAAGTACCCAAAGAGGTGAAGGGGTTTGCAATCCTATAGGAGGACCAACAATATGAACTAACCAGTACCCCCAGAGCTCCCTGGGACTAAACCACCAATCAAAGAAAACATGTGGTGGGACTCATGTCTCTAGCTGCATATGTAGCAGGGGATAGCCTAGTTGGCCATCAATGGCAGGAGAGGCCCTTGGTCTTGTGAAGTTTCTTTGTTGAGTATAGGTGAATGCCAGGGCCAGGAAGCAGGAGTGGGTGAGTTGGGGAGCAGGAGGTGAGGGGAGGGAATAGGAGATTTTTCAGAGAGGAAACTAGGAAAGAGGATAACATTTACAATGTAAATATAGAAAATATCTATTTTTTTTAAAAAAAAAGAAACCTCTTTAAGCTCTCACCTTGCTTATTCTCATCTTTAGCCCTCCTTCTCTCCCTCCCTCCCCCTTCTCTCCACAAGGCCATGGCCAGCCTCTCTCCCTCTTTCTACGTCTCTCGTTCTTGCTGCCTTTCTAAAATAAGGCTCTAAAACCAGAAAGAAAAATAGAGAGAGAAAAGATATACTATAGATCAATAGTGATAAAAATCACATGGTATTGGGACAGTGACAGGCAGGTAGATCAATGGAATAGAACTGAAGACCCAGATATAAACCCACACACTTATGGTCATTTGATCTTTGACAAAGATACCAAAACATACATTGGGAAAAATAAAGCAATTTCTTTTACCCAGAAGTGTATGAGGTGAATATAGAAAAATGAAAATAGATCAATATCTATCACCTTACACAAAGCTCAAGTCCAAGTCGATCAATGACCTCAACATAAAAACCATGTACACTTAATTGAAAAGAAGAGCAAGTGGGAAAGAGTGCCAAACTCATTAGCACAGGGAAAATTTCCTGAAAAGAATTCCAACAGCTCAGGTTCTAAGCTCAAAAACTGATAAATGGACTCTCGGGAAACTGAAAATATGAAAGGCAAAAGACTCAGTCAATAGGACAAATTTGGAACCTACAGATGGGTAAAAAAATATATCTTTACTAACCCCACATCTGGTAGAGGATTAATATCCAAATTACATAAAGAACTCATGAAATTAACTTCCAAAATAACCAAATAACCCAATTTTAAAATGGCTTAACAGAAATAAACAGATAATTTACAACAGAAAAACAAAAAGTTCAAATTCCTTATTCTTTAGGAAAATGCAAATCAAAATGACACTGTGATTAGACCTTACACCAACCAGAATGGCTAAGAACAAAAACCCAAATGACAACACATGCTAGGGAGGATGTGGAGAAAGAACACTCCTCTAATGCTAGTGGGGTGGCAAACTGTACAACCACTCTGAAATCAACCTAATAGTTCCTCAGAAAATTGGAAGTCGATCTACCTGAAGATCCAGCTATACCACTAGTGAGCATATACCCAAAAGATGCTCCACTATGCCACAGGGGCACATCTGCCCCTGTGTTCATAGTGGCCTTACTTGTGATAGCCAGAAGGTGGAAACAACCCAGATATCCCTCAATCAAAGAAAGAATACAGAAAATGTGGTTCATTGGCACAATGGAATACTATTCAGCTATTAAAAACAAGGACATCATGAATTTTGCAGGCAAATGGATGGAACTAGAAAATATCATCCTTAGGGAGATAACCCAGACCCCCCAAGTACATGCATCATATATACTTACTAAATGAATATTAGTCAAAACGTACAGAATACCCATGATACAACCCACAGATCTTCAGAAATTTAACAAGTAAAAATGCCCAAGTGAGGATGCTACAATCTCACTTAGAAGAGGGAAGAAAGTCATCCCAGGAGGGAGAGGCAGGGACCTGCCTGATACATAAGTACCTGCCTAGAAATCCATTGTGTCTTTCCCATTCTAGCTCATCATGTTGAAGTTTTATTTTTAATAATTTAATCTACCTTTCTCCGTAAAGTAGAATGATTAACTAAATCCCAGTCTGTCTCTATATCTGACTCTGTCTCTCTCTGTCTCTCTCTCTCTTCCTCTCTCCAAGTATGTTGCTGAATGTGAGGACTGATACAGAATTGATTGGTGTTTGATTCCAATAAATGTTATACAGAGCGTAAATCCAGGCAAAGGGCTCTAATAATTTCACAGAGAAGACCACATTTATAGAAATAATATACTCCACATAACTTATTCTCTAAATAAGCAATATTTTACATACAAAATAACTATTAACTCATCTAGCTTTCCTGCTATAAAATAAATGTTTCTTTTGTTGCTGTTATCGCAAAGCAAAGTCATATATAACCTTGAGTTTCAGCCAGAATAAAATTGATATGACTGGAAACAGTCTGGAATCCACGGCACATCATCTATAAATTGTAGGTGACTCTATTGCGGTTCTTCTTCTTTCTTCATTTTGCAGCTGTGGGAATCTAGAGCTTATTTAAATCAACCATTTCAGGGGAGACAGCGAGCTTATCCGTTACACATTTGCACACGCTCTTTTTCTGTCGTGTGATGCATCATGCTCATGAGACTCCTTGTGCACTCTGTGTTCAAGATGTTAGCAATTGATTTCAAAATCACCTAAGCATACTTATTTAAATAAAAATTGTGAGAAAGACCTATCACTCATGAAGAGGAATAAATATACTCCAGTAAGAAATCCCAGTGAAACACATGGCTCTCCTAGCACAGACTGCATTTATATTCCATAAAGCCTCTCATCATCATGCCTTTTAGAATTTAGATTTCATTATGAATTCTGCATTGCTGTAATAGCCTCTATAATAACCATGTCAGGACTAACTTGCTCGCCATTGATGTGATTAAAAAATACGTAGCCTATATCAGAAAAGGTACACTGTACAGAGCTTGATTTAAAGGAGGCCTGTCTTTTATGATAATTGCTTTACAGACTATGACAGTTTTAATCTTGGTGAATATGAGATTTTTTTCCCATCTGCATAGTACAGTTACCCTGAAAGCTTTAAATACATTGTACTCTGACAGCTCAATAGGTTAAGTTTTCTTTTAATTATAAATAATGGATTAAGACAATGCCATATCAATTCATTCACTCACCCATTATGTACTTTTATACATATTGAGTACTATGTTACTGACTTGCAGTTAAAAGATGAATAAAAAGTGATGAATGTTCTATAGAGATGTCTCTATCCTGGCGAGCTAAGCACAGACTTATATTATTATAGTGGTTTTCCATCTAGACAACAGCTTCAGAGAATACAGCTATATTCTCTTTCCAGGTTTAGTTATGACTGAATACATTGAAATTGTGAAATTCAATTCTAATGAGTCAAAGGAGGTCAATCATGAAGACTGATGCTTACTTCGGTAGAAGGCAAAAATCAAGTTTCTGAGCTTTCAGAGATTCTGAGTTCTAGAATGGGGAAATTTTAGAAAGATACAGGACTTGAAATTCAGGAAACTTTTTCTACTAGTACTATATTTATATACTACTATATTTATAAAATAAATTTATTATGAACAATTATTATAAATTATTGTAATTTTTATATTTATAAAATATAACATATTTGTAATACTATAAGTCTTTTTTTTTTTTTTAGCTTTCTTTAGTGTGGTCTCACCAAGTAAATACAATCCAGCCTTCTTCAAAACAAGAAATAGCATATAGTTAGACTATAGAGAACATTCTATTGGTTTGTAAATGAATATTTAAATTTTTGAATACAATTGTAAACATTGGTTCACATTACTAATCTAACAGTATGTACAACCATGAGAGCTGCATACTTCTAATCATTCACGAACAATCTTTTATGTTGTAAGAAATTCATATAAGCCAGTTCTTACCAATCCTGAAAGTTAAGAGTGAATATGGCACTAGATATGAAATAATAACTTTTATTAAGTGCTATGACATAGAATTTTACTGTAAATGCATTATCTCACTTATTCTTAACATTTTGGTAGAGGCTCAAATTGAAGTAATAACATATGTTAAAAGCAAGGTAAGAGGTTCATTAACTGAATAATAAATTCCAAGAGAAGAGAGCTCGTCACGTCTGCTGAGAGGGCAACACTATGAGTACTAGCCTGTGCTTTGGCCTGACCTTTCTACATTTTCTAACCACTACCTAGGTGGAAAGTTTTCTTACATATATCATTCTTCATTTTCTCACATTATCAAATTTGCTTGGAATGGAGTTATAAAATAATCCTCAACTTAAGTGAAAGACCCACTGTTAAGCATATCTTTTTAGGTCAAACAAATTCATCACTGTTCTTTTTGTCATAAAAGGCTTAAGTTTTTGTTGAGTGTGTTTTTTTTATTTCTTTGAGAGTTTTGTAAAATGTGGTTTTGATGGCATTCATCTTCCTCCCCCATCTCCTCCTACAATAACTGTCTGTTCTGCCCACCTACCTACATTTTCCTGCCTACCTTTTATTTATTTATTTATTTTTATAACTACTGGGTTGTATTTCTGTTGCCTGTCTTCTTGGGGGTGTTTGGGTACTCACTGGAGTATGCCCATCCTACTATGGAGCATACTCTTAATGAAAACTGTCTCACCGCAGACTAGCAGCTATCAATTGATAACAACTTCTCAAACAGGGGTAAGGCTTTATTCCTACCTCCATTTTACATGCCTATATTTTATGTTACATAATTGGCAAAAGCTCTTATTCTTTTTCTTTTCTTTTTTTTTCTTTTCTTTTCTTTTCTTAAGAATGTGTAATTTTTCCCTCTCATTCCTCTCATAAAACCACTTATAAGGTTCCACTGAAATAGGAGCTAGAGCTCTCAAGAAGTAAGTGTAGGTTAGAGAGGTGGTTCAGATGTTTAGAGTACTGATGGTTCTTGCACAGGTCCTGACTTCAATTCCCTGAAACCACATGGTGGCTCAGAACTGTCTGTAATGGGATCTGATTCCTTCCTTCGGTGTGTCTGAACACAGCTACAGTATACTCATATAAATAAATAAATAAATAAATAAATAAATAAATAAATAAAACATAAAAATAAAGAGAGGGAGAGGGACATTTAGTTTATTTGATACTATCTAGCCATCTAATTTTTGACCTGCAGTACCACTATGGGAGCAAAAAGAGCACACTGTGTACTCCCCAAATCAGTCAGTGGGAAACAGTTAATCAGTAAGGTTAAAGGTCCACTACCTACTCCTTCATCAAATCAGGCTATGGGCCAGATCCTGTTTGCTCAGATTCAGGTCAGGTACAGTTGCTATAAGTCAGTGACTGCAATGACTTTGACTTGCTCAGTAAATGCCATTGTAAAGCCTCCTCACTGTCTTTTAGAACTTGCATTTTTTCTGCTCTTCTTTCTAAAGTGTTCTCTGGGCATTTAGTAGATGGTGTAAGTGAGCTATTTAGAGCTGAGCACAAAGCCATCATACTTTTCAGCACATTCTGTAATTACAGGCCTCTAGATCCATCACTGATAAGTAGAAAGGCTTACCCAAGTAAAGCCTATCTTAGTGTTTGTTGATAGTTCTAAACATCCATGTCTTAAAGGCAGTTTAATACTGTCAAACTCCTTAGACAGCAGTATTAAATATCTTTGGAAACCTATGCCCTCCTCTGCCATGGGTGTTTGACAGGGATTACAGAACCAGATATTGGTTGCCTCTTGTGAAACAGGACTCAAATACACAGAGCAAATTATTGTACCCCCAGAGCTGATGTGCTACTGTTGTATACTTTTCCTGGTTAGTATTATGTTTAATAGGGCTCATAGGTGAATAAGACCATTATTGCCTCTTGACATCATGGCACAGCATTGTCACATATATTTTCTATGCTCTAGAAGAACATGACTGAGCTACCAAAAATACAAAAAGAAAAATCATATAAGATATTATGTAAAATCGTTTTTGTATTGAACCATCTTCACTGCTCCTCTGGAGTACAAGAAGCCCAAGAAGCACATGCTTGTTGGCCGTGTTCTATGGTTTTCCTATTCATTTATTGAAACTGTTCAGTTTATTCCCCTTTTGCCAGTACACACTAACGTCTAGGTGTAAGAACATTTATAAGTTATAACAATCAGTTCTCAGTTGTTTCTATTCTGAAACACAGTATCAACATATTGTGTTGTTCATTTGATACACACATTATAGTGAGGAGGGAAAAACCTTTCAAACTTTCATTTCCAAATTTCTGGTCACATGTATTATCTCCACATAAATTATGCATACTTCAAACCAACTTTGAAATGCATTGACTGTAAATCTGTCTGATGTGTCTTTTCATATTTCCAGATTTCTTAGGGAATATTGAAAAAAAAGAGGATATTTCAATTTCCTTTGCTCTTCTGATTTTCTGGGCACCACATCTATCTTGATTAATCATTATAAGCTAGCTATTTGTCTCATTATTCTCCTTATAAATGGCTTTTGTGGTGACCTGAAAGTAGACTCTGGATGAAATAAAAGAAGGAAGGACAATGGAAATTTTCTTTAATATTACTAAATTCTTCCTAGTTTTATATTAACAATCATTAACTATATCTCTAAACATATTCAGAGAGAAGTACTGAAGAGTAAACATTGTGTCTCTTTAGGTCACAGTACCAGTACTTGAAATCATTCCTTAGTTTATCATTCATGGTATTATAAATGATACATTTGCTTCTAAAACTAATTTTTTATGAAAGAGATTAAATTTACAATCATGTTCACTTTAAGAAGTAATTTTAGCAGTTTATAAGATTTAATTTACTAAGTGTGTTTGAATACCTAAAAAAGTTCTGAGTAAAAATTTAAAAAGGAGTGCTGTATAATAATTAAGTAATTACGTGAGTTCAGAGCTGGCACCATAAGTGTTTTTGATCATAAGCTTTAAGCAACAGTACTTGGATCACATAGTCCTTATGAAGAGGTAGTGGAAATGAGTGGGTGACTTTCTTTGCAAAAAATCTGAAAATCCCAGTGTTGTTTATGAACATCCTTGTTTTAAAACAAGATATTTTATTATGCAATGAAACTAAATTCACTTTTAACATTCCATATCTGCAGTCTCAATAAAACCGTTTCAACCTTCTGTCTTTGATTTAGCTTCTCTCATGATGCTGTCTAGATCAAAATAATACTCGCCATGTGGCATTAATCAACGTCATCTACTTGAACTGCTCTTATATGAGGCCACAAAACAAAAATGACTATGTGATATGAAGGTAGGACAAATCAGATATTTAGCCTGTAGAAAACAAGGCTATCATAATATTGTGAACATAAGTGTTAGAAAAAAAAAGACCATCTGTCTGTATATCTGTCTGCCAGTCTGTCTGTCTATCTTTCATCACTATCTAGCAACTATCTTCATCTTGTTCTTTCTCTCACACTGATTTACTATCTGATTTCCTCAAATTTTATGATACATGTATAATGACCACTTACTTATGGTTTTGATGGGTTACAAGTATCAGTGTAACTAACAGCATCAATAAATTGGAATTTTATCCTTAGGCTGACAACTCAGCACCATGAACACATGGGTACTATGACCATCACATAGGTCATTGATAATAAACTCATGGGGTATATGCGATTGAAATTTCCTAATTGTACAGGCAAAACCAGAATTTATCCATAAGATTTCCCTCTTCTTTGAATCTTATTAACTCCATTTGTGATATTTCCATTGCACCTTACAAGCAGTTTTGTGGAATAGTGCTGCAGGCTGTATTATGTACTAACTTGGTAAACGTAATGATAGTCAACTGCAGTAGACAGAGAATCACAGGTGACTGGAGAAATGGCAATTTATATCTTACTGAGGCCTAATATGACATTTCCAGTGCTATTATTATTCCTATGATGGAAAACCAAATCGCCAGTAAAATGACTACAAATTTCATTATCCTTATTGACACACAATTTAAATTTATTCATCTAATGTTCACTATTACTCTTCGGAAGGTTTCACTGTGCCTGACTCATTCTCTGGAAAAGTGGAGAACAAGGACTCATTGGTGAGAAATTCCATTTAAATATGAAATTTCTATGATGAGATAAGCAAATGTAATGCTGTAATTGACTAATGATGGCATGGCTATGAAAAGAAAATTCATATCTATTTTAGTAAATTAAAATAACACCGAATGTAATATAAGGATATGTAAAACATCCATCCCTGTTGGAATGTGGGCATGACAACTCAGAAAAATTATTTCAGGTGGAATAAATAGATCTGTCTCCTCTGTAATAGCTTAACAGTCTATAGAAAGTACACACAATATTTTTCCAATTAGTGATCTACTCAGTTTTACATGAATACTAGGTTTTAGCTTTTATAAATAATGTAACAGTTGATAAAGCTTTATTCTCTTCCCAATATAATTATTAAATGCATTTCAAGGAAGGGTGTCTCTATATAATAGTAAAATATGGAAAAAAATCTGTCTCAAATCAAAACAATTATTTGTCCTTACTCTTGCTTCCTGCTTGCATCTCTCTTGCCCTCTTGGACATTTCGCTTCTCCCTTCCCTTTCCCCCTCTCTCCACAAGGTCATGGTCAGCTTCTACTTCTTTATGTTTCCCCTCTCCCTTCCTTTCTCTTCCTCTGATACCCTCTTAACTCCTCTCCCTATGCCTTGAGTAAGGTCTATTCAATACTTAAAAAAAAAAAAAAAAAAAGAATGAAAAAACTATTATTCACTGTTAAAACTGAACTTGGCCTTACAAAAGAAATTTAGAGATCTACCTAAATATGTCCCAGGCTTTGAATCCACACACTAAATTATCTAGATCAAACATTACTTCTCTATGAACTTAAGATGAAATAAGTGTGTTTGTGTATGTGTGTGTGTGTGTGTGTGTGTGTGTGTGTGAAAATATAACGTGCAGACAAAGATAAAAGCATCTGTTACTGGCAAGTTTGATAGTCATAGGGTACACTGAAGTTCTTGCATTTCTTATGACTTGGGGAATATATTTTATTCAGCATCTTTACCAGATGAAATGGCAATATCTATATATAATAGCTATCATTACATTTATAATGAAATCACAGTGGTGTTAAAAATCTGTTTTAGAGATACAAAAAAAAAAAACATTCAAAATGTTGCTAGAATGCAAAACACATGCTATGGTATGTATAGTTGGGATGTGTGCCAGATATCCTGCTGATTTATGTATGAATGCCACGTAAGTTCATTTCAATCACATTTAGTTTATTCACTCGGTTTCATTCTAAAGGAATGAATCTATTCTGATCATTTTGTCTGTGGTTGAGAAAATTGAACTCTAACAGATTGCAGTCCCAGAAGAAACTGCTTAGTGTTAGAGCTTCTAGTAATTGCTAAACTCCCACGTGCCTCCGGGGAAAAAGTATGTCCTTGATTAGAAAACATACAAGGAAAAGGAGGTGGAAGGCTCAGAGTTAACGGGCAGTAGAGCATTCTCTGTTATGTGCTTTAGAGAAACACAGCGCATTCCTCTCCATGTTTTACTAACTAGAGGAATAATTTATATTCAAAAGGAAATGTTAAAATTCTAATCATCCCTCATCATTAAGCAGGGATTCTCTATCTTCTCATTACCACGCAGAAGGGAAATTTAATTCAAATGAAGTCGATAAATAAATAAATCCAAGGGACTTATTTAAATTCATTTAGTATACATTTCTAAATTACATCCTTCTGACAATAAAACCATGTATTAAATAGGGTATTTTACTGGGCAATTATGATAGATCCTGCAGTCAGGAAATCAATATCTTCTAGCAATGTAAGCACTTGGATTTTTTTTTTAGCATGCTATTGAGTGTTTTCCCTATGTATTTCAAAGATGACAAATGGAGTTTCTTATTTATTAATTCTACATTTGGTTAGAATTTGATTAGACACTTATTCATAATGTATGTGTCAACATAGCTACTAAGAACACACATGTCACTCTAAACTCCTATAATATGCTGACTTGAGGAAAATAACTGTTAGAGAGAGCCCATTGTATGTGTTGGTATTTATTACGTTGAAAAGTATATTTTACACCGTAATATCTACTCATAGCTAAACAGAAACTATAAAGGAGTTGAAAGTGAGCAACCTCAAACTTAATGCTGAAATGTATCACATAAAGCTGCCCATACTATTAGCAAGTTAGTGGTACCTAGAAAATACATAGTTAAAATCAAAATTTTAAATCACATGGAATGTAGAATTATATGCATTCCTATGAGGAATGTGCAATACTACCTCAATTTGTACTTGAAAGAGAACAACAAAAAAAAAGTTTTTTGTGATTAATACGTATATGGTTGTTGAAATTCTCCATCAATCAACAATGAAAAAAAATTACAACACACAAACTGTTGTGTTGTGAGCATTCTCCATTCTTAAATCAAATATGCAAAAGTTAGAATGTTTATAAAGATTGTTCTCTGAGCCTTGGCATACTAAGATATAAGATGCATGCCCAGAAATTCACATGGATCAAGTTAATTTTTCATAGACATGCAAATATGGCTTAATTAAGAACTCTAAAATGGAATAAAAGTATTATTTGAATAAAATGATAATCCAATGCGATTATCTCTCAGCACTAATCTTCTAATTAAGACCAGGTAATACTGAGTTCATATATTTAGTTTCTATTTAAAGAGATACAACTATCTGTTCGATGGCAGAAGTGCAAAGTATGGTGAAGTTAAATCGAAAATGTCTGGACACATTTTAGTGTACACCCTACTGACAATTATGTGTGAAACAAAGACACTGATAATAATTTAAAATACTAGCTTATATATATTTTTAAATATTTTTATCTGTGACACTGCATTATTAAATCAAGTCTTTTCCTGTAAAAATTGCTATGAAGAAAACATTTGCTTTTTATAAAAATGACAAAAAGGGGCTTTAATGGTAATTGATAAACTTGTAGAGATTATAAATTACAATGATACTTTTTAACATCTAGAATATAAAATTTTTCATTACAAATATGTGAGGAACTTGGCAATAGAATGGATGATCAATCTACTTCTCAGAATTTTAAAGAGAGGCACATGAGTATTTGCCATACCTTCTTTTCATTTCCATGATCACGGATATAGCAGTATTCTAAAATTCAAAATCAATACATTGGAGTAATAATTCAAATAAATCTGTTATATATTTCTTCTTTAACTCCAAACACAGGACAATACAAGTATGACTAAAAAAGTGTAACTGTGTTATATATTGAGTCTTATGACTTCCCGGAATTTGATGGGAACAGAAAGATCAGGCATAAGGGAAATTCTTTAGAATATCTAGTTTAAACAGAATTTGATGAAATGAGACAAAGGCAACATTACTGCAAAGTTGATCTTATATAATGGAAACAATGAAATTACAACCTAATTAATAAGCACTTGTTTTAACATTTACTGCTATGATCTGAAAACTCTTACTGTATCATATTTTAAAAACAGAATCTACTAGAAAATTATCTATATTCTTTAGACTTGGGATTTTGCATTCTATGCAAGAGTTTTTACATTCTTGGGAATGGTCTCAGTTATATATCAGGCCCTTCTCTCCGTTCAGGATGTGACCTCTGTCCTGTTGTGGGGTGGGCTTCACCTTCCATCAGAATACAAATCTAGAGAACAGAAAGCTATTTGAAAAAAGATTTTCAGAAAAATGGAGAGCAAAATATATCTAATCAATTAAGTTCTGTGTCCTATGTGATTGATCAATAAAGTAATTGATCTGGAACAAAGGATTTCAGTTCATTTGTTCTGTTCATCACAGCATCAATGAAAAATTTGAAGGATTATATGGGAAGAAGGGAAAAGAGAGAAAACAGTAATAAATATAATTTTCTTTGCAGGAGTTATCTAAGCTATGTAACAATCACAATATTCATTTTATTATCACATTGTGGGGTTATTTTGTTTTGATTTGAGGACATATGGTTTCCCAATGTCTATGTTGTTGTCAAAATATCTCAGTAGCATATAATATCTTTGAATTCCTGCTAACATTAGAAGTTTTTAGTCTTTAGCCGGAAGCATGAACAGCTTGTGATATTTGTTGGTAATAATTGTGATTGTTAATCTGCATGGCATGAATCACCAAATGTCATGGTTACTGTTATAATTTTAAACTTAACAAAATTTACATAAATAACTGTAACACATGATTTCACAGGCTTGAGGAACTAATGCTTTATTAATGTTTGTACTACTACAACGGTGGGTGGCAACATAAACATCAGTTTCCATGTTCTGTGGCCCTTTGTTCATGTTAGTAGCCTCATGTTATATCCCTTCTTAAATGTCCAATAGAATTAGCACATGTATCCTTCCTGAGTGGAAGGTATCAACATGTTATCCAGGTCATACCAACTAGATTTTTTGTTCATTTCTGAGATTATTTAGGACAATTTTTATTATTGTTATTTTTTATTTTGTTTTTGTTTTTTTTCTCTCCCAGAAGAGTAACACCATTTCAAAGTGATTAATCATGCTATGTAGATTTCAGTACGAACTCTGTGTTATCAAGGAACAGAAACTCTCTCTCTCTTTTTTAATTAGATATTTTCTTTATTTACATTTCAAAAGCTATCCTGAAAGTTACCTATACCCTCTCCCCGCCCTGCTCCCCTACCCACCCACTCCCACTTCTTGGCCCTGGCATTCCCCTGTACTGGGGCATATAAAGTTTGCAAGACCAAGGAGTCTCTCTTCACATTGATGGCTGAATAGGCCATCTTCTGCTACATATGCAGCAAGAGACATCTTAGTTTGGAGCTAAGACAAAAGGATGGACTATTCAGACTACTCCACCCAGGGATCCATCCCATCATCAGCCACCAAACCCAGACATTATTGCACATGACAGAAAGATTTTGCTGAAGGGACCCTGATATAGTGTTCTCTTTTGAGGCTATGCCAGTGCCTGGCAAACACAGAAGTGGATGCTCACAGTCAGCTATTGGATGGAACACAGGGCCACCAATGGAGGAGCTAGAGAAAGTACCCAAGGAGCTGAAGGGGTCTGCAACTCTCTCTTCTTTCACTCTCTGTATTCCACTCTTTGTCATCTAAAAATCAATCATCTACCTAGGTACATAATACTTTATAAAACAAGAGATATTGCTGATATTATGTATAATCCTACTATACCCTTGAAACACTGACAAGGTTTAACATGAATTTACAAGGGAGAATTTTATTCAAGCTCAAGGGGATAGTATAAAACACCAAAAGGCAGGCTTTTCGAAATTTACTCAGAAGATGATATGACGTACTTAAATGGCATCACAAGAGCAGAGTAAGATATAAGCTTCAAAGATAGATTATGAAAATATATGAGGAGTCTCTTAAGTTGAAGAATTTTGGGCTTGTTTTTAATATGTATACAGTTAGTTTAAAGAAACTGGAAAATGGAAAAAAAGAGAAAAAGAAACAGGAAAATGTAAGAGAGAATTTAAAGCAATAAAACAATTTTGAGGTACGATCAGGAATTTTAGCATCTGTGTGAATTCAATAGGGTCTTAGGATCTCTTTTATCACTTCTGTGAGCAACTACATACTTATCAGCAAATGAACACATTATATGACAAACATGCAGCATCCCTTTAGAAAATGAGCACTTTGCACAATTCTAGTGAAATAGCTATCTATAAGATAACTAAGAAAGACTGAAGCTGTACCATGATGGAAGTGATAGTATGAATCTATCCACTAAGGGGAAAACTCAAGCTGATCCTGTAAGTGTGAAGATCAAGAGACTAGGAAGACTCCGACAGGGGTGATGGGTCTCAGGCTAATGCCTAGCACTCTGTCACCATAACAAGCTAACAAATTATAAGTCAAAAATTAACAACAGATGCCTAGTGGGGAGATTCATTGAGTTGATCATGACCAGCACAGAATTATTGCCAAGATTATGCTATGGGCATATGTAGTACATGTGGTGCCTATGGTCTTGGCCTATAACCATCTTCAACCCAAATGCCTTCACTCTTGGTTAACAGTATATCTTTGATCCCCATAGCCTTGTGACAAGGAACCAAGGAGCCACTCTGTAGTTGACACTTTGTGTCTCTTGAGTTCCCAGCATCTTAATTTCCTAGGATCAACATACATGGACTGAGACACATCCAGATAATTCAAAACTGCTTTAAGTTCATGTGCACCATGCTGTGTCATTGTTTTATTTGTTTGTTTTGTTTCATGTGTTTAGTTTTTTTTTATAAGTTAAAAAAATAAAATGAAGAATAAAAGCAATTAGCATGTTAGGGCTAGATTTTAATTTATGAATATTAATACGGATTTTGGAGGCCTGTCTTCATGAATGGCCAGAAAATGATAGTTCTATTGTTTAGTGATATTTTCCCAACAAGCTGTTACAGGTGCAGTCATATTATGTCTAATAGCCATTAGAGAAACAAGAGAAGAGACAAGTATCAAGATTATGGTTCCTTAAGGAATTGGCATTTTCTTTTTCTTTTTTATTTTATTAGATATTTTCTTCATTTACATTTCAAATGCTATCCCAAATGTCCCCTATACCCCACCACCACCTTGCTCCCCTACCCGCTCACTCCCACTTCTTGGCTCTGGCCTTCCCCTGTATGGGGCATATAAAGTTTGCAAGAACAAGGGGCCTCTCCTCCCAATGATGGCCGACTAGGCCATCTTCTGCTACATATGCAGCTAGAGACATGAGCTCTGGGGCTACTGATTAAGGAACTGGCATTTTCTTCCCACAAATTGTAATGTTCACAGAAAATTCCAACTGACATAAGGTAATAAAAGACTCACAAGGTAATATTGTCCTTTTGAAGGGTTTTATTTGACAGAAATATTCTTTCAACATTTGTTCCATATTTCTACCGCTTGTAAAAATTGGTAATAAAAGTAGAAACCTGAAAACAAAGCTATTAAAAAAATCTTCAAACTCATGAGCCTAAGAAATGATGTTTTCTTTGTAAGTACACATATAAGATAGGAGGAAATCTGAGCTATTTTTTGAAACATTGTAAACTGAAGTTCTAAATCTCTAAATGTATTTAAGAGTTTTATGGATCTACCTAGCTTAGTAATATCTTTTAATAGTTCCTTCTTTCTGAAACCTATATGGATAAAACAAACTACTCTTATTTACTGATTAAACATCATTTTCTTGGATGTATACAAAACACCTAGATAAACAGGTTGATTAAAGTTATCTTATTGGTCTTGCTACTGGGCAAAAACTGTTAAACACTAATCTTGATAAAATTCTCTGTCAATAAATGAAGTAAGCACATCGACTAATGCTGAATTAGCTACCCTTTCTGTGAGACTATAAATTCAACGGAGTAATAATATTAAATAATTTTGTTAGCCGGGCGTGGTGGTGCACACCTTTAATCCCAGCACTTGGGAGGCAGAGGCAGGCAGATTTCTGAGTTTGAGGCCAGCCTGGTCTACAAAGTGAGTTCCAAGACATCCAGGGTTATAGAGAGAAACCCTGTAAAAAAAATAGTTTTGTTGACAATAACCATCAGAATATAGTAAATAATTATAGGTACTTTGCAATTTTTCAATGTGAAATTCACCCAGTTTTCTCTTCTCTCACAAAAGCAATAAAGTCCGAAGAACAAATTATGTTTAAGTAGCATATTAACTCAAGGCAGAAAGTTACAAAGAATAAGGAAAGGAGAAAGACTACAAGGCTTATTAAGATACATCTAAAGAAAAGGAAAACCATGGCTTTCTCTAGGGGAAAGCCTTGTCTGTCATTGTAGAATACAGGGAGGGCTAATCTCAAACAAGTGTCAACTTAAAATTGTGTGTGTAGTTTCTTCCTGCACTGTTATGCTCATTAAAAATTTGTTATGGGCTATTAATAATTATATTTCAAGTTTATTTAATTAAAAGATTATCTCAGTAAATGAAAAAATAATGGAACAAAAATAAGTGTGGAGATTAGAGGTAGCCCTGAACATGTGGAGTTATAAGTTAATGTATGCTGTGCACTTTGATACTGCATGTCAAAGGTCCTAGTCTCACACCTATGGGACAATGGCAAAGTCTGGAATATCTGCATCTGTGAGGGTCCAAGGGACAGCAAACTCTTTCTCTGGACCATATAGGGATGTTGACAGTATATACAGAAAAATGTCCATTATAATTTCTTCAAATCCTTTCATATTTGCAATCTGAAGACTGTGCCATGACAGAGACCAATCTTTCTGAGATTGGCTAACCCTGCCCTCTTGATACATGGGCATGCATACCATAAACTTGCCCCATAAACTTGCCCCCTTTCTAACTTTAAATAATATCCTGACTTTACTGTTTGGCTTTATGCAGTAACCCTATCCCAGTGTTCAGCTGTATATCCTAAACATGCTGAGCATCCAGGTACAGTCATTTGTCCACCAGAGAGCACAGCCTACCTAATACCAGCTTCCTCTCTGTGTGCCCATTTGCCTGGCATTCTTCAATCCTTTTGCCATTATAAGTCAGGTTCATGCTAATTTCTAAGGACTCAGCCAATAAGGAAGCCAGATAGACTTTCAATTCACAAATTTAATTATTTAAATCCCTGCGTAGAAATTTATGATAAAACTGCTAACACGGTGAATAAATGTATTCACAGCAAACACATTTTTTGATGTTCCATACGTTTTTAATAGTCTGTATTAGGATCCCTTATACAATGGTAACATATGCTTTGAAAGACTGTGCTCCAGCCAGGCAATGGTGGCACATGCCTTTAATCCCAGCACTTGGGAGCCAGAGGCAGGCAGATCTCTGGGTTCGAGGCCAGCCTGGACTATAGAGTTCTAGGACAGCCAGGGCTACACAGAGAAATCCTGTCTTGAAAAAACTCCAAAAGAATAAAAAATAAATAAATAAAATAAAGACTATGTTCCTATTTTTACATTATTAAAATCCCTAGAAGTAAGAAGATGGTTTTAGATTGGGTCCCCTGCAC
The DNA here is from genome assembly GCF_900095145.1 of Mus pahari. Taxonomy (NCBI): domain Eukaryota; kingdom Metazoa; phylum Chordata; class Mammalia; order Rodentia; family Muridae; genus Mus; species Mus pahari. Next base: position 73,597,319 of record NC_034598.1, read on the forward strand.
TTAGAGTTAAAAGTTGTTGTGGGTTGCTCTCAGCATGTGTGCTGGAAACCACACTTTGGTTTTCTGATAAAGCAGTAAGTACTCACACCTGAGCCATCTCTCTAATTGCATATTCACGTTTTAAAGGACTCATCTTCACATGGTGATGGTGGAGCTCTCTTGAAGCATCATCACAAATTTCAAATGATCAGTAAAAGTATTGGCAAGTAAGCACAGGGCCCTTCGATCTCACAGGTTATTAACTCTATTCTCACATGCACACAAAGCCTGCTCTTCTATTAAGGGAATGCTACAGTTTTAAATGGAGGAGGTTTTAGTTTGCTCACAATGCAATGAGCTAGAAGTTGATTGTCAAATATATATGCCTATTAATACCACAGAAATCTCAAGATTCCAATTCTGTGGCAGTTCACTAACTGATCCATTTAGAAATAGAATCGAATTAAAAGTGTTTTGTAAGCTATTATATTCTAATATTGGAATATTTGTTTAGTCTCGTGAAGAACAAAGCCTAACTAGAAAAAAAAAAAAAAGAATTTCTTTGGGTACTTTTGTATCAGTGAAATTGTATCAATTTCTTTGGGTACTTTTGTATGAATTTTTGTAGAAATTCATCAAACATGAGTGACTTTAATGATCTGGATTATTTGTCATTGACACAACAGAAATGAGTCTTCAGAGGAACACTGGGATCTCTAGAGTTGCATCAAGCTTTTCATTGGTTAGTAGACATTTGATAAAGTTTTTGTGTCACCTGATGTCACTTTGAGTCATGACAAAAGTACTTTTGAAAACTGGCTTTGCTTTGACCATTAATCATCAAAACAGGTTTCTAAAAAGTCAAATTTGTGTTCTCTAGACCTAGAGAATTAAAACAAAAAGCAAATATTGAAGTAAGAAAGAATGGTGCAGCCAGAATTAACTTTGTCAGGAAGCACAAGCTGGACTGAAAAAAGAAAAAAAAAAGAAAAAAAAAAAGGTGTGAAATGCATATAATTTTCCTTATTCTGATATCTTTTCCTAAGAAGTATATTTTCCCTAATGTAATATCTATTGATCTAAAGTCATTCAAACAAGGGAAGAAACAGACCCCCTTTGCACCCTATGCCTAAAGAACAATAATACATATCCATAGAAATGTTCGTGGAATAAAATTTCATTAAAAGATTAGTTGTACAACAGTTTAGGAATCGGTAACTGGTGACTAATCTGAACATTTCTGTGAAACACATTTCATATTATTTAATTGCTATGGAATTGTTTTACTCGAATACAGAAGACTGTAGAACACACACACACACACACACACACACCATTACATTTATACCATTATGCTTGGCAGTTCTGCTTATGTTTGAAATACTACTGCTATAATTTAGTGTCTTCTTATCCACAACAGATGGCTTAAGTTATGGATTTTTTTAAGAGTACATTTGGTATAAATGTAGCTATGAGACAGAACAACTCCCTCTGAGGATATTGTTGATTTTGATGAATTGGTTCTTTTCCCTCTGAAATGACAATATGTTCAAACAGCTGTTAAACATAGCAACTAACAAATACTAGGTTGACCCTTTCCTCTGAGGATGTATCATCTTATTCCGAAAAATCTTCAGCCATCTTCCTGGTTTATCACATCATATTGAATGCATCTGTTTAGTCATGGCTGATGGATAGAAGGGTAATTTCTACTAATATGTATGGGGATACTAAGGCCTCCTTGGTGTTATTGAGAACTTGTGTCTATATTTTAAAGATATGGAGCAGAGACTGACACACCTGGGATCAGTCCCATATATAGTCACCAAACGCAGATACTATTGTGGATGCTAAGAAGTGTTTGCTGACAGGAGCTTGATATAGCTGTTTCCTGGGAGGCTCTGCCAGAGCTTGAAAAATACAGAGGTGGATGCTTGCAGCCAATCATTGGACTGAGCACAGGGTCCCCAATGGATGAGTTAGACAAAGGACTGAAGGAGTTGAAGGGGTTTGCAACTCCATAGGAAGAACCACAATATCAACCAACCAGAACTCCAGAGCTCCCAGGGACTAAAGAACCAACCAAAGAAAACACATGGAGGAACCCATGACTCCAATTGCTTATGTAGCAGAGGATGGCCTTGGAGAGCATCAATGGGAGAAGAGGCCCTTGGTCCTGTGAAGGTTAGATGCCCCAGTGTAGGGGAATGCAAGGACAGGGAGGCAAGAGTGGGTGAGTGGGTGCTGGAGCACCTTCATAGAAGCAGGGGTGGGGATGGGAATGGGTTAAAAGGTTTCTGGCTCGGAAACCAGGAATGGGGATAACATTTGAAACTTAAATAATGAAAACATCCAATAAAAAATATTTGTTTCACTATACACTAAAGCAAGCTACTATAGGAAACAGTTGAGGTAGAATCTGCTGTTTGAGTTTGGGCTTGATTGGTAAAGATGAGGCAAGATTCTGGGGGCTGTAATATTGATTTTTCAATTTGGTTGTTGGAAAAATGTGAATATTAGTGTTCTTATATTTTTCTTTGTAGTATACTTTCCTATGTGTATATTATAATTGAATAGAAATTTAATATTTCAATATGGATAAACTTGAAGACTTTAGTGTTGTAATAAAATATATAAAGTGTCAATTCCAACTTTTATTCAAACATCCACACAATTTTCTCTGGGCTATAAACATTGCTTCATTATTTCTATCTCTAATTAATATTCATTTTATAAAAATTTAATGGGCTTGGTTCCACTTATTTGGGAATTGTCATTATATTAAGTAGTCCTATTTGAGTAGGAAGTCATCAGAATAAATGGCTCTTATTCTTGCATGTAAATGTCTAAAGTTCCATAAATCATGCCACTTACATTTTAAAGTGTCGACAACTGGTATTTTACAAAGTCATACTTTTCAAATCAAGTACTTTATTTCTGCATGAAAAACAAATACCAAAAAATTAAGTACTCATAACTTGATTCTTTCCATTTATTCAGCTGAATTTAATTCATCTATTTATCATCTGAGGTGTGCTTTATGTAAACATAAAATATGTTATTATGCTGTATTTTTTATTGCAATATAAACATCCTATTGTTTTACTAAAATATGAACTTGTCCTCATAGTGACCAGCAATCTCTTAAAGGTGGTAAAAGTCCAAACTGAAAAAAAAATATTAATTTAGTATCAAATGAGTTAGTTTATGCCAAATTAAGTCAAATAATTGTCAATATTAAGTAAGAGACCATCTGGATAAACACCATGGTACCAAAATTTCCTTCTAAGACTGTACTTTGCCCTCTGCCTGGATTTACTCTTATCTATTTTTTCATTAATATTTACTAAACTTTCAAAGTGAATATTGCTCTCATCTCTGGCTGTCCCTCTGGGTCCAGGTCTCCTTTCTTCATCTCCCTACTCCTCCCAAGGTTCTGTTTGGGCTGCCAGGTTTGTTCAGTATGGACCCTTCCCTCTGCCTACTTTCTCCATTATTTCTAAATGACTAGTTCTCTGTGTATTTTTCATCACATAAAAGCTAAAGTTTAAAATTTTAAGTTATCTCATTTTGGTCAACAATATGACCCTGGAAGAAAATAATTTTAACACTGAATGAATCTCAGTTCCTTGAAGGTGTTGTACTGGCATGATAGTTCCATCTAGTTTTTTTTTTTTTCCAGCCTTTGTGCTAAATGAGAAATAAACTAATGCGAAGTTATAAATGGTTTAGGAAATAATTTACTATGCAACATTCTACTCTGCCACACTTGTAAATAGAAAAAGAATGGTTTTAATATATTTGAATATTGTGGGAAAGAAATGTCCCATTTTTCTTGTAACTGGTACCTACCAGCTTAAGACAAATTTAAACCTTGTAGTAATTGCATAATAATAACCAAGGAAAAGATAACGTCTTTTGTGTCGAGAGGTAAGCCTTAGATATGATGAGACAGGCATGTAAGTAATATGTCTTGCAATAGAAGCTATATTAAAGTGATATTTAGGCTGTAGATGGATTTCCTGCATTTAAATGTGCAGTAGATTATTTGTACCCTCTGACTTTATATAAAGCACTCAGCTGCTTTTGTTGTTCTATTGATTGATCTCCCCTGCCTAGCACTAAAGATGAATTGGCTCTAATTTACTTCTGGTTTCTCATACTTGGTCTTAACCAGCTATTGAAATAGTACTGTTATAAAACAATAGTAACAAGACTTGCCTACATATATGAAAACCAACATTTTACGATCTTTCTGAGCAATGGCCATCAGTAAAAGAATGAAAGTGTGTGTGTGTGTGTGTGTGTGTGTGTGTAACTAGCATAATAGCATTGTCTACTTAACAAAATTTAGAATCACTGGAGTACTGGGAGACTTGCTACCAGGTTTACCTGACTGAGACTATCTCAATTCTATTAACTGTGAAGTCTCATCTTAATTGTAGGTGGGACCATTCTTTGGCAGTGGCTCCTAGATTGTACAAAGTATAATAAGAGTTTGCGAGTGTATCCATTGTTCTCCATTTCCTGATTGGATGCAAATGGCCATCTGCTTCAAACTCTGAGCATTTCATTCTGTCACAGTGATCCACTGTACTTTAAACTCTTGGCTAAAACAAGTCCTTTCTCTATTAAGTTACTTTGCCAAAGTATTTCATCAAAGCAACAGAGAAAGTAGTTAAGAAAAGAAATACAATAACCTTAGGTTCTCATAGCAAAACTTTGAAGCAAATAACAAATTACAGCAAACTATTACAATGAGTATTCCTAAGTATCTCCCATAGAAATTTTGATACAACAAAGAATCAAAATCAGAAATGCCAATACTTAAAAACACTGGTATTGTCATAAAAAAACAAAGGGTTCTTATAAAACTTGGTGTCCCTTCAACTGCAAATCTAGTCCTTTTGTTCCTTTTCCTGATTAACAATTCTGATAGTGTTCTATTCAGAATTTCGAGTTGCCATGCAATTATTTTCATCAAAAGTTGAAGGGTGAGATTATGCTGTCAGAAATTCTCAACATATTGCATTAGTCTCAATTAGTAATTATTACCTGATAAGTATTTCTAAAAGCTCCAAATGCTAAAATTATACTTATCTGATGGACAAAACGCATCTCTTTAAAAGTTATTAGATTAAAATATTCACGAGTTTGCCTGAAAGAACATGAGAATTCAAAAATCAGATAAAGCATAAAGTTAGAGAAATGGAAAAGCAAGCAAGTAAAACTATAAGAAATGACCAAGGCAAATGTCTACTCTGCCACCATGTCAAAGACAACCTAATTTTATGTACATGAAAATATATGCCCATAACAGACATTTTCTCAGCTTGTGAATAAACCATCAAACTCCAGGAACTCTTGGTTTTGTTTTGTTTTGTTTTGTTTTGTTTTGTTTTGTTCTGTTCTGTTCTGTTCTGTTCTGTTCTGTTCTGTTTTGTTTTGTTTTAGTTTCAATGGTATCTCTGAAGCGTTCTGTTATTAGGGGATTTTATAGGATATTCTGGGTATAACTATTTTAACCTTTGTATTCTTCAACATTCTCCTGTTCTATTATAAAGAGGTGATTGTGAATACTTAGTAATCTATCTCCTAGTCATCATTTTGAAATTTTGATAGTCATAGTTATCGATGCCATGAACCGCCAGGATCTCATGGTCACAGTGAGTCCAGGATTCTAGTTAATCCAGAAAACATTCCCCAGCATCAGAACTACCCAGTAGCAAAGGAAGGGATTGAAACTGGCGGATAATACCTATATCACACCAAATGGATAACTAAGGTTTACAGAAAGTCCACTGTTCAATCTTGATGAAGAAAAATGTGATCTCTCAATGTGTTTATTTCCTTTTTTCCCCTTATGTTTTTAAAGCATACAAGGGAGAGTTTAGACAGGCACACATCCCCACAAAGGGTATATCTTTTTTTGGGGGGGGGGTATTGTTCAATCTTTTTGGGCGGGTGATATTTACTTATTCACATTTCAAATGTTATCCTCTTTCCCTGTTTCCCTCCCTATGAAACCCACTACCCATTCCCCCTCCCCCTGATTCTATGAGGGTGTTCCCTACCTACCTACCTACCCACTACTATCTGCCTCTCCTTGCATTGCCCTACCCTGTGGCATTAAGCCTTTACAGGAACAATGGCCTCTCCTCCCACTGATGCACTGATCCTCCCTCTGCTCCATATGCAATTGGAGCCATGGGTCCCTCCATGTGTTTTCTTTGGTTGGTGGTTTAGTCACTGGGAACTCTAGAAGACTGGTTAGTTGATATTTTTGTTCTTCCAATGGGGTTTCAAACCCCTTCAGCTCCTTCAGTTCTTTCTCTAACTCATCCATTGGGGATTCTCTGCTCAGTCAATTGGTTGGCTGCGAGCATCCACCTCTGTATTTGTCTGGCTTTGGCAGAGACTCTCAGGAGACAGTGATATCAGGTTCTGGTCAGCAAGCACTTCTTCACATCCACAATAGTGGCTGGGTTTGGTGACTGTATGTAGAATGGATCCCCATGTGGGGAAGTCTCTGGATGGCCTTTCCTTCACTCTCTACTCCACACTTTGTCTCTATATTTCCTTCCTTGTATATTTTGTTCCCCTTCTTAGAAGGACCGAAACATCTACACTTTTTCTTCCTTCTTCTTGAGCTTCATGTGGTCTGTGAATTGTATTTTTGGGTATTTCAAGCTTTTGGGTGAGTATATTCCATGTGTGTTCTTTTGTGATTGCCTTACCTCACTCAGGTGATATCCTCCAGATCCATCCATTTGCCTAAGAATTTCATGAAGTCATTGTTTTTAATAGCCAAGTTGTATGCCATTGTGTAAATGTACTACATTTGATGTATCTATTCCTCTGTTAAAGAACATCTGGGGTTTTTAAAGATCCTGGCTATTATAAATAAGGCTACTATGAATATAATGGAGGATGTGTCCTTGTTATATGTTTGAGCATCTTTTGGGTATATGGCCAGGAAGAATCACCATTCCTTACCTCAAGCTGTATTACAGAGCAATAGTGATAAAAACTGTATGGCATTGGTATAGAGACAGTCGGGTAGATCCGTGGAATAGAATTGAAGACCCAGAAATGAACCCACACACCTATGGTCACTTGATATTTGAGAAAGGAGCTAAATCCATGCAGTAGGAAAAAAGGCAGTATTTTCAACAAATGGTGCTGGTTCAACTGGCTGTCAGCATGTAGAAATATTCACATCTATCCATTCTTATCACCTTGTACAAAGCTCAAGTCCAAGTGGATCAAGGACCTCCACATTAAACAAGATACACTGAAATTGACAGAAGAGAATGTGGAGAAGTGCTTTGAACACATAGGCACAGGGGAAAGTTTCTTGAACAAATAGCTTATGCTCAAAGATCAAGAATTGACATATGGGATTTCATATAATTGCAAAGCTTCTGTAAGGCAAAGGACACTGTCAATAGGACAAAAAGGCA
>NC_034598.1:73605410-73611360 GCF_900095145.1 Mus pahari
GAGCTAGAGAAAGTACCCAAGGAGCTGAAGGGGGCTGCAACCCTGTAGGTGGAACAACAATATGAACTAACCAGTACCCCCTGAGCTTGTGTCTCTAGTTGCATATGTAGCAACTAGACCTAATCGGCCATCACTGGAAAGAGAGGCTCCTTGGTCTTGCAAACTTTATATGACCCAGCACTGGGGAAGACCAGGGCCAAGTAGTGAGAGTGGGGTGGGTAGGGGAGCAGGGCCGGGGTGGGGGTCGGTATAGGGAACTTTCAGGATAGCATTTGAAATGTAAATAAGGAAAATAATAATAATAATAATAATAATAATAATAATAATAATAATAAATGGATTACCGAGCTAAACAAAGAATTTTCAGCTAAGGAATATTGAATATTGAATGGCTGAGAAGCACCTAAAGAAATGTACAGACTCTTTAGTCATCAGCCGAATGCAAATCAAAACAGCTCTTACACTCCACCTCACACCAGTCAGAATGGTTATGATCAAAAACTCAGGTGATAGCAGATGCTGGCAAGAATGTGGAGAGAGAGAAGCACTCTTCCATTGTTGGTGGGATTGCAAGCTAGTACAACCACTCTGGAAATCAGTCTGGCAGTTACTCAGAAAATTCAACATGACTTTCTAACCATCATGTTTATGTAACACTTTTTCTAAACTGACCAATAATACTACCAAAAATATAGTATAATCATAACTGTTTCATTCTCGAGGGGCTCAGCTGTCAATGGCATACTGTCTGACTCATGCCAACAATGGCTGAGGATAGCCCAGCAAACATGCCTACCTATGAGACTCTGAAGTGCAAATACCTTCTACAATCTCAAGGTCTCTGTCATTAAATCAAAAGTAATCTATATATTGTAACTAAAGATGAAATTCAACTATTTTTTTTTAAAGATTTATTTATTTATTATATGTAAGTACACTGTAGCTGTCTTCAGACACCCCAGAAGAGGGCGTCAGATCTTGTTATGGATGGTTATGAGCCACCATGTGGTTGCTGGGATTTGAACTCCTGACCTTTGGATGAGCAGTCGGGTGCTCTTACCCACTGAGCCATCTCACCAGCCCATAATTCAACTATTTTTAACAACACAAAATGTTGTAGCTGAAATTTATGTGAGTCTGGAAAGTCAGTATTAATAAAAACTTCAGGAAAACTCTAACTTATTTAGCCCTCATTCTAAATTTGATTGAAAATTTGATGTTTTCTTCTCCAAATCTCTTTCTTTGTGGTCTCTCTTCATGACATGTATTGGCTGAGTCTTTGGCATTTGAAATCTGCCACACAGGCATCTCAATATGGGCCTCCAGACTCACCTTAATCCTTTCTATTCTAGCCTAGGTATTATACAGGGTCACTTTATTTCAATAGATTAAAATAGTCATAAAGTTACACAAATCCAGAAATTGAAGACACAAGCATGGAATCCTAAAGAGAAAGAATGAAGGATTCTGTGTTGTATTTAAAACCTGATGCTACATTCCATATTCTACCATTACTTCACAGTAATATTCCAATTAGGATCCACTGGTATCAATGTTATTTTCTGCTATGACTTTATCTTTATCCATTAAGAGTGATCACTTAGTTCTCCCACACCAGATTCTCAGATTTGACTCCATCATCCACATAAAGGCAGCAGTGATTGATTAGTATGTTGAGAGAAAAGGGAAGAAGAAATGAGTACAGGATTTAGTTTATAACCTTAAATCTGTTAGTGAGGAGAACTGAAAAATATGAAACAAGTCTAGAAAATAAAAGGTGGGCAAGATCAGGTATGTTGAGCGACAGAAGAGACACCCAGAGAGGTCAGAAAATGAGTGGAAACACGTACTTGCTGTGGTGGAGGGTGGGGAAATCTCCTAGAAAGTCAAGAGAACTGGAATGTGAGATGTTCCCAGGACTCAGTGGGGAATGACAATAGCAGAAATGGCTGTAAGTACAGAGATGGAACAAGAAGCAACCACTTCAAATAGACAGACAGGGTCCCCAATGGAAGGATGGGATCACCAACCTACTTTAAAATTTTTGACCCAGAATTTTTCCTTAGTAAAAGAAATACAGGGACAAAGATGGAGCAGAAACCAAAGGAAAGGCCATCCAGTGACTGACCCAACATGGGATTTATTCCATGTTTAGTCACCAAGCCCTGACACTATTATTGATGGCATTTTCTGCTTGCAGACAGGAGGCTTTCATGGATGTCCTCCTAAAATTTCTATCAGAAGCTGACTGAGACAGATACAGATACTTAGGTCCAACCATTGGGCTGGGTTTGGGAACCTTCTGTAGAAGAGTTAGGGGGAAGATTAAAGGAGCTGAAGGGAGTGGCAACCCCATAAGACTAGCATTATCAACTAACCCAAACTCTTGGTATCTCCCACAGACTAAGCCACCAACCAAAGAACATACATGGGCTGGTCCGTGCAGAGTATGTTCTTCTCAGACCCTCAGTGGGAGAAGATGTTCCTTATCCTACAGAGACTTGATCCATGGAACAGGATGTGTGATGGGGGAAGATGAGAGTGAGTAGGTTAAGTGGGTGGCTTTAGGGTAGGGAGGATGGGGTGGAGTATACTCTCTCAGAGGAAAAGGAGAGGTGGGATGGGGTGAAGAACTAGGAAGGGGCCAATATTTGGAATGAAAATAAACAAAACAATAAACAATAAAAAATAAATAAAATAAAAACTAAAATATTAGCCTAAATATAAATACAAAGTAGGTGAATCATTTACAGATATTTAATAAGATAGGTTGGAAATAATTTCCTTATTAAATTAGGGAGAGGAACGACAATAAATTTAAAAGTGAAGACAGACAGCTATACTGGAGGGGAAACCAGGAAGGGGAATAACATTTAAAGACAGAGTGTATGACTAGTTTTGTGTCAACTTGACACAAGATGGAGTTATCACAGAGAAAGGAGCTTCAGGTGAGGAAATGCCTCCACGAGATCCAGCTGTAAAGCATTTTCTCAATTAGTGATCAATGGGGAGGTCCCCCTTGTGGGTGGTGCCATCCCTGGGCTGGTAGTCTTAATTCTATAGGAGAGCAGGCTAAGCAAGCCAGGGGAGGCAAGTAAAAAACATCCCTCCATGGCCTCTGCATCAGCTCCTGCTCCCTGACCTCCTTGAGTTCTAGTTCTGACTTCGTTCTTTGATGAAAAGCAATGTGGAAATGTAAGCTGAATAAACCCTTTCCTCCACAACCTGCTTCTTGGTCATGATGTTTGTGCAGGAATAGAAACCCTGACTAAGACACAGTGCATGCAGAATTTCTTGGAGACACTTAAAAAGTTTTATGTTATACTTTTCCCCTTTACACAAGCCTTAAATTATTGTGGTAATGGATTGGTACAATCCATTAGGAAATGGACCATTTGCATCCATTACTCATGATTTGTAACAAATATAAAAATGAAAGATAAAATTAATCCCTAATTCGAAAGAGAATCCAAGAGTAGCATGTATTCACTCAGTTTTTGCCATGCTACACAATGGTTCTTGATTTGTTCATAAGAAGCCTAAGGGAAAACAGGAGGCAAAGACATCCCATAACTTATCATAATAAGTCAGCTTTCCATTCGGGTGGCTGAAAGTAAAATGCTTTAATAAAATTTTGTGTCTAGCAAGAGAGTACCGGCTTATGTTCAAAGAAGGAACCTTCTCCAGAAAGATGGCTTCCTGGTGCCTGGGGCCTTTAGTCGAGGCTGTAAGTGACATGGTGTGAGCATGTGGGGATTGATGTCAAGAAGCAAAAAAGAGAGTGAATTTCCACATGAAGGCCTTCTCTACAACAGTAATATCAGATGATCTCTGAAATGCTTCACAAGATGTAACACGAGCTTGACTAGAGCAACGCATCTTGATTAGAAGTCTTTTATTTGTGTTTGTAATATCATGCTTTCCCCTTGGCATTCTCTTACCTTTACTTATTTCAGGAGAGTCTTTGATTAATAGGCTTTGTATGAATACCTCTCATCTAAGCTAGGGAAGAAAGAAGCAACGCCTACTTCACATGGTAAAGACCCCGAGGAAGTTGAAAGAAGGTATATGAATAGCTTGTTTATTACAGTGTGGGTCATACACATTTTTACATTTTTAATCTTAAAGTGTTGATTAATTAGGTTAAGGGCTATCGATAGCTTATCATTGCAAAGAATATATGGATAAAGAAAGAAAAGAAAGGGAATAGAGAATCCAAAGAAAGAAAGCAAAGAAATACAAACAGCAGACAATGAAGTCTCCCAAAAGGTCTAATTTTGTTGTCCAGTTCATTAAGTCCAGTCCAATCGCCTGGGCAACAAGCTTTGCTTCAATAACTTCTAATGCATATTTTAACAGAGTGAACCTATAGATACCCTTATTATATTTTCTGCAGGTAATATTAACAGCCTGTGTGCTATTGATGTCACGTTATTTAATAATAGAACTGTAACTAATATTCCATCGCTGTAGTGTTGCTAAATCATGCCATATGTCAAGTTCCCACACCCTAGATTCAAGAAATACCAACATAAATAACAAGGACAGTAAATAGAAGACTAGTATGGCTGAGTGAGCAACTTAGTGCTTTGCAGTCATTGTTTGGTAATGGTTTTCTTCTCCCATCACTGATCACAAGAGCTAGAGAAATGAGGGTGACAGCAGGAGGGAGGGCACAGCTAACTATGCATAACAGTAAGCAAGGAGCCTGCAAAATGAGAGACAGGAAAATCTAGCATTTCTGCAAGCTTGATAGGGCTCTATGCATGCTGCTTCTCCCAAGATCCTAGGGGCACTGAAACAGAGGCAGCATCCTCAGAATATGCTAGATGTCTGAAGCTGTTATTCAGCCTCTGCATTTCAATAAAAGATTAAAGACTTTAAATCTACCTAAGAGTCTTTCTTTTTATTGAATTTACCTGCTCAAAAACCAACTGTGAGATAATATAGCCCTGTTTTCATGTATTAACCACTTCTAATTTTATCAATGTTGGATATGCCTATAGTTCTTCATCTACATGTGAGGCCATGCGAGACAGTTTGCATCTGTGTTGACATCCGAGCCTGTGTTGTCATCATTCAGGTCTTGTTCAAACTACTACACTTTTGTTGTTTCATGGGCACAGCTTCCCTTTCCTATATAGAACCCACACATTTGCAATAAAGTTCTGGTTCTCTGGGAATTACAATCTTGCCAAACCCTTTCTTTGATGCTCTCTGAACTTTATATGAAAGGGTTGTTTCTAGATAAATCCACTGGGCTTTAGCATGCCCCGTCAGGTGGTCTTTATATTTTGACCAGTTGTGACTTCCTGAGATGTTCTTCTGTAAGAAGATTTTAAGTTAAATGTTCGAGTAAGACATGGTTTTCTAATTAGTTCATATTCTATGGTACTGGCAGACTTTATATAATCCAAGTCATAATAGATTTTTAAAATTTTTCATCATTCAGTTTTTTTCTTTGTCTATATTTCCCTTTATTTATTTATAAGGATATGATGTATAAAGTTATATTAGGTCCCATATTGAACTCGAGTTGGAAGAGGCGAGTCCGGTCTCAAAATGGAGGGCCATGATCCAAAGGAGCCTGAGCAGCTGAGGAAGCTGTTTATTGGTGGGCTGAGCTTTGAAACCACAGATGATAGCTTAAGAGAACATTTTGAGAAATGGGGCACACTTACAGACTGTGTGGTAATGAGAGATCCCCAAACAAAACGTTCCAGACAGAGGCTTTGGTTTCGTGACCTACTCTTGTGTTGAAGAGGTGGATGCTGCAATGTGTGCTCGGCCACACAAGGTTGATGGACGTGTGGTGGAACCAAAGAGAGCTGTTTCTAGAGAGGATTCTGTAAAGCCTGGTGCCCATTTAACGGTGAAGAAAATTTTTGTTGGTGGTATTAAAGAGGATACGGAAGAGTATAACCTGAGAGACTACTTTGAAAAGTGTGGC
>NC_034598.1:73614165-73615734 GCF_900095145.1 Mus pahari
AAAATGGTCATCAGCAGAAGTGACTCAGCACTGTTCTTTAATATGTGTTTTATGCAGTACATTTATTATTTGCACAATAAGAACATTTATGTATTTCTTACTGGCTTCTCAACTATATGACTGCCCAAAGTGAACCAAAAAAAAAAAAAAAATGTCAGCACTAACAGACATGCCAAAGTAGATGGGGAGTGCCTCAGAGCTTTCAATTCTACACAAAGAACTATAGGAAGTGCCCAATTCAGGCTCTATACCCCCTGATGCTAGGAGTATCAATTAGGGTCATCCCCATATACTTCCAGGAGATTCTCCCATCCTAGGGCTCTGGATTGTCCTAGATATGCCCCTCTTTCAATATCCAGTTTTCTACCAGCCCTCTCAGACCCCCATACCTGATCTCCCACCTGTTTCCCACCCACAAGACCCTTCCCATTCCCCTCTCTAACCCACTTCCATTGTCTATTTTATTTCCCCGTTAGTATAAAATTCAATCATCCTCTTTTAGGCCCTCCTTATCTCTTAGCTTCTCTGAGGTTGTTGATAGTAGAATGGTTATCTTAAAATTTATGGCTAATATTCAGTTATAAATGAGTACATAATATGTGTGTCTTTCAAAGTCTAGGTTACCTCACTCAGGATGATATTTTCTAGTTACACCCATTTGCCTGCAACTTCATGATGCCCTTGTTTTAAATAGATGAATATTAATTCCGATGTTTAAATGAACTACATTTTCTATGTCCATTCTTCACTTGGGGGGCATCTAGGTTGTTTCCAGTTTATGGACATTATTAATAAAGCTGCTATGGACATAGTTGTGTAAAAGTCCTTGGAGTGTGGTAGAGCAGCTTTTGTGTATGTATCCAGGAGTGTTGTAGCTTGGTCATGAGGTAGAACCATTCTCAATATTCTGAGAAAGCACCAAGTTGATTTCCAAAGTGGTTGCACAAGTTTGCAGTCCCACCAGCTATGGAGGATTGTTCTCCTGGCTCCACAACCTTGCAAGACTGTGCTGTCTATTGAGATTTTGATCTTAGCCATTCTGGCAGCTGTGAGACTGAATCTCAGAATCATTCTGGTTTGCATTTCCCTGATGACTAAGGATGCTGAACATTTCTTAAATCTTTCTCAATTATCAAATCCTCAGAGATTCCTCTGTAGAGAATTCTCTGTTTAGATCTATCAGTACCCCATGGGGATGTTTACACTGACCAGTTAGGGAAGGTAAGCTCCAAAGTTAAGGCTGGTGAGTGATGCCACTCCAAATAGTAGCAGGGGGGGGTGTGTGTGTGTGTAAACCTGTGGAGTTTCCAAATCAGAGTCACAGAACCAAATGTTATGTTTTATAAAAAGATAAGGAGAGAAGGAATATGTTTGGTGGATGTGTAGTTATGTGGGGAAAGCAAGTGCCTATGTGGATCCATGCTGCAGCATCCCTTCCCCATGAGAGCAAGAGAGACCAGCCATAAGATGGTATAGTATAGAATAGACTTTATTCACTGCATGGGGCAGTAGAGACAGAGAAAGGCAGAGAGAGAGAGAGAGAGAGAGAGAGAGAGAGAGAGAGAGAGA
>NC_034598.1:73617244-73708309 GCF_900095145.1 Mus pahari
TTCTGGAGTCCAGCTTCTTGAGCTCTTTGTATATATTGGATATTAGTCCTCTATCAGATTTAGGATTGGTAAAAATCCTTTCCCAATCTGTTGGTGGCCTTTTTGTCTTGTTGACAGTGTCTTTTGCTTTACAATTTTATGAGGAGGTCCCATTTGTCAATTCTTGATTTTACAGCACAAGCCATTGCTGTTCTGTTTAGAATTTTTTTCCCTGTGCACATATCTTCAATGCTTTTCCCCACTTTCTCCTCTATTTAGAGCCTAAGCTAATAGTATTCTCTTCAAGAAGTTTTCTCCCAGACCAAAAGCCTACAAGTCTATGTTCCACCTTCTCTTCTATTACATTAAGTGCATCTGGTTTCATATTGAGGTCTTTGATCCACTTGGACTTAGGTTTTGTGCAGGATGATAAATATGGAGCTCTTTGCATTCTCTCCTACATGCCCACATCCAGTTAGACCAGTACAATTTGTTGAAGAAGGTTTCTTTTTTATATTGTACAGTTTTGGCTTATCTGTCAAAAAAAATATGTTGATTTATTCCTATGTCTTTAATTCTATTCCATATATCAAACTTTCTGTTTCTATGTCAATACCATGTAGATTTTTTTCAATTACTATTTCTCTGTAGTACATCTCAGAATCAGGCATGGTGATAATACTGGCTACCTGAAGTTCCTTTAGTGTACAGGGTTATTTTCACTATCCTGTTTTTTTGTTTGTTTGTTTGTTTGTTTTTTCCATATGAAGTTGAGAAGTTCTTTCAATAGCTATAAAGAATTGCTTTTGAATTTAGATTGGGAATATATTGAATCTATAGTTTGATTTTAGTAAGATGGCAATTTTTACTATGGTAACAATCCATGAGCATGGGAGATCTTTCCATCTGCTGATATCTTCCTCAGTTTCTTTCTTCAGAGAGTTGATGTTCTTGTCATACAGGTCTTTCACATGGTTGCTTAGAGTTACAAGATTTGCAGGGATAAAGATGGAGCAGATACAGAGGGGATGGCCAACAAAGGATTGGCCCAACCTGAGATGGACCCCATGGGGAGGAGCCAACCCCTGATACTATTAATGACACTCTGCAGTGCTTGCAGACAGGAGCCTAGCATAACTGTCAGTTTAGAGGTTTCATCCAACAGCTGATGGGAACAGATACAAAGATCCACAGCCAAACATCAGGTAAAGCTCATGACTCTCATGGAAGAGTTTAGGGAAGCTTTGAAGGAGACAGTGGGGTCTAGGACACTACAAAAAGACCTCTAGAGCCAACTAACCTAGGACCATGGTGGCTCACAGAGACTGAACCACCAATGATAGAGCTCACAGGTGCTGTACCTGGGCTATCTATACATATGTAGCAGATGTGCAGCTTTGTCTTCATTTGGGTCTTTTAACAATTATAGCAGGAGCTGTGTCTGACTTGGACTTTGTTGCCTGCCTTTGGATCCATTTCCTCTGGTTGGACTGCCTTGTCTAGCCTGGGGGAGAGGCTCTACCTTTGTCCTTTGACAACTAAAGGCTCTACCTTCTACCTTTGACAACTTAAGTTGTCAGGGAAGGTTGTTACCCGGATGGGAGAAGTTCTGAGAAGAGGAGGGGGTGGCAAAAGGGGGTAGTAGGGTGGAACTGAGAGGAGAGGAAGGAGTGGAGTGCAATCATGATGTAAAATGAATATATATATATATATATATATATATATATATATATATATGAAAAAATAGGAACTGTAATTGACTACTTTACCTCTTTATAAGCTTGAGTAGACCATACTAATGAAGAGTTAATATTACTTGCTCGGATATCTCTTTGATAAGCATTAATTTCTGTTTTTTGATTAAGGAATGAATTCTACTATTTTAAGGATACTAGTTCTAAGTGGAAATATTTTGATTTTTATGCCAAAGGGTGTGTGTGAGGAGGGGGAGGAGATAAAATATTAGTGTGGCTTACAAATTAAGGTTTACCATTGTGGGGAAATCAAATCGGGATTTCAGGCATTCAGTCCCATCATATACACAGTAAAGAGAAATGAATGAATAAATTTGTATGTTTTTCTTGCTTCCACTTTTGCTCCTAGCTAGCTTTTTCCTCTTACACTGTTCTATATCTACTGCCTAGAGAAATGTGTATCCCAATATGGTTTATCATTTAGACCTATAAACAACCAAGATGGTTTCCCACAGACATATTTACAGGTCAACGTCATATCATTAATTCCTCACTAAGACCATTTTTCAAGGTGACTCTAGGTTATGTTGACAAAAATGACCATCATAATGATAGACTTCATGTAAGGATTTATAGAAATAAATGCTAAAATCTCTATGGCCTTTTACTTATCCTGTGTAGCTGCAAACTACTTCTATACCTGTGATTACAAAGTTAGACATATAATATACAAATATCTCTTGAATCAACAACAGAGAATATGCTTTAGAGGGTTGGATAAATCATTCAAATAATCACAGTAGAAAACAAAAACATCTAGAATTTATATATAGCCATCTTAAAATTATATTATCTTATATATCACATAAAATACATAAAACAATAAATACTGTATAGTGTATTAACACTATAAAATCAATTTGAATATGTTAATATTTTGATTAAAATGGATATAACCCTAGAAGCTATAAAAATCTCAAGACTAAATATCTGTTTTTCATAAGAAATGGCCAAAGTTCCCAAAATTATATATTTTATTTAATATCCACTAAAGTCAGCAACATTACAAATATGTCCATATTCTCATTCTTGGTAAACACAGAACTCAAAGTTTCATCTATAACAATATAATAAGTATGTAAAACTTAACACTTAAATACTACATAATAGCAGCTAACGAGCTTTGAGGAAGTATGCTATATTATTAGTAAGCCATGTTATTAACATAGGAAGATAGAACTATGAACAACTGTGTGAAAGCTAGGTACTGGTATTAGATGAGTCATCTTCTTTACCTCAGTAGTATATCACAGTCTTGTTATAGACTGTGTTGGTGCTCCTGGAAAACTATGGCTAAATTAATATTTAAAGACTTTCTGATTAGCTTTGTTCTTGACAATGACTTGTGATTATTTATTTATTTATTCATTTATTTATTTATTTTGTTTGTTTGTTTGTTTTGAGACAGGGTTTCTCTGTTTAGCCCTGGCTGTCCTGGAACTCACTTTGTAGACAAGGTTGGCCTCGAACTCAGAAATCTGCATGCCACTGCCTCCCAAGTTAAATTAAAGATGTGTGCCACCACCATCTGGCATGACTTGTAATTTAACAGTAGACATCAGATATGGTCAAGATTGCTGAGAATGAACAACTGAGGCAGAGAAAAGCCACAAACCAAAGTGTGTCTGAAATAGGGAGAAATTGTGAGAAAGTAGTCAGGAAATGAAATAGGAACAGAAGGTGAAATTTAAATTTAAAAATACATTACTGAAATATAAATATCAATGTATTTCACAACGGGGTGACTCTTACATCACATTGTCAAACATGAGAAAAATAAATCGTGAAAAGAAGCTTAGGTAATATCCTACAACATAAATTACATTCTTGTGATAATTATTCTTGTGTAACCATACACAAAACATATATATATATATATATATATATATATATATATATATATATATATATTTGTGTTTTTGTAACCTGGTATTTTCAGCAAAAATGAGGATAGTTCACTATAATTATATAAGCATAGTTATATATAAAATTACATGTATTACAGTTTTATTTCTGAAAACGTGCACACAACTGGCATTATATAGAAAGAGCAGGCTCTATGTAGGAATGTGTGTGTGTATGTATATATATATATTTGTGTCTGTGTATGTGTGTGTGTATATATATATATATATATATATATATATATAAACATACAAACAGTTGTGTCTGTATTCATACAGCAATAATGACAAAAGAGGGCATGAAACTGAAAGAGAAGAGGAGTAAGGAGTGGTATACACAGGTTTGGAGGGAAGAAAATAAAGAGAAAAATACTGTATTTATAATATATTTTAAAAACTAAAGTAAAACAAAAGTAAAATACTGAAAAATTAAAATATATAGCTTATATCATCTAACATTAATGAATTCATTTCCACAGAACAGGTATGGTGTATATGTTTTTGTTTTGCTTTTAGATAATAACCCAGCAAACAAAATTTATTCCACATAAATGCCAGCAGCCTGTATGCTGATATAACATCATCTTCACAAATGATATACTTTATGTTGTTCAATCAAAAAGTGGTAGAAATAATTGCCTTTCCATTTTCTGTGATTAATTGTGCTATAGTTCCTATGCTAAAACTTAGGTGATTGGAAAATAAATGGCATGTGCTGTAAATATCCTCTGAACTACAAGTTCTGCAAATTGACATTACAGCATGAATTTTTCATCTTGACAGCTTACCACAGGAGCCATATAACCCCAGACTTTTATTAAAGAATAGCAGCATGAGTATGGTCAAATGTTAAGAATTAAACAAAATACTATTTATTATAGATCTTAGCATCCATTAGATCTATTTCAGTTCCTAACACATATACTGAAACATATTAATCATACCAATTTTGGTATGTTGGGCATGGAATGTAGGTCAATTTGCTTGCCTAGCACCCTCAAGTCATATAAAAGTGGTCCTAGTTTTTTGTTTTTGTTTTTGTTTTTGTTTTTGTTTTTCATTCAAGCACTCATAAGATGGGAAATCTACAGGAGGTTTAGGTACTGTTCTACTATATCTACCTACAGTTAAAGTTTGAGATGATCTGGTGAGACATAAGACCTTGACTGAAGGAAAAAAAACCATGCCACCCCCAATTACTAACAGTAACGTTACAATTTTCCAAGAGCCACGGTGAGTAATGAATTTACTTAATTGAATAATTGTAACTTACTTTGTTTTTAATGTAGAAATTAAGCAGTTACAGTTACAGGAAGAAATTTCTTAGCCTTTCCAGGGCACAGATGAAAAACAAGCAGTTCAACATCATTTACTTAACAGTAAATGTTTTGCCAATTACATTCCATTGCTAAAAACGGTGTTTATTGTGTTACTATGACCTTATGATATATAGAATCACTAAAAGCATGGAAAATGTATGGGGTGAATAAAAGTGCTCCCATGCCAAAAATAACATGAAAGATAAGAAATTTTGCTATTTGATAATTGTATACAAAATGTCAGAAAAGAGGCATGAGCCCTTTTGTTGCAGAATGTTATATTCCAAGGATGTTGAACTTTTTCTAAAGTACTCTATTTTTTTCTTTTGAATGAAGAATAATATGCTTAATGTATCATGGTTATAAGTTGTCTTAGAATGTATAGGTTAAAGGGAAATTTAAAAATGAGTGCATTAAAAATGACCAGAGCTGAATGACTGATTGTGATTCTGATCCTCTTTCATTGTATCAGTCAGCACTTGCTGATGTTATAGAATAGATGGTATGGTTAACTCCAGGTAAATCCCTCCTACTGGATGCTCTGCAAACCTACATAAACTAGTTTCAATGTCTCTAGGAGAAATAAAGTCAGATACAGGCCAATTTACTTTTGGTCAAGTGTTTAGGAAGGCTTTATAGAAGACATAAATTAAGATTAATTGTATTGACTATTCTTTATATTTATATATAGTAAAAATACCCTATTTGCATGCATTGTTTTAAATTATTTATTAACAACAATGTTTGTGTAAACTAGTCTCTCCTTAAAAATGTCATATTCATTCTGCGTTGTGGTAGCTATTTAAATATTACATAGAACCACTGAAAGTATGATGCTTCTGCTTAGCTACTGTAGCAGTGATTGGTTCCAATGTTTAAGGTATAATCATCTGAGACTTCATTTTAACTACATCTTTATTGCCTTCTGCCCATTCCAGCTTTCCTTTCAAACTGGGAGACATGTCTTCTAAGAATATGCCCACATCAACTTCCTTCTTGCCACTCTCAACCTCAGACTGCTTTTCTGAGACTTCATCATGCTCAAATATAAAGCATGATTTTCAATCTTTTGACAGATCTTTCTATCCTCCTTAATATACCAAAAGGTTACTCTTATTTTTAGGACCCTTATTTATGCAGCAAAGGAATGCTATTTTATCTTGTCATTGTGCTCTAACTCATGCTTCTATAATCTCTAATGCACAAATTCTTTTCACCTTGTGCACTTTTTTATTTTAAACTTCTACTTGCTATTTTTTTCTGCCCAATTCACGGAGTCAACATCAATGTAGGCACACTTTAAACTATTCTGCAATATAACATGAATTTTACACAAATGTGAAAGTCAGACACACATTCACACACACACACACACACACACACACACACACACGTATACTCCATATGGCACACTACTCTGTGTTTCGCTTTGTTTGTCTAGGCTTATTTTCCTCCCTTTCATTTGGTACTAGAAATTTCACTTTGTAAAATTCTCAGTGAGCGGGCATTTATTTTACTTTTGTACTTTCCAATTTACAATGGGATTAGACATCTCAAGCCACCACTAGGCTTTTCTCACTCTTCTCTGTGCACTACAAAACTACGAAAGAAAAAGCTGAAGTTCACAAGAAGCCACAGTTGCCCTCAAGGTGAAAGCCACTATCAGTATTCTGCCTATCACTTTGTGTCTCTTCCTTTCATTTAGTTTTGCCTCAGACTATTCTTTGCCTTCTATTTTGCTCATTGATGCATTTAAAAGCTTTAATATGTTCATCGTTTATAGTTTTTATTCTCCCTAATCAAAGCGAGAAACAGATTAAACATTCTGTCACGCTGCAGAAATAACTCTTCTTCTCATTATCAAGTAAGTCCACGTTTTAGCATTGGGTCCCTTTTTCTTTGCAGGCCTTCTAGCTGTAATGAAGTGATAGTGGAGAACTAAGCACCCAGATGCTAAATCTTTTGCTTTTCTTTTAATGAAAACTATGTTACTGATATAATGGGCAAAGAATTTAAATTAAACCACTCTTCGTCCTTGTTGGAATAAAAGGATACTTGTTCTCTCTGGTACAGGAAAAAACTGAAAATTCATTAGAGAGAGTACATAAAACATGTGGGATCTGCAAAGCAGCTTAGTTCATGACACTGCCCTCTGTAAAGTCAGTGGAAATTTAAAGAATGTTGACAGAATACACAGGCATGTCTGTAGGTCTAAGAACCATAGGCACTTTTCCATTAATACTGTGAAACTGTGGAGAAAGAGTATTTTGGGATTTTCGAGTAATTTGCTGCAGAGGGAGAAGTATGAGGCACTTCATTTATACTAAACCATACAAGTACGTTCAAGTCTTTTGGCAATAAAACACTTGGAGTATGAAGTCATTGAAGAGGTCATTCATCAGGGAAAGAGGGAATTGTGGCAAAGAGCAGCACAGAATGCATATCAATAAAGCAGGTGGGAAGACAGAAATCTCAACAGATGCCAATATAGCGAATATATGAGATGAGATTGTGCATTGGAGTTGATGCCAGACCATGGCAATGGAAGGGTGAAGACCAGATGACTCACCATCTGATACTATTATTGTACATAAACTTTACAGATTTTAAACCACCCAGAAGAAAGTAAGAAGGATGGAAGTCAATTTTGATTTACTGAATATAAACCTGAGATACTTCAAATTAATTTTAAGGAACTGAATCCAATACTGTAGGAGGCCACGGCCCCTCCCCTGGGCTACCCAAAGCTGCAACTTAAAGATGGCACCTGTTGGCTATGGAGCTTCTGGTAAATAAATCCATATTTGTTGGTGATATGTTCCCACTCTTCTGGTTCGCTGAGGCCGCGTGCCTGGTGAGGTGACGTGGCCTGCAGTGATTGGAGTGGATATGAGAGTATAAAAGGGCTTGTAGCCCGGGGCTCGGGGGGGATGAAGAGGGAGATGAAGAGGGAGATGAAGAGGGAGAAGATTGTTCAAGGTTCCTGAATAAACTGCTGTTAGAAGAACTGGTGGTCATGTCTTCCTTGCTGGTCAAGAGGGGATGCAACAAATGGTGGCCCGTATGGGGAACCGACTCCCCCACCAAAAAGTCCAGAACTTTCAGCAGTCAGGGTTTGCCAGCAGGTTAAGTCCTGGGTAAGTAGGACTTACAACCCCAGGAGTTTGGGGAAGGACCTCGGGGAAGCATAGAGGTTAAGGATCCTGAGCAGGGACAAATTTTGAAGGATCCAGGAGCAGAGATGATTTAACAAGGTACTCAGTAAAGAGATGTAACAGAAAGTTCTCAGTACAGAGACAAAGTTAAGATCCTGGGGTTACTGGATGGAGTTAGGTTCTCAGCACAGAGACGAACTTAAAAGTGAAGAGAGCAGGGGGAGATTGCAGCAGAAAAAAATGAAAGTAAGAGCGGTGTTGGTGCAGCTGTTAGTAATTTTGAATTTAATTAAATCTTGCCTGGTGGGCAGGAGTGGAGGGTATGCTGCCAAGTTAGAAAAGTTTTCCTGTGGCCAGGCTGGGTATTTGAAAAGAGATTGTTTTCCCAATTGCCCAAGGCCAACTACTGCAGCTCCCATGAGATGTCCAAAATTATGTCCACTGTATAAAGCCTCATGCAACAGAAGCAGAAAAAAGGCAAACGAGTAGCTAGCAAAAAAGAAAAAAGGCTAAAGAACAAGAGAGTGAGGAGGGAAGTTTGGATGAATCATCTGACAGTGGCGATGAAGTGACTAGCATGATATCTAAGTTGAGTTTTAGGTGAGCAAGGCTGCCTGAACCCTTGGCATCTCCCTTGCCCTCACCTCCTCTCTATAATGGGGAAAGAGGAAGTGAAGGAAAGAGCAGCCACCATGCTTCGGTATAGTGAAATCTGCTTTGAGAAGTTGGTGCCTTCCCAGTGTTTCAAGATCAGCAAGGGCAACGAAGAATCAGTAACTACTTATGGCCCCCAAGCTGCCTTCACTGTGACATCTATCTATTTATCTACCTATCAATCACCTTTGCTGCATGTCACTTCCTCTGCTTTCAAGGAGAATATTCTAGACAGTGTTACTTTCCAGTGTAACTATAAGCCTGCTTAGCTTGGGGTACAAATTAGTAGAAAATGGTGCTTCAATAAACCATTGTTGTGGGATCCTGACCCATGTTTGAGCTAGCTGCCTTCATTACCACTTAAATCAAAGCAGCTGGCTCACTCCCTTGTTAACTCTCAGCTGAAAACTGGATTCTTACTGTAGATNTTCTGGAGCAATTAGTCTTTGTGTCAGGTGTAAATGGTGCTTCCAAAATACTGCCTTCCATATATTCAAATCATAATGCTAAGTGTAACCTCTGTGCAGTTTCAAAGTTTTTCTCCTGTAGCTAATTTATCCCACGAAACAGGAACATCCATGTGGAGATTGCCATCACTCAGCTGTGGTTGAAGATGATCCAGAGGACCTTCAACTTCCTCAAGGATTGGGGAGGGATGGTCTTCTGGGGAAATTTTACTGTATGTTGTATGCGTGGTGTATGTGTTCGATGAGAATATTTTGAATTTAGCATCAAATCATCTATTGGATAAGTTACCTAATCCCATGGGTTTAGAACATATCTGGGTAAATCTGACTTAGGACAATAGAACAGTAAATAACATTTCAGATATATCAGCAAATCCATTTATAAGTGCTTTGGCCACATGATGGCTTTACTCTATATTGTGGTAGAAAAAGAGATACAAGAGAAAAGTGGGGGGTTAAAATATATGTATTTATGTTTGAAATAATGAAAGAATGAATACATTTAAAAATAGGAAAAAGAAGTAAATTAATCCACTAAAGTTAACCACAGAAAAGGAAAATAAAACATATTAGTAGACAAGTGTGACTTCATAGAGAAACTCATCCAAATGTGTTTGACAAAGTAACATTTTTCTTTCTGAAATTATTTTTATATTTTTATTTTATTGTTTTTGAGATGGGATCTTATATAGCCGAGGGTGGACAACACCTCTATTTAGAAAACTACACTCTCTTCAGAATGCTGGGATTGCTAGTTCTGTCTCACATACACTTTTAAGCAGTACTGGGATTGAAACTGGGGCTTCATATATGCTGGGCAAAGAATTTACTAACCAAGCTGTATCCTTAGTCTCTGTGTGCATTTTTAAAATCCTAATGAATTTGGTAAACATTAGCTTTTGTGACTGTGTCATTCAATGCTTAGCTATGGAAATTTGGGCATGGATAGAGGTAACAAATGGGAGGTAGAACCTTTAGAAACCATATTCAGTAGATAGGCATGGCCCCCAGTTGAGAGATGGGGTCACCCATGCATCTCAAAATTTTTAACCTAGAAATGTTCCTGTCCAAAAAAAAAAAAAGACAGGGATAAAATAATGGAGCAGACATGGAAGGAAAGGCCATCCAGAGACCACCCCACCTAGGGATCCATTCCATCTGCAGACACCAACTCCCCACACTATTGCTGATTGTTAAGAAGCACTTGCTGACAGCTGAAGTGACTGTTCCCTGAGAGGTTCTATCAGAACCTGATCAATACAGATGCAGATACTCACAGTCAACCATCAGACTGAGCCAGGCAACCCCAATGGAAGATCTAGGGGAAGGACTAGGAGCTGAAGGGGATTGCAGAACCACAAGAAGAACAATATCAACTAACAGGACCACCCAGAGCTCCCAGAGACTAAACCAACAACCAAAGAGTATACATGGAGGGAGGCAGAATGCCAGGTACATATGTAGCAGAGGATGGCCTTTTTAAATATCAATTGGAATGGAGGGAAGCTTGATGCCCCAGCATAGGGGGATGGAAGAGGGGTGAGGCAGGAGTGTGTGAGTGGTTGGAGGAGCACCCTCATTGAGGCCAAGGGGAGGATTTTAGGGGCGATGGAATGTGGAGTTGTTGGAGTGGTAACCTGGAAGGGGGATATCATTTGAAAGGCAAATTAATAAAATGATTAATGAAAAAAAAGAAGAAAAAGTTTTAGTCTTGGACAGTGAAAATGAGACACTAGAGTCCAGAATAAATTATTTGAAATAAATTTTTGGAAATTATATGTAAGTATGTGTGTGTGTGTGTGTGTACACGCACACACATACATATATAATCTTGATTCACTTCTCTCTCTCTCTCTCTCTCTCTCTCTCTCTCTCTCTCTCTCTCTGAGAGAGAGAGATTTCTAAGATTTCTAAGTGGTGTTTATTTAACTATGCCTTTATGCTGTTTGCTTTTATTTTCTCTTAAGTCCTTTTCTTTTCTTCTCTTTTATCTTTTCATTTTGAAGCAGGATCTCTTTAGAAAGACCTTGCACTCTTGGAACTTACTTTGCAAACCATGTTAGCCTTTTGCTGCCTAGCTCTTGAGATTAAAGGCAGCATGTCTGACCCACCTTCAGGGTCTTTATCTGCTGAGGAACATAGAGGGACTACATACTACACAGTTCTGGGAAGCTAGTTCTGGTTTTGTTTCCTTGTAAGGTACACAATGGCAGTCTTCCTTCCATATTGCTCTTAGATACTCTAGGTTTTCAGTCATTGACACTAACCATGCCAGGACTTCCCTCCCGAATTCAGTGCTTAAAGCCAACAATCTATCCCCATCATCTGAGAATTGATGATATCAGCACATCGTTATTAGCAACTGCTCTTCTCGTAAGACTTCAGATTCAAACATGTCATAGCAAAACTTCTTCAAAACAATTCAAATCTTTTTAGCTTGTTTTATAAAAGGCTAATTATAAACAGGTTCTGAAGTCACTGGTATTTTACATTCTTTGCCTTTCTTCCCCTAACACTCATATTTTTCCAACTTTTGTCTTAGGCTTTACACAAATTATTTTAAAGACCATTGATTTACACGAAACACTTTCTTCTTTGCTATCATGTCTGTATTCTTCCTTAACACAATTCTCCACTTGCTCTGTGTAAGACTTTCTGGCAGTACATTAGTGGTGATCTCCTGGAACCCCAAACTAGCAAAGGAGGGGTATGTCCACATTTACTCATATAATTTCCAAAGAACTTGCATTCCTTTCCTTTCGTGAAGAGACATTTCATACCATGTCTTTTCACCTTGATTTTTGTCATGCTCAGCTGGTGAGCATTTTCCTATTTTACACAGTAACATAAGCATGAGAAAAAGAAAAGCAGACACTGTTCCTCCAGTTTTCAGAATTCTTATTTCAATGGTCTACTTCGGAGACTAGCAGGAACATGGATATGGCCCTTTCACCATGGTGTACTAGACTTTTTCCTCTCAAGGTTATTACTGCAGTAATTTTCTCATTTCTCTATTGAATTTCCCGATATTACCCATCAACCACATCACAAGCAATCAGCAATGGCACGTGCACTTTGGCTCCCGTTTTACAGTCAAACTGCCCCAGGTTCACCTTAACCTTCTATTCATCACCCATTTCTCTGCTAACTATAAAAAGTATATCAGAGCTCCCTCTGCTTATATCTTTAACACATTTTTTTCCTTAAAATTTTCTCTTGAACACGCTGCTTTAATTTTTTTCTGTTCTTCAATTCAATCTCATTTTTTCTGTAAATTAAGATTCATGTCACCTGTCTCGCAAGGACATGACAACTTTCAATTAACTTTGCTGATCCTTACCACAGTCCCCACCCCCCCTAGGAAACATTAACTTACAAAACATTTACATAATAAACTACCATAAGATTCAGACATTGAAAATCTATTTGCATAAAAAATCAGCTACATGATATTTTTTTCCACTTCAAAAAATAAGTCTGAAGTGAATTTTGATATTGTCGAAGTGGATTTTTATAGCTTCTGACTCTACCTGAGTTTGCCGCAGCAATACAGGTAAATAACGTAGTCATGGCGTGCTGAGTAGTTTTATGTCAACCTGACACTACCCAGAATCTGTTTGGGAAGAGAGAACTTCAGTGGGGTGAATGACTCCACCCTATCTGCCTGTGAGTAATCCTGTTATGCACCGGCTTGATTGAACATTGAGGCAAGAGCCCCAGACCATTGATTATGTGCAGTTTCACCACTAGGCTGGTGATCCCAGGTGCCAAGAGGGCCAACAGAAAGAATGGAAACAGGCAACCTTGGAAGGTAGGAGGTACAGGGATCCTCTAGACTCTACCAGAGACCTGCGAGGTGAGAGACTCTCGGGATGTCCCTTCTGCATAATTTCTTTCTGCAGGTTCTGCCAAGTTTCTGGTTCTGCTTTCACTTACCTCCGTGACTGACTATAAGCTGATAGAAAACCACATTTCCCCAAGTTGCTTTTTATCATAGTTCTGTGTCACAGAAAATTCTTAAGACACATAGCAAAGGCAACACGAAATTGATTTCTGATATCATGTCCCTCCTGTGTCTCTATCACACTGGAACACCAAAATTCCATTCCATTCTAACTGCTTGCCTAAAATTCAAGCCTCTAATTCTCTTGGTGTCTCTCCTCTCTCTCTCTCTCTCTCTCTCTCTCTCTCTCTCTCTCTCTCTCTCTCTCTCTCTCTCTCTGTGTATGTGTTATATACACTTTTATCTCCTCTTGTAACATATAACTTTCATTAATTAATCACCTTGGCAGATATAATTTTGGATTTTTCCTTGCTTATGAGTGTTAGTCAGTACNGCCTAAAATTCAAGCCTCTAATTCTCTTGGTGTCTCCTCTCTCTCTCTCTCTCTCTCTCTCTCTCTCTCTCTCTCTCTCTCTCTGTCTCTCTCTCTCTCTGTGTATGTGTTTGTTTGCATTTTATCTCCTCTTGTAACATATAACTTTCATTAATTAATCACCTTGGCAGATATAATTTTGGATTTTTCCTTGCTTATGAGTGTTAGTCAGTACCATGTCTTGCCTACATTTTAGGATAGTGTTCTGCCCATTTCTCTGCTTATTACTTTCCCCTCTTTCCATCTTTCACTCTACCTCTGAAGGAGAAGTGAAGCTGATACCAGAAACACATAGATAGGTCACAGTACTTCTGTAATAAGAGCATTCAGAGGGTAATTGTTTTTCATTTTAAAATGAGTGTTGCCGGCTTCAGTTAGAAACCTCTTGGGCCTGACACCTGTTTATTTCAACTCCTCTTTTCAGTTATTCTTCATTCAAAACTCTGAACCACCTACCCATCTTAAGGTATATATTCAAACAATGTATCCATTTTAATGAGGGCCTGACCGTGTATAACTATTTCCTTCATATCTTTATTTTAAAACAACCAGGCAATTAGTAAGGCAGAAGTGGACGGGGTAGAGAGCAATCTCTAGTGCATGCTAGAGACTTGGGATGGTGGAGGCCCCAGAAATATGTAGGGGTGACTCTAGTTGAGTCTTCTATCTGTGGGGAATATGGATCTGGAAGTGGCAGGCAGGACTCTAAATGAAAGGATAAGGATAGTAATTCACCAGAAAACCTCCAATCCAATATGTATCCTGCCTACAAGAAGTACAGGGACAAAGATAGAGCAGAGACCATGGGAATGGACAAGCAATGACTGACCTAAATTGGGCCACATCTCACTGGCAGGAACTAATTCCTGACACTATTAATGATACTCTGTTATGCTTGCATAACTGTCCTCTGAGAGGTTCCACCAAGCAGCCAATGAAAAGAGGTAAAGAAGTCAACAGCCAAAATTAGATGAACATTGGGAAGTCTTATGAAAGAGTTGGGAGAAGAACTGAGCGACCTGAACAGGAAAGGTACTCCACCGAATACCAACACACTCAATTAAACTGGACCCTTGCAGTTCTCAAAGCCTGAATCACCAACCAAAGAGTAAGCACGGGCTAGACTTAAGCCTTCTGCACATCTGGTCTTCATGCTGGTTCCCCAACAACTGAAGCATGTGCTATTGCCTGTCTGTCTGCCTACCTGCCTGCCTGCCTGTGGACCCCATTTCCTAAGAGGGAAAATGTGCTCTTAGTCCTGCAGAGACTTGATAGGCCAGACATGGGGAGAGGGGTAGTGCAGGAGCTTTTAAATGTAAAGCACTGAGTAAAATTATTCACACTATGAACAATATTTAACAGTGAAAAATCAAATAATCAAATATATATATATATATATATATATATATATATATATATATTCATGAGTGGATTTCATAAGAAAGTTAAAGTAAATCTGTATACCTCATTTCTAATAATACTAGAAATATACTCTTAAAAATTAGAAATGCTTTCATTACCTGAGGACTGTCTAGGTTGTTTCTGGTTTCTGGATACTATGAATAAAACCACAGTGAACATAGTTGAGCAAGTGTCCTTGAGATAGGATGAAGTATCCTTTATGTATATGCCCAAGACTGAGATAGCTGGACCTTGTATTAGATAGAGTCTCAACTTTCTGAGGAACTACCATACTGTTTTCTGTAATATTTAGCTTAGTATTTTGATGGGACTCTTGCATGAGATGAAGAAACATGTATCTGACTCTTGTGACTGCCTGATGACTCTTTATTTCTTGTTGGATTGTCATATCCAAATTCAATATTATAGTTTTTATTTCATCTTATTATATAGTGCTTTTGTCATGTTTGGTTTTTGGCTATTGGAAGCCTGTTCTGTTTTAATGAGAGATTAAAAAAACAAAGGAACAAACAAGAGAGAGAGAGAGAGAGAGAGAGAGAGAGAGAGAGAGAGAGAGAGAGAGAGAGAGATCCAAAAGGAAGAGAGGTGAGAAAGAATTGGAAAGAGTATAGGAATAGGAAATTGTAATCAGATTATAGTTAATAAGAAAAGAATCTGTCTTCAATGAAAGGAAAAATATTTATTAAAAAATCATTTTGCCAGGTGCCAGTTATCTATTCAAGGCTAAGTGATAGCTAAACGTTGTTCTTTATAATTGGGAAAAAGTGAACTTATTTTTAAATTAGAATGCAGCATAGGTACTCAGAAACAGTCTACCCACAGAAAGCATTCTCGAAGATTTTAAATATTTGTTAAAAGTTGTTTGGTTTTGATTAATTAATTAAAAAGCATTTCCTCTGCGTAATAGACCTAGCTGTCCAGGATCTCACTTTGTATTCAGGCTGTAATTAAAACTACAGACTCCATAACTGCCTCTGCCTCCAGATTGCTGGACTTTGTTTTTGTGTAAAATGTCTCATTCTCCTTTTACCCCTGAAGAACCTCTTCAGACTACATCCTTGAATGGCTTCTCCAACTTAAAGGTGCTACAGAATCAGCAGATCCCATTATATTACTAAATATCAAATAAAAAAAGTGGTCTCCTGAGAGGCTCTGCCAGATCCTCACCAATACAATTGTGGAGGCTCACAGCCAACCATTGGACTGAACACAGGGACCCCAATGGAGGAATTAGGGGAAGGATTGAAGGAGATGCAGGGGCCTTATCTGGCATCAATGGGAAGGGTAGGCCCTTGGTCCTGTGAAGGCTTGATGCCCCTGTGTTGAGGAATGCTAGGGAAGTGAGGCAAGAAAGGGTAGGTGAGTGGGGGAACACCCTCATAGAAGCAGGGTAAGGGGGCATGGGGTTTTGCAGAGGGGAAACCAGGAAAGGGGATAAAATTATTATGTAAATAAACAAAATAAGAAAAAGAAACTAACAGTCTTTTTCCGTTTAAAAAAAAAAAACATGAGAATAGTATTTTACATTTAAAGGCAAATCAGAACAGTTTCCATATGTTGCATTTAAACGATATCTTCATATCTTTAGATGCTCATTTTAGCTTCGGAAGTATTTTTCTCAATATGTAATGGCGATAATTTCCAAAATGTTTATGATATATTTTGGTACTCACATAACTATCATGAATTTAGTCGCTTTTGTGTTACATCACTATTCTCCATATTGGGCTCAAGGACATTAAATATTTGGAATTTACCTTCGTTATACTCTATATTTTTTTGCTCTATTACCAATTTCTGAATCTATAAAGTATAATGAATTTTGGTTAATAGTCTAAAATCAACTGATAGTATGTTTATTCTATAGGCTTTTAAAACTGTATTTCTGTTAATATTTATTTTTTTCTTAGTATCTGTCATAGTTCAGTATTTGTGAAACGTTCTTCCATGGTTGGTTGATGTCTAGTATGTCTCTAAGACTTGTTCTAGACATTGAAACAGTAAGTAGTAATTGTTTGGACTGGTAAAGTTAGCAGAGTAAATTGCTTGTTCTCCTTGTTATAGGAGGTTATCATGTTAAAATTAGCTATTATTACATCATCCACAATGTATAGATCCACTTTATCCAAAGAGATTTCAGGTGTCATTAGCTGGCTTGAAGACTAAGAGCATTAATTGTTGAAATTCTGGAGAAATGTTGTAATATAGTGTTCTAGCAAAAAATTAACTAATACTTTCAAACATATCAATCCAACATGGTGGACTGATATATTAAACTATTAAAAAAAAGGAGCAGCCATTTCAGCATTCTTTCAATAGGAAACATATAATAATGTATAATTTTCATCTTAATTTACAAGTTACAAGTCACTCTCAATTCATTGTACAAGTTTTTAATATGAGTCTTTCAAAATATCCCAAGGACTGAAAAGCATAACAATTTATTTCTTGACTTTTCTCTATTAACATTGCTCAAGAATCTCTTTTTTGCAGAAACATAATTTCCCCATGGATATGCCATTTTCTTGCGTCAATTGCATATGATGAGTACTCTAAAAGTAAATCAAGCATTTCTTAACAAGTAGGGAAAAAGCCATGTTAAAAAGAGCTCCCTTGGACTAAACCACCAACCAAGGAAAACACATGGTGGGACTCATGGCTCTATGCATATGTAGCAGAGGATAACCTAGTCGGTCATCAATGGGAGGACAGGCCCTTGGTCCTGTGAAGGTTCTGTGCCCCAGTAAAGGGGAATGCCAGGGCCAGGAAGCAGGAGTGGGTGGATTGGTGAGCAGAGGGGGGGGGGCATAGGGGGTTTTTGGAGGGGAAACTAGGAAAGGGGATAACATTTGAAATGTAAATAAAAGAAAATATCTACAAAAATTAAATTGAATTAAAAATAAAATCATGACAGGAACTCAATATATATATATATATATATATATATATATATATTAAGTTAACACAAATACAAACTTTGTATTAATATATTTTCAATTATGGCAAGCAAAGAGTAGGCTTTCATTAGATATTGTTTTAATGTTTGATGTGAATGCTTGGATATTGACATAAAACAACATCTAACTTTTAATGAGAGTATTCTGGCCATGACAGACATTTCAACTAGGACACTTAAGTTTCTGCTTTTCTAATTAGTTAATACATATTGACAATATCCAACACATTATATTTTTAATTAAAGAATGTTAAAACTAATTCAAGATTTTTTCTGATTCTTAAGTGTGATATTTCCAAACAAACACCCATTCCAGATACCCTTCCTTCATTCCATCCGTATGGACAGTCATAAAATATTTTAATGTTTATCTGAAATATGACAAGTATAAAATTCAACTCACCTTTGTTTCCTGCAGATGAATGTGATATTCTTTCATATTACTCTCAAGTATACATTAACTATTAGAAAGCATGAATGATGGTATTTGTTAGAATTATAACAGCAACAAAGAATCTATAACACATTAAACATTAGAGATTCAGGAATTTCTTTTTCTTTTTACTTTTGGATTTATAACATTTCTTCCTTCCCTTTCCACCCTCAAAACCCTCCTATATACTTCTTATACTCTTTAAATTTTGTGGTCTATTTCTATAGTTGCTATTGCAGGCACACACACACACACACACACACACACACACANNTATATATATATATATATATATATATATATATATATATATATATATTGATTTTAGTAGTAATATAGAGCCACCACAATAAGCTGTCCCAAGGAACCATTAGGCAACTTCTTGAAGGTGGGTCTCCTTGTAGGATAATTGAATGCAAAAGTCAGAAAATCAGATTTAGAAGAACAAACAATATATACAGCCTACCTATTTAGTGCTTCAAGAAGAAACAGAATCTTTTCCATCTTTCCCAGTCATTCTCTCATAGCACATTTTAATTCTTCTAAATCTCTGCTATTAAATCCAGTAGTTTCAAAGACTAAAGCAACCATTGATGATTGGAAACCCAAGTGATCACTTAAGTCATCAAACTGATGTGAACATAAGAGTGAAATATCCTTGGATTATTGTTTATTACTTTAAGGTGACTTTGTTATGAAAATAAAAGCATTCCTAACCCAAAAGTCAGATTGATAAAGCTATAAATATTTATGAAGATATAACTTTACAGATTATGAGATTCTGTATTAAAAATCTCTCACCCAAACTATCACTAGGCTTTAGGTAGATAGTTATTACATTTGAATTAAAATTTTCTTTTTAAGAGAGTAATATGTTCATAGACTCAGGAAAACAGAGAAACTTGCACAGCTGTGAATGATCAGAAAGTTTCAAGATTCATAATATCTCTTCCTCAATATCAGAAAGACACAGTAAAATTGTTGAGGCAAAATGTTTCTCTGCAGTATAGCTCTAAGCAAGCTGGCCAAGGAACTTCCTGGAATGAAAAGTTCGTAAGTTCTCACCCATGCTAGTGTGAACTTTTCAGAATTGTTGTTGCCTTTGAGTCATCCAAGCCCCGGTATACAACCACAATGAACTCATTCGGTCACTAAGATAGACTTGGATATATGGGTCTTTACCTGACTGTCAAGTATTCTACTGGTTAATAGACATTTGTTCATGTCTTCTCAGTGAAAGTTGCCAAATACTAGGAAGTAAAACTATGTCAGGGACATCATATTTGATACCATTACAAACAAATATGAACATTTTAAATCAAATTTACAAAAATAAAGACTTGAATTTGAATATTAATTGTCTTAGCACCTTGAATTAGATTTTGCAATTGGACTATAGTGAGGGAGATGGACCATTATACACCCTGTTGTGCATATGTTAATCTTAGCACACCTAGACAGTGAAAAGAATGTGTTTGCAGATAATTACTGAGTTGTAGAAATAGTAAGGCTGTTCACCCAACCTTCTCTTCCCTAGAGGGTAGTTAGAGCTACACCCTATGGGGCAGAGAGGAAAGGGCGTACCACCTGTGATACACCTGTGTAAAATTAAAACAGAAAATTAAAAGCTACTGTTATCAATAGAAGTACATTTAAAATTTAAAGAGTAACATTGGAAGTCAAGAGTAAGCAAATCAGGGGGTCAGGTACATAAAATAGTAGGCGTCTGGAAGAAATGTTTCCAATTTCTGTGCAATGAAAGGATTCTAAAGGAATAAGAGCAGATTTTATCCAAATGAAGCTCTAAATTCAGAAGACAGCCACATGCTTCTATGAATATAAATTAGAATTTGAATTTATTCTTCTAATTGTGGAGCCTAAATTATACAATACAGTAGACATAGTATAATGTCCAATATAATTGAGCATTTCTTGTAAATTCAAGAAGAACTCAGGAATTTCAGAAACAACTTCTATTAGGTACTCAAATGTGCCAAAACATTGTATTGACACAGGGTTTAGTTAATACCTAAAATAACTTTCTATTTTAAAATGTTGGTAAAGTCTGTATGGATGAATTAATTAGTAAAATGAAAATATGTCATTTTCTATCAAATTACAAATATGTAAACTGAAAGCCTCACTTGAGTAACAACTTTGTACTCAATTGTTATATCAAATAATTATATATTCTTATTTGAATCAATTCGAGTTTCCTTCAGCTCTTTTTAAAATTTTATTTTTTTCTTTGTTTGTTTACACTCCAGATTTTATTCCCCTCCTGGTCCACCCTCTGACTGAATCCCATCCCATTTCTCCTCCTCGCCCATTGTCTCCATGAGTATGTTATCCCTACCCCACCTTACAAGACCTCTAAACTCCCAGGGACCTCCAATCTTTTGAGGAATAGGTACATCTTCTCTGACTGAACCCAGACCAGGCAGTCCTCTGCTGTATATGTGTTGAGGGCCTCATATCAGCCGGTATATGTTGGTATATGCTGCCTAGTTGGTGTTCCAGTGTCTGAGAGATTTCAGGGGTCTAGGTTAATTGGGATTGCTGGTCTTCCTACAGGGTCACCCACCTCCTTCAACTTTAGAAATAAAAATTGAACTCAAAACTTAAACTAACAATTTGATGATTTATTTTTAATGAAGCTGACTTACAGATCTCTCTATTACCCTAGAAGGAGCTAGCATTATTTCTGACTTGGCTTTTCTGCTAGCTTTTGTAGGGACTTATATTAAGGTTTGTACTTCAAGCAGACTTCATATATTTTCTCTGCTTCTATGAATCTGACACTTAATTTTCCAGAAAGCATAATCAACACACTGTAATTCTTTTTAACACTTGCCAGTTCTCTGGGACTCAATATGCCTGTTCAAGCTGGCTCTGGCTCTCTGACACTTGTCTACATCTGAATAGAAATGTCAAACTTCTCCTCCTAAGTCTTGGTAATGCTGCTGCTCTCTGGTCAGTCTGATATAGGTCCATATCAACATGCCCAAGTTTTCCATTAAAGGATGGATGCTCTCCTCAGTGCTGACTATTTATTCCTAAAAGGCTATACTTAGAACACCTTGAGCAACTCACAGTTTATTTAAGAAATCATATATATATATATATATATATATATATATATATATATATATATATGTGTGTGTGTGTGTGTGTGTGTGTGTGTGTTTGTAGACTGATAATCTACATCATTAATCTCAACTAATTATATAAAGATGAACAACTATTATGCTAGGTATTCTCTGTGTGCCCTTAAAAAAGTGATGGCTATGTCTCCTTATTAGTCCATTTCAATGGACTTTGTATTAGATCCAATGTAGTCATTTAAAAGTGTTACATAACTCATGTGTCACCTGATCTATTTAAAGCCACCTGCCAGTAAAACTGTGCTCTCTTTGGAATGATGCCCTCCATTTCCACGACATGGCAGACTCGCAGTGAATTGGCAAAGACTAAGTGTTTAGAAATGAATGAAATGCTGGGGTCAGCACCGGGAATTAGACTAACTGATTTTAAATATGTGTTTCAACACTATTTATGTCATCCTGGGAATGTCTCTAATACATTCAAAGCAAGATTTCAATGGAGATTAAATGAACTATTGTCTGTAAAATCTTTTTAAAGCTCAATTTATAGTTGTAATCATTTCAAATTTAAGTTATATTTTTCTCAATGTTGGTAGAAATGCTGCTGAGCTATAAGTTTAATTTTCTTAAATGGTCTCAAAACTTTTTGGACAGTGCAGTTCATCAAAGGATTTTAAGTGTTTCTGTAATTAGATGTGTTTTTTTTTTTAAAAGCTCAATTTAATCAACATGTATTCATATTTTGGTTCAAATCAAAGTAGCTACTTATGTTAAATGCATGTAATAATTTTATAAGTGTTTTTCCACAAAACCAAATTCATCAAAACCACCACAAATTTAATTTAAAAATGGGAACATCATAGCTTAATTATTTAGACAGAGAGAGTATTTTATGAATAACTGTGTGCTAATAAATTCATAAAGTAATCTTTTCTTTTTCAGAACAAATTTCACTACAATTTTCTCTTGATTAATATAATTGATAACATTTATTGAGATATCTGGCACTTTAATCATTGAGATGTGTCTTTTGCTCTCTGAAGTGAAATTAAAAACTGTCAGCACTGTTTCTCCCCACTGGTAGCTAGAAAGGAAATTAAAAGGGCGTTGGCAATAAATGGCTAGTTTATTTAATTTGTAAGATCATAGACCTGGATCATAGACATGGATGAAAAAATACACAATGTACTGAGACAAATAAAAAAGAACCTCTTTATTCATGTCCTGAATCAAAACACCCTGATATCTTCAGCACTTAGTCTGTAGTTGGTTAGTTATCAATCACAATTAAGGACATGGGATATAATTCTATTAGTATTAAGTTCAATGTATGTTTTAAACAAATGTGAACTATTTAGTACACATAGCAATTACACATCTCTTCCATATGATTATTTTATTGATCAGTTCTTCACTCTGTAGTTTGGAAAGAACTACATAAAGTCATTTAAAAAAACATCCTATGCATAGTTCATAAGAGAAATGATCATTATTCATGTGTGAACGAAAATATAAAGTACATACATCTAGAAAAGTGGGAATTGTTATCAAGTCATTGAGATAATATAAGGATTTAAACTGAGAACAGTTTCAATCATAGAATAATCTCAAAAATGTTCAATGGGTAATGTGAAGAGTCTAAGCATATAGAAACTGAAAATGGGCAAAATGGCACTCAGAAGTTGTATTTCCAAGTCAGCAAATCAGTGAAAGTCAATTCATTGGTGAATTTTCACTCTTATTCTTAACATGCCAATCTAATTAAAGAGAATTGACTTTGCCATCTGGCAAACACAGGCGTAAAGATATTAGATGAGACCATGACTTAATGAGAGTATCAATAATTGTTATATAAAAAGTAGAGGGGAGCCCTGAGAATAAAGCCAAAGGGAATGCCAGTTTTGGGATGTTACTGTAGGTGAATATGCAGCCAAGGCCAGAAGCAGAGTATACAGTATTTTGTAAATCAAAGGAGGATATCAGCCAGGCATACTAATCAACCATCAGTATCCGATGAGATATCCTTGCTAAAAGATATGAATTTTAATGAGTTTCTGGGGTCAAAATATTTTTGTGAACATTTACAAAGCCATATGTTAACAAAAATCATGAAGTCATTAAGTCTTTTTTTTATTTGATATTTTCTTTATTTACATTTCAAATGCTATCCTGAAAGTTCCCCATACCCTTCCCCCGCCCCTGCTCCCCTACCCACCCACTCCCACTTCTTGGTCCTGGCCTTCCACTGTGCTGGATCCTGTAAAGTTTGCAAGAACAAGGGGCCTCTCTTCCCAGTGATGGCCGATTAGACCATCTTCTGCTACATATGCAGCTAGAGACACGAGCTCAGGGGGTACTGGTTAGTTCATATTGTTGTTCCACCTACAGGGTTGCATCCCCCTACAGCTCCTTGGGTACTTTCTCTAGCTCCTCCATTGGGGGTCCTGTGTTCCATCCAATAGCTGACTGTGAGCATCCACTTCTGTGTTTGCCAGGCACTGGCATGGCCTCACAAGAGGTCACTATATCAGGGTCCCTTCAGCAGAATCTTGCTGGCATGTGCAATAGTATCTGGGTTTGGTGGCTGATGATGGGATGGATTCCCAGATGGGGTAGTCTCTGGATAGTCCATCCTTTTATCTTAGCTCTAAATTTTGTCTCTGTACTTGTACCTTTCATGGATATTTTGTTCCTTATTCTAAGGAGGAATGAAGTATCCACACGATGGTTATCCTTCTTGGTTTTCTTGTGTTTTGCAAAATGTATCTTGGGTATTCTAAGTTTCTGGGCTAATATCCGCTTATCAGCGAGTGCATATCTAGTGACTTCTTTTGTAATTGGGTTACCTCACTAAGGATGATATCCTCCAGATACATCCTTAATTGAAGATATCAGTAGAAAAGCCAACAAAAGTAGTATTACTCATTTATATCAATATATTAGTTAGAAGTATTTTTTTGCATTATAAATCTTCTCTTGAATAAATTTCTTTCAAATGTTTTACATTAGATATTATATGTACTTCTTTCTTTCAAAGGTTGCCAATGCATGGCTTTTTTTTGCCAATCGTCTGCCACACTATTGTATTATGGTTGATTAGTTCTGGATTATACATTAGAGCATACCAGTGCTTTTTTTTTTTTTTTTTTCAGACGGGGTTTCTCTGTGTAGCCTTGGCTGTCCTGGAACTCACTCTGTTGACCAGGCTGGCCTCAAACTCAGAAATCTGCCTACCTCTGCCTCCCGAGTGTTGGGATTAAAAGCATGTGCCACCACGCCAAGCACAAGTGCTTTCTTAACAGGCCAATTTTGCACTCTCACCAGCAATGGAGAAGTGTTCCCCTTGCTCCACATCCAAACCTGTCCCCTGAGTTTTTGATCTTCGTCACTCTGTGAGGTGTAAGATGGGATCTCACAGTCAATTTAATTTGCATTTCCTTGATGACTAAGGACACTGAAGATTTTTGTAAGTGCTTCTGGACCATTAGAGATTCCTCTGTTGAGAATTCTCTGTTTAACTCTATAACCCATTTTTAATTGGGTTATTTGGTTTGTTGGTACCTAATGTCTTAAGTTCTTTATATATTTGGATATTAGACACACAATACAACTCCTGGGCATATACCCAAAAGATTCCCAAATACACCACAAGGACACTTAACTAGCTTCAGGGCAGCTTTACTAATAATAGCCAGAAACTAGAAACAACTTAGATGTCCCTCAACTGAAGAATGGATAAAGAAAATGTGGTACATCTTTACAATGGAATACTATTCAGATGTTAAAAATAAAGACATCATAAATATTGCAGGCAAATGGAGGCAACTAGAAGACATCATCCTGAGTGAGTTACCCCAGACCCAGAAAGACATTCATGGTATATATGTAGTTGTAAGTGTATAATAGCCATAAAGCACGTGATAACCATGCTAAAAATCCACAGAACCGAAGGAACTAAGTAAGAGAAAGGGCCCAATAGAAGAGTAAATTTCACTCAGAAGGGAAAAATAGACATCGGAATTGGATAGAGGAAGGGAAATGGATGGGATGGTGTGAGGAGGTGAACAGGAGTGGGTACCAGGTGTGCAGAAGGAGGCCAGAGGTGGAAGAGGGCTGGTGAGAGGGCAGAAAATGGTTGGGGGAATCTCTGGTGCTAGCTGGTGTCCTGGGACTGGACAGATTACTGGGATTCTATGAAGGTGACCCTAGTTGAGACTCCTAGCTGTTGGGACTGTGGAGACTGAAGTGGCTACCTCCTGTATCTAGGCTGGATCTTCAGTGTATGGGGGGAGCATCAACCTACCAATAAAATCTTCAACTCAAAATGTATCGTATGTACAAGATGCCCAGGGATAAACATGGAGCAGGTACTAAGGGAAGTACCAATCAATTACTGACCAAACTTGAGACTCATCTCATATGAGAGACCCAACTAATGACACTATTAATAATACTCTGTCGTGCTTGTAGACAGGAGCCTAGCAAAACTGTCTCCTGACAGGCCTCATCCAGCAGGTGGTAGAAACAGTTGCAGAGAGAGATCCACAGCCAAATATCAGGTGGAAATCTAGGAGTCTTGTAGATAAGTAGGGAATAGGATTAAGTGAACTACAGAGGTCGAAATACCATAAGAAGACCTACAGGGTCAACCTGGGCCCACGGGTACCCACAACGACTGAACCTTAAACAAAAGAACATGCAGGGGAATAACCTAGGCTCCCTACACATTTGTAATAGATGTGCCATTTGACCTTCAGGTGCGTTCCCTAACAGTTGAAGACTCTGGCTCTGTTTCTGTCTGTCTCTCTCTTTGTCTATTTCTTTCTCTGGCTTTGTCTGACTCTCTGTCTCTGTCTGTCTGTCTGTCTGTCTGTCTGTCTCTGTCTGTCTCTCCTCTCTCTCTCTCTCTCTCTCTCTCTCTCTCTCTCTCTCTCTCTCTCTCTCTCTCTCTCTCCGTTTTTGTTGCCTACCATTGGATCCCATTACCCTAGCTGGACTGCCTGGTGGGGCTGGCTACCTTGGGTGAGGATGTGATTAGTTCAATTGTGACTAAATGTCGCATTCGGTGGTACCCACAGGGGCTTTCCTTTCTGTAATGAGAAAGGGAGAGGGTGATGAGGAAGGAATTTATGAGTGCGGGACAGGGAGAAAGGAAAAAGGGGGATATGATCAGTTTGTAAGTGAATTTATTATAAATAAATTAATGAAAAAATATGAATGCTGATTTTTCTTTTTACTTATTTCTTCATTTCTATATGTAATAAACTTATTTTGAATGTTTACTTAACTGAATTATTACACAAATATTGAGACAAAAACATATCTTTAGTACTTGAACATGTGATCAGTCATAATTTCACTATATTGGGAGACTTTCTATAAAATCTGTAGAAATCTTCATTATTTTTCCACGATGGTTTCAAGTACAACAACTTCATTATCATTTAATTACTTTATAATACAATATTATCCATCAGTCAGTACAATAATAGATTTTTATTTGATATGAGTTTTTCTCAAATAAAATTGAACCATTACACTTAAATATAATGGAATTAGTAACAGGAAGAAAGAGGAAATTATAAACCATTTAAAAACCATTTACTAACTTGCACATGCCTACCTTAAATATTTATTTTCTAAGTAAATTATTTAGGACAGATATGGCTTCTCTGTAAAATATATTGTTCAGTTACATTGGTAGAAAAACTGTAGATGTAAAAGAAAGAAGAAAGAAAGGAAGAAAGAAAGAAAGAAAGAAAGAAAGAAAGAAAGAAAGAAAGGAAGGAAGGAAGGAAGGAGAAAGAGAGGGGAGAGGGAAGGAGGGAGGGGAGGACAAAGAAACAAAGAAGGAAGAAAGAAAGGAAGAAAAGAAAAGAAAAGAAAGGAAAAGAAAGCAAGAAAAAAAAAAAAAGAAAAGAAATACCATCAGTTTGGGTGACTGAATTATTTTAAAACCCTGGCTGTGAGATTATGTGTCCCATTAACACCAAAGCTCTCCCTGTAAATTCTAATCAACATGACTACTTAAACACAAGTGGAAAAATGACAACAGCAGCAAGCATGTTCTACTGGAAAAGGAAAAGCTCAGGAAACTTCAACCTTTCACAAAGTATTCTGAGATTAGAATAAATAGTCTTCCCCATTAAAGATAATCTTGTTATTCAATACAGAACACTCATTCTCAAATACACGCACAAGTAATACTATACAGACAGGGCATGTTGCATTTATGTATTTAGAAATATACTTTATATACATATTCACATATGTTTATAACAACAGTTAATGAAAATAGATGCTATAAGTTTCATGGAGAGGCAGGAGAGATGTATGGGAGGGTTTGAAGGGAAGACGTTGGTAATGGTGTAATTATATTATATTCTCACAAAAGAAAGAGATAATTTTTAGAAGTCATAGTTGCCACCACTTAAACCCTAAAGACACCTCCCTATTTGGAAGAACATTTTACTTCAAGAATGAAAGAATCCAGGTTAGCCAGACCACAGATTCTAACTGACGTGGCTCCAGTATGGCAATGGATCTCAAGAAATTGAGAACACACATTTACATTGGATAAGTGACAATCATCACAGATTAGGTTGATTATAAGAACTTTTGTCATCTATAACCATAAATTCTTCCTTGAGCACAGTTGGAGCACATTAATTTTGAATACATTAGAGACTTGAGTTCTATCCCCCTGCTTCACATGTGAATAAATTGAGATGAAGTCTATCTCATCAAAACGTAGACAAATTGGACTAGGTCCCTGG
This sequence comes from Mus pahari, assembly GCF_900095145.1. Taxonomy (NCBI): domain Eukaryota; kingdom Metazoa; phylum Chordata; class Mammalia; order Rodentia; family Muridae; genus Mus; species Mus pahari. The sequence goes on from NC_034598.1 coordinate 73,645,544, forward strand.
AGATGGACCTACTCAGGGCTATGCAGATGAATGTAGTGTAAAGGAGGCAGCAACACAGGTGCAGCCAAGCTTTCACAGAGCTGAAATGGAGTTTTAAATATAGGTGTCCACGTCTTGAGACTCCAATAACTCAGCTATAAAAGGTTTAAATGCAAGTGAGTTTCATCTCAGGAATCCCAGCCTGTCCTAAGAAACTTATTCCTCCTGGGAACTCACTTGGGACCCGTGTTCTAAAGTGGTTTTAAAAATTAGTAGGTTGTGGTTTCTCTCCTCTTAATATTTCTAACGATTTAGACAAGACCTAGTATACATTTTAAATGTAGGCATTTGAGCCTGAGAAGTTCTCTTAGGGAAAACAAAATGAAACAAAACAAAACAAAACAAAACAAAACAAAGAACAGCAACAACAAAAAACAAAACAAAACAAAACAAAAACAACCTCCAAACTTATATATTATTTGAGGTTTGTCCTGAAAAATATCTGCAGACAGAAATGCAAATGAAAATAACTTAGGGGATGAATACTACTAAAAATTCCAGGAGTGAGAGAGAAATGTAAAAGTGAATGACTTGCCAGTAACATAGGCCACAGTCCTTGATAACCTGGATCCAGTATTGAAAAAAAGACTTCCCAGGTATGAGGGATAGGTGACGTTTCCTAAGATCTTTATAGTTAGTCTGCGTACCAGTCAAACATAGTGAGAAATACACCCCAATAGGAACATTTAGGCTTTATAAGCTGGTCAGACTCTGTAGGAGATAATCCTAAAGTGGTCAGATCACGTGCTAATTTGCTTGCACAGGTCACATCACAGATGGTTAGCACATCAAAGATGAACATGCAGGGAGAAAAATCTTAGTGATTAAGGAATGTGGACACCAATGCTAAGAGCAGGCCCCAGGGTGTATAAAAATAAACAAAGCAAAGTCACAAGAGCCACTGGGTTGTAAAACCCCTACTTAGAATAAACTTAGAGAGTTTTCTGGATCTATATTGTAATGCCCTTCTAGTTATAATGTTATATATATGTATATATATATATATATATATATATATATATATATAATTTTATATATAGTATCTATATGTGTTTACATAATGTATATGCATATGTACATGTATACATAATGTACATGTATATGCATATAACTGTAGAAGTCACATAACATCAGCAATTTTTTGTTATCTAGTCTTAACTATACTTGCAGCATGCATAAATTCAAATGATTTATTTACCATAGTTTTATGCATATAAGTGTTTTGCCTTCATATAAATAATTACACAATGTGATTTTTCTGGTGCCTTAAGAAGACAGGAGGACCCTAGATACTCTGAAACTGATGTTACAGGTGGTTGTGCACCACATCCAAGAAGGATCTTGGAATAGAACCTGGGTCTTCTGCAAGAATAACAAGTGCACTTGACTGGCTCTTTCAAGGTCCAGCTTCTGTATTATCTAAGGAAAAGTGAGCAACTAAATATGCAGAGATCAATGAAGGAGATATTTAATGCCACCAGGTGATAAGAAAATAAGAGTCCAAAGAAAAACAAGGAACCCCTCGACTCTCTGCTTCTACGTACAATGTTGAGTCCTCTCCTGCTCCTAAATAGTGCATAGATTTCTAAAGACGGAGTAAACTTGAATTCTAAATGAATGACACATTTTATTCTTTTAATTTAATTTAGTTTATTATTTTTATCTCTTCCTTTCTTCACTTATACAGTATACCTACTCTTTTCTACTAACGATAGAAATCTGAACTGTATGTTTTAAGCACAAAATTCACAAATATTACTTTCTTAATGTTAAATTAACAATAAATAAACAAATATCAATGTGCAGAGAAAAGCCTTTGGTAGTAACCAAAAAAGAGACAAATATAAATTTATACAATTTTTAAAAACCTTCATTAGGTAGGCTATTTATAAAAATAATTTATGCAATTAATACAGTAAAGGAGAAAGATAGAGAGCATACATTACAAATTAGATTCATACATTTATTTTCCAGTTTAGAGGTTAAAAACTAGGCTTGATTTATTACACTACTCATGGAAAACATACTTGATAAATTCATCACATGTCAATAAATATTTAAATTATTTTTATGGAATATGAAGTATAAAGACATAGAGAAAATGCTTTTTACAATGAAGCAGAGGACTAAGGGAATAGATCTCCGGATGAATGTTTTGACTTAAAATATTGCATAGGATTGGCTGGCACTTCTTATCCCAGCACATGGGAGCCAGAGACATGCAATGCCCTAAGCAAGCTGGGTAGGTGCATGAGGGAATCAGTGATTTCTGAGTTTAGTAAGAAACACTGGCTCAAAAAAGAAGATGGAAGGTAATTAGGGAAGGTACTGAAAGTCAAATTTTGCCCTGCAAAAGTTCTCACAAACTCAGTTTTGCCCACCTGAACATGGACACACATGTACGAATTCTTTAAACGCCCCCCTAAACACACATAAAAATAAAAAGAAATAGTTTGTCTTCTAATACGGTAAACATGTTTTAGATAATTTAGGCCTTTTGGTTAATCACATTATTTCTACAATAGCCTTTTTCCTTTTTATCATAATCATTGCTAAGTCTTTGATTGGGATTTAGAGAATTTTCATACCAATTAATGGTATGCATTAGTATTGATGAGGAATCAATAAATAAGGAATAGTGTGGGGTGCAGGGTGTGGGGAAATAAAGGGGTGGGAAAGATGACCCATGTCCCTCCAGAGCTTGGAGGCTCTGGGTGGGCAGATGCTGGAGACTGCCACATGCTCTCTACACTGTGGGAAGCCACTGAATCCCAGTTGGGGGGGGGGGGGAAGGGTGTGGAGAGGGAGTAGTCCAGGGGTCCTGGTGCCTCACAGAAAGCAGGGACAACAGGTGCTGAGAATTAGTGGGGATCCCAGGGGCAGTTCAATCAGCCCTGGGGCTAAAGAAGAAAGGACAGGGGGAGAAGGCACTGGGTGGTACAGGCAAGAATCATTGCTCTGGTCTGGCCACTGGAAACACTGAGAGACCTTCCTGTGGGAGGTTAGGTGAAGCTCTTTGGGAAGGCCTATTCCATTACTCCATCATGGCAAGTCCAGATGAAAGGAGGCAGTCTATGCTTTTAGAGCTTTTTTGTAGAAAAGGAGAGAAGGAGGGAGGGAGGGAGGGAGAGAGGGGGCATGGAGGGGAAGAGAGAGGGAGAGGGAAGAGGAAGAGGAAGAGGATGGCCATGGCCACGAGGAGAGGGGGGAAGTGAGTGGGAGAGAGGAAGTAAGAGGGCTAGGGAGAAAGGAAGAGAAGCAAGAAAGGCAAGAGACAGAGGAAGGGTCAAGCAGCCCCTTTTATAATTGGCTGGGCTACCTTACTGTTGCCAGGTAACTGTGGGGGTGGAGTCCAGACAGCCTACATGACTGATGGCCACAGAATTATGGAGAATGGTCCTCCTGTCAGGAGCCTATGTCTGGGAGCTTCACAAACAGGCCTTCCTCCGTATCTTGCAGATTAATCTGTTGGGTCTCCAGGGATTGAATTTAGCTTGACCAGAAAACAGGCTGCCTTTCACTGTGCCACCGAATAGCAGTATACTATCAGTATCAAATCTTCCAGCACAATTGTGTGTTTCTCACTATGTTCCATTATGAATGTCTTTTTCCATCAGGACAGTCAAATATTTAATACACAATATTCATTCAAAGTGGTAGAATTCAGAATCCAGAGATAGACCTGCAATTGTAAATGCTAGATGACTGATTCATGCTGAAGATAAATTCTCATTTAAAAGAGATAACACTTTTAGTAATGTTGACAGAGTAAGTGCCTATGTATATGCACGAAGTAATAATTCTTTGCATTTCTATACCTCTGAAAAATGAATTAAGAATGAATTTTAGATGTAATTGTCAAACCTAAATTAATGAAACTTCCTGGAATAAAAACATTACTGCAGAGATGTCTATGTTCTTGTGATAGAGTACCATTTCTTAAAGTGTTATTATCAAAAGGATGATATATAATGAATACATGTATCACTTGAACTTTTCTCATGTAGAAAAGTTCTACTGGATAAAAATGACTATAATTGAAATGAATAATCCTAGACTGAAAGGCATTATTTGTAAAATGAATATCCACTAAGTATTTAATATCAAAGAAATAATCAACTCCAATTTAAAGGCCATTGGGTAAGAGGTATGTACATACATTTCATAGCAAGATACCAAATATGTGACAAAATATATATCTAGTCTTACTACCAATTATGGAACTGGTATCAATACACAAGAAAACACTGTACATTTAGAATAATGCCATATTGAAAATACTTGGCCGTACCCAGTATAGAGGAAAACATGAAGCAACCAGAACAGGAAACTATTCTCGGTGAGGGTATAAAAGTTCAGTTTTGGGAAAATACTGAGTGCATCTTTAAAATGTAATATTGTATTATTATTATTTGATGATATTGTCCTAAGTAATTTCTCAAGGGAAATCAAAATACATTTAGATACAAAGCCAAATCTAAATGTCATTCAACACGTGAATTCATAAACAACTGTGACATCAACTTTCAAGGAAACATGAATTATTATTGAACAGATATATATTCATATTACATGAAACAACATTAAAGAATCTAAGAATAGTTAATACCCCCAAGTAAACCGATTAATAGAGCTCACACTGATTATTTGTTTATACAACTCTGAAAATGCACAGAAATATGTTAAATGACATATATATATATACATATATATATATATATATGTATATATGTATATATGTATATATATATATACACATATATATTACTTAAATGTAGATAATAAGAAATATGTTAAATGACATATATATATATGTATATATGTATATATATATATATACACATATATATTACTTAAATGTAGATAATAAGAAATATGGTACAATGACATATATATATATATATATATATATATATATATATATATATATATATATATATATATAACCTAAATGTAGTAAACAAATGTGTGAAAATATTTGCCATATCAACTATATCCCAAGAAATTCATCGAGAACACAACTAGAGTGACTCAGAGAGAACAAAACTGCAACATGAGATAAACAACAAGGAGGGTTGTGTTTTTTAAATATTCATTCTACAGAGGTCAGGTATAGGTCATCTTTGATGAGTGAGAACATAGAGTAAGTCTCAGGCAAATTGCTTAATTCCTGACTGGAATTAAGCAACATAATCCTAAGGTATCCATCTTGCAGCACAGTACATTTTCAGAAAGGACTTTAAATTTAATGGCAGTTTAACCAAGTTTTGCCCTCTTTAGAAAGCACTAAGAAAACCAACATTTAAACTTCTATGATAATCTAGATAATGTCATATTCTCTTTTTTCCCCATTTTTATTAGATATTTTCTTTCTTTACATTTCAATTATCCCCTTTCCTGGTTTTTCCTCTGAAACCCCCCTACCCCATCCCCACTCCCCCTGCTCACCAATCTACCCACACCTGCTTCCTGGCTCTGGCATTTCCCTATACTGGGGCACAGAACCTTTATGGGTCTCTTCTCCCACTGATGACCAACTAGGTCAACCTCTGTTATGCATGCAGGTAGAGCCATGAGTCCCACCATGTCTTTTTTTTTGTCTGGTAGTACTGGTTAGTTCATATTGTTGTTCCTCTTATGGGGCTGCAACCCTCTTCAGCTCCTTGGGCACTTTTTCTAGTGCCTTCATTGGGGACCTTGTGCTCTGTCCAATGGGTAGATGTGAGCATCCACTTCTGTATTTGTCAGGCACTATTCTTTTATCCTTATTAATAAACAAACTGATTCTGTGGGTCTACAGCTATATCTGCACATCTTTCAGCCTATAACTTGTTGATTCTGCTTCCTGGGAGAATTATAATTAATATAAATGCTAATACATTAATTGTATATAAAAAAAGAAAGTTCCCATATCCAGGGTTTCCAATTTCTCATGTCAAAACCATCATGTATATCTTAACACTTAAGTATTCTAAGGAAGTATTTCAGTAATCATAATCAACCCATTTAAGATGTTCATAATAGGTTTCAGTGATCCTTTCTCAATTGGCGTCAAACTAAATCCTAAAATAAATATTGATTATATCCTTCAGGCTACCATAAGAAAATGTGCATTTTAAACTCAGGAATTTATTGCTCACAGTTAGGGGCCTGGGAATCCCAAGATGAAAATGCTGTTCAGTTGAGTAAATGCTCTTTTAGGCTTACGCATGCAAATTTGACTTTTGGATCAGGAGCATATACATGGAAGAAAGAGGTGCATGGAGCAACAGAAAGGAACAGAGATAATCTGTCTGTTGACTATCCTTGAAAAGAAACTAATCCTATCACAGGACCCCACCCAAGTGACCTAATACATCTTAATTGCTACCCAAATGTAATTTCCAAAACCTATCTTAGAAAGGGTTAAGGGTTTCAACATATGAATTTTAGAACAATATGATTAGGTTCTCATAACTATACAAACACTCTCCATCAAATAACACAAATCTCTTACATTTTTTATTGTTCTATATTCATTAGCAAATCCCAACCAATTTCAATGTATTTCACAGTTAACAGGAATATGGACCAAGTACGTTATCAATATTTTTCTTTTGAAAAGATAACTAAAACACATTATGATTTTCTGGATTTCACTGTTAGAACAAAGACAAATATCTCCTTTTAGTTCATTACAATATTTTTATTATTCTATTTTTATTATTTCAAAATACCCTCAAACACATAATAAGATACTACACACTGAAAAAGGCTAGAGAGATTATGTTGGTTTGAATATGTTTGGCCAAGGGTGGCATTATTGGGAGATGTGACCTAGTTGGAATAGGTATGGCCTTGTTGAACTAAGTGTGTGACTGTGGGGTTGGGCTTTGAGACCCACCTCCTGGCTACCTGTGAACCATGATGATAATGGACTGAACTTTTGAAACTGTTAGCCAATCTTAATTAAAGTTTTGCTGTTATAAGAGTCATGGTGGGCTATCATCTGAGAGGCTCCCCTAGCAGCTGACTCAGATACAAATATGCAGCACAAAACAGTGAATAGTGTTTGGGGACTCTTAAGGAAGAATAGAAGAAAGGATTTAGGTCCCTGAATGAAACAGGAACTCCACAGGAAGACCAACAAACTTAAATCACATGAACACTTGCAGCTCTCAGAGACTGACCACCAACCAAAGAACACACATGGTCTGGCCCAAAGTCTCCCTCCACATATATAGCAGATATGTGACTTGGTCTTCCTGTGAGTCCTGAACAACAGGAGTAGGGGCTATCCCAAAAGTTGTTACTTGTCTGTGGGATATGTTCTTCTAGCTGCCTTGTCTAGCCTCTGTGGGAAAGGATGCACCTAGCCATGCAGAGACTTGAACTGCCAGGATGGGGGGATACCGAAGAGTCATGGTGTCTCTTCATAGCAATGGAAACAGTAACTAAGACAGAGAGGAAGGGCAACCATAACATACACTCTAAATCTGGCCTTTCTAGAATTGTAAGAACTAAATAGCAACTGTTACCATTGAACGAAAGTGTTATTGTCAAATTATAATCATGTCATCACAGTAGGCTATTCTCAAGTTGAAAATTATAGTTGGTATTGTAGATTGATTCATCTGATTGTCGCAACAGAATAATGCCCAAATGCTGTCTAAAACCATGTGGAAAAAAGCTAAACTTAATTCTCACATGGCATAAAATAACATATATTTTCCCTATGTTGAAGAAAATGTTAGAAAATACAAATATCAAAATGTATTTTAGATAAGGGAAAATAAAAACATTAAATAGAGGTTTGCGATGAAATCCATCAGGATAATAATACGGGATGAGGACAATAATTTAGAGGGATCTATGCATAAGTATAGGCATCTGGACCTACATCAGCTCCACTTCTGCCTGTCCCAGAGGCTTCCAAATGGAACCCTTGGCTTCCTGATGTTACTGCATCTGTGTGCCTGCTTCTTCAGACATCTGCCCACAATATAATGTTAGCATGTGATTCTTTCCTTCCTACTTACTTAAACTTCAAGGCACCAAGAAAACCATTCTTCTCAATAGCATGTAGTAATTCACTTTCTTATTCAGAAAGAAAAAAAAAACTCATAACAGTTTCACCTCTATTTTAACAGCTGAATTTCTCCTGTCCTCTATGAGTCATGCCTAGTCACTGTTAAAACCTCTTAAACTTAGTTGCTACGGAACCAACTGATATCAAATTTAATATCCCCAGGGTGAGCTAGAAAGTGAGTCAGAAAATCCCATTCCCTAATAACTTCTTTTTGAAATTGTCCAAAAAACCATTTTATATTGAGCACAATTTATGGGACACTTTACATTTTTCTAAAGATAGGTGGCAGAGCTACATTCTGAGTTTCTCCTGAAAGCCAACACACTGCATTTCAATTACCTAAGGTCCTTTGGTCTTACCCCAGAGTCACAAAAATAAATTGCTGTAAAACTTTGCAAGCATATATACCACTAAAGATTTTTCTAGACCAAGCTCACAGGCTATCACAGAATGTATCTGGATAAAGATGAATCAAAGGAGTTTTGATAAGTTGCCAAATGTGGGAAAACTAAGCTAGTACACGATCTCACTGCGAAGTACTTTGCAAGAAATAAATAGCATTTAAGTTCTTAGCAATTTTCTTAGGACAAGTTATTACTGTACTTTTCTATGAGTGAATTAAATACTTGTCCAGTGTTTTTAAAGCAATCCATTTACCAGATGTATCTTTCCTTTACATGTAAGAAAACCAAACAGGCCCTGGCAGAGCAAATACAGAGGTAAATGCTCGCAGCCAACCATTGGACTGATCGCAGGGTCCCCAATGAAGGTGCTAGAGAAAGGACCCAAGGAGCTGAAGGGGGTTGCAGCCTCATAGGAGGGACAACAATATGAACTAACCAGTACCCCCAGAGCTCCCTGGGACTAAACCACCAAAGAGTATACATTGTGGGACTGACTCATGGCTCTAGCTGCATATGTAGCAGAGGATGGCCTAGTTGGTCATCAATGGGAGGAGAGGCCCTTGGTCCTGTGAAGGTTCTATGCCCCAGTATAGGGGAATGCCAGGGCCAGGAAGCAGGAGATGGTGGGTTAGTGAGCAGTGGGAAAGGAGAGGAGATAGGGGGTTTTCAGAGGGGAAACCAGGAAAGGGGATAACATTTGAAATGTAAATGAAAAAATGTCTAATAAAAATAAAGAAAAGAAAACTGAACAGAAAATAGTGTATAAATTTCTAAGATCTATTTACATGCCAAGTAACAAAGTGACCATATATAAATTCAACAGAGAAATTCTGGCTCCTTAGTTTCTTCCTGCAATACTATTTACAAACCATTAAAAAAAGATTGAATAAATGAAAAGTATCAAAATTATGAGATACAAAGAATTTAAATGACAGCTGGTGGCATGCTTTTGATTTTTTTTTTTTTTGAACAATTGGCTCTTGTAACAGCTAGCAAGAATCTGTGCACTCACAAGATCTATAGTGTGATCCTGCTAATGTTACAACTATAAAAGACTATTGGGTCTTTTAAGGTTGGAACAAGGGCATTTTGGACCATGGGACAGTCATGAGCACACAGGGGTACATGGAGCAATACTGAATTTTGGACATAAAATGCATTCTGCAGTTTCATGTGATTGAATATTTAGTCTCCAGTTGGTGGTGCCGTTTGGAATGCTGATGAAACCATTAAGAATTGGAGCCTTGCAGGTGGGAGTATGTTGCTGGGAATGAGCTTTATCATTTGATACCATGGACTCACTTTCTGTTTTCATGCTGCACTTACTTATTTCAGATAAAACATGATCAGCTGCTTCCTGACTGCCAGGCCGCTCTCACTCTCTTACTCTTCTGCTGCCCTGCTTTCACCATCTTGCTGATTGTAATTTCCCTTGGAACTGTAGGCCAAATAAACCCTTTCTTCATTAATGTGAATTATGTTGGGAGTATATTTTAATAACAGAAGTGTAACTAATATTGAAGAATGGAAACCTATTTGTGGTCATAACTATAGTGAGAGAACGGAATTATGATCCTTTTAGTCTAAAATTTAGAACCTATTATGTATTTTCATTCAGATATTAAGATGTATGTATCTTCAAAAATAGAAAATGACAAAGAAATTACTCAGATTTTAAGTACTAGTAGTTCACAGGTGTTAAGAACACTTCCATAAACATTGGAATCAAGGTTCTTCCTCTATGCAAGAACCAAAAGGGAAAGAGAAATAAACACACTAAATTGTGACCAAATTATTTTTGAGGCACTTGTTCATATATGGGTAGAGTATGGTCCTCGGAAATAAGAAAGAAAAGGGTGACTTCCATGATGACCCAATTCACTATATTACAAGAACAGCTGAATCCATTTTTTAGCAGACAGGAAAGATTCAGTTTGAGACCTAAAGATGTTCTGTCTTCAAAATTACAAATCAGTGCTTACCTAACATCCATGTGCAGAAATTTTACCAGAGACAACTATATTAACATAAAAGGTAATTTCTAGAATTCATAGATTTTAGTTGCAGTGTCAAATATGTATAAATTTGTAAGTAACTATTAAATGGTAGAATTAAAGTATGTGCATTTATTGTAACAGTGCTATCCTATCCTGAGAACAGCACTTTTGGTTTAGATGGGGTGTTTTAGGAAAGCTAGGTTTAATAAGTAGCATTTACATATTGATTACATCTAGGAAATACGGAGACAGATAATATTGAGTGAGGAACAATGAGCAACACGCGGGAAATATGGTTTCTTTCAGGAAAACTCAGTAAGAATATCTTGTCTTTATTTGGGAGTTAAATATTATTATGAGATAGTAAAAATTATTGACAAATATAAAATGGATTTTTCTATGGTCTCATGAAACCACAATTCTAGCATTTCTAACAATATAAGTACATAATTTCTTACTTTTCATACATCAGCTTCACTGGTATGAATGTATTACTTTAATATAATTTTTATAGTAAATAAAAGAATTTCCTTCATTAATGGTATAGTTTTATTCACTTTTAATATTGGATCTTCAGAAGTCTAAAATTGGCTGTGCTACCCCAGTCAGAGTTTTAGGAGTAAACCTGTTGGGGAGAATCTGTGTTTTTGTTAAATATCATCCTAATGGTCACCAGTGTTCATTGGTCAATGGACACACACCTAATCCTTCCAATTACCCTGGTCCAATTTCAGGTTCCATAATATCATTGGCTTCTGATCTCATTATTTTTGTCCCACAATTTTAAGAACCTTTGTAACTGCAACTACTGTATTCCAATCCCTCCAAAAGGATTATCTTTATTATTCTTCAGGAGACTCAGGAGACTAGCTCCGTTTCCTGAATAAGTGGAAGTGATTGCAATGGCTGAGATTGTAGAGTTGAGGTTCCATTCCTGGATGACAGGTTGAATATCAATTGGTAGAGGCTGCTCTAGGACAAGATGATAACTCATTCAAATCCACTAGAGAAAAATCTCTCCTGTCACCAAGGTGGTGCAGTGCTCAACTTAAGTTCTGACTCACTCAGCATTTTCCAACTTTTAACTAATTTATGAAAAACCTGATGGAATAGTTATATGTTCAAAGAAAAAGAAAAAAGCAAGCTTTTAAAAAATGTATCTCTGACATTTAAAAATATTCATTCCTTTCTTAAACTTTCCCATCTAGACAGGTCTCAGCAAACAGTGAACTCATTTCTAAAGTATGAAAACATGTCACAGAGAAGTGTCACTGGGTTCAAAGCAAACAACTAGAGAAGCCACATTGATAATAAGCAGTGATCCTTTCTTCCATTCTCAAATGAAAAACAAATACGGCATCCTCCAGTCTGTGGGTGTTCAGTATAAATCAGATATTGAATTAGGACATGTGCCCATGCCCTTTGTGAAATATATTCTCCTTCTAGAAACTGTGTTAACTTTTTGACTATGCTGATACTTTGGGAAGAGTGGAATAAAGCACAACAGTATAAGCATGGTTAGTACTGTTTCACTAAATTAGAGGCAGCATGATGAATCCTTCCTACTTTCACGTTCATGTAGGGCTCTTCTGAAATCACGCAGGAGAAATTATCAAATGAAAATTATTATATAGTGACAAGGGAATATATAAAATAGAATTCCTATATCCATATAGATTCTTAATAAAACTATGAGTCTCTTTTAGCATTTTGCCATTAAATAGAGAGAATAAAAGCTCCCTCTTCTCATGTTCCAGAGTTTCATTAATATGTATTAATTTGTATCCTTTTTACTGCAATCATGCTCCAATCTTCTTTGATTGAATCTAGCACTAATTTATCTCATTAATTTGCTATACTAATTCCTATTAATATTTATCATATGTGTTATATCTTATGAAAGTTCTGAAGAAGTAAAAGGCAGAAATTATTTCTCTATTTCTTTGCATAACCAATATATACACATGCTTAGAATAGTACCAATAATAATTTTAATAGCTCAATTAAAAACTTTATAAGAACTATAAACTTATTTGAAAATTTTTTTAATAAAATAATTAATTTCTCACTAGCAGTCAAGAGACAAAACTGTACTCCCTAACATGAAGACACACACTCACATAATACACACACACACACACACACATGTGTATATATATATATATATATATATATATATATATATATATATATATGTATATGTATATATATATAAAATTACATTTGAACAGTTTTAAATGTGAGTGTCTGAAGGTAAGCTTGCAGATGCACATGTATGTACTAGAATGAAAAAATGGGCATGCAGATTTAGCCTTTAGGCAAATGATGTAAAGACTCAAGAAGATAACCACCTAAAGCCAAATTGAAAGTTCTAAAGTCCTGTGGTAAAAGAAACAACCAACATGACAACATCCTTTTTCTTTTGTTTTTTCTGCAAGAAAATAAATTTGTTTCTAAACACATCTACTCCATGACACATTGTTCTGACAGCCCCAATAAATTCAAATAGAATCTTAGTGATTTTGAAGTTTCTTTACTTAGTGATTATACATCCAGCAGACTTATAACCTTCAGGTTATAAGTCTTGTACTGAAACATCTCCAAATTTTTGGTGTTCTAGATTATTTCAGGCTAAGTAGCCTAGAGTACATAGGGACATAAAACTGATATAAGACACAGAACTGTCTTACTTTTGCGTATGATATTAATGAAAAATGTATTTGATGTTCATCAATGTTGTAAGTATGGATATAATTTTATTCATTTTTCTACATATTTCATATAAATGTAGATAATATATATGAATGGTAAAACATTATATGTGCATACTATACATGTTTTCAACTCATAAGAATGAGACATCATGAGCCTTGCATGCAAGTGGATGGAACTAGGATGTATCATCCTGAGTGAGGTAACTCATACCCAATAGGACATGCATGGTATATACTCACTAATAAGGGCAGATTAGTCAAAATAGTACAGAACAACCAGGATACAATCCACATAACTCAAGAAGGTTAACTAGCAGGAAGGCCAAAGTGAAGATACTTCAATCCAACTTGGGAGGGAGAAGCAAGAAATCACAGGAGGGCAGAGGGAGGGAGGGTCCTAGGTGGGAGATGGAACAGGGAGTGGAAAGGGGAACATGATCAGGTATTGGAGGAGACAGGACTGAAGCCCTGAGAGCCAGCAGAAAGAATGGAAATAGGCAGCCTCTGGAGGTAGGAGTTGGGGGAAATGCTCTAGAATGTACCAGAGACCTGAGAGATGAGAAATGCTCAGGACTCAAAAGGAGGAACCCTAGATGAAATGCCCAACAGTGGGGAGAAGGTACTTGTAGAGTTCATCTCCAGTACAAAGACGGGAATCAAGAGGAGGGATGGGGTCGACATCCTACAGTCAAAAACTCTCACCCAGAATTGTTGCTCTCTAAAAGAACTGCAGGGACAAAAATGGAGAAGAGATTGAGGGAAAGAAGTTTCAGTGACAGGCACAAATAGGGATCTATCTCAAGGCGAGGCTCCAAGGCCTGACACAATCATGGATGCTATGGTGTGCTTACAGACAGGAGCCTAGCATGACTGCCCTCCAAGAGAGCCCACAAGCAGCTGAAAGAGTCAGTTGCAGATATTTACACCCAACCAATGGGTAGAAGCTTTGTATATCTGTGGTTTAATTAGGGAAAAGCTGGAAGAAGCTGAGGAGGAGGGCGATCCCATAGGAAAACCAACAGTCTAAATTAACCTGGACACCCTGAACCCCTGAGACCCTGGCTCTCAGACACTGACCCACTAACCAGGTCATATCAGCTGATATGAGGCCCCTGACACATATACATTGTTCAGAGAAATGCCTGGTCTAGCCTCAATGAGAGAATGTGATCATAACCCTTGAGAGACTTGAGGACCCATGGAGTAGGGAAGTCTGGTGGGGTGGGGGTGAGGGTTGGGAATATCATCTTGGAGATGAGGGAGGAGGAATGTTATGAGGAACAATCAGAGGACAGAAGGAGAGGGGATAAAGACTAAACTGAAAAAATGAATAAAGAATAATAATTAAAAAAGAGTCACCATTCAAGAAGCACTGATATGAAGCGAGTAGACTTCTCAAGGCTCTTCTTAAGCTTAGACAGAGAAAACCACTGCATCTCAAATTGCTGGATATTACTGGTAAATCCATCCTGTAGAATTTGAAATCTTTCAGTTCATAATAAAAGTGATTTATTAGATTAAAAAAATACACGTGCATGTACACATGTTGTCAAAATCCAGGGTCATGTGCACGTATGTGAGACTGTGTGTCTATGTGTATGTGTGTAACCATATGTATTTAAACTCTTTCTTTAACTTATATACTATAAGCCAAAGAAGTATTTATCCTCTTTCTTTAACTTATATCCTATAAGCCATTTCAACCACAGCATTTAAAATATCTTGAAAATACCTAATTAAATATAGGTTATTTACTATGTATTACATTATTATTTTCCTTTGATGATCACATATAAGAGGTAAATAAAGGGACCTATAATATTCCCCCCACTCTCACCTTCAGTCAAGCATTTGCTGTTAAAAACCCAAGATATATTGCTATACTATTTTTGTTTCTTTCAGGATTGGCTGCATTCTGAAATAATTATAATTATGCTATTCTCATATTTTCTCATTTAAAAACAAATCATCTTTCTTCCAATTTGGTTTTTATATAAAACAATTTACTGCATTTACCAAGTTAATTCCAATTACCTTTCTTAAACCCAGAAATATGACTCTTAATTACTATGGAGGATTTTCATTTATACTTCCAAGGGAACCTAAATATTTTTAAAACCATTTTCAAGAAAGTAATGATTCAAACTTCACCTTAATAACAGCCGTAATTCAATGATTGAAAACAGAGTGAGTTCTGTAATGGACTATCCTGAATATTTCCTTATGTGAAAACAAGGACTCACCCAAAGACAAATGCTTCTAGGCAGGTAAGTAAGCAATATCGGCATAAGAATCAATATAAGAGATTATCTCTTGCTCAAGTGATTTTAATCAGATGTAATAATTATTGGGTGTCTTTTATACATATATCAAAACATTGTGTTATAGAAAATATTATAATGTTAAAATAAGTTGGATGTTTACGGTAGTAAAAAGAACCATTAAACATGACTCATTGTGAGCTAAAGTGATGTGCATAAAGTCACAAACACTACTAATTCTACATACAGAAAACTAGTAAGTCACCTAACTTTTTATTAAGTGGAAATTTTTGGAAGGATCTTAGCATCCAATTTAGTAGAGGAAAAATCTCTTTAGCTTAAAATCAAGAAAGGTCAATAAAAATAAATGTGTGTATGAATTATTATTTGTGTATATTTACCATAGAAGTATTTTCTGTATTAGGCCCTGCATAAAATATTCATATTATCATGTGGAATAGAATTTATTTTTCTGTATTTATTATTGTATAGCTTTACAAATGCAAAAACAGTTTTCTATCTAGTAGAAAGATAGGAAACAAGATACAACAGTACCAGGAAAAAATGGCACTGCTGATTTCATACATTAGTGTAAATCAGAATGTAGAGTATAGCTGGATATAGAGTTTCCAGCACAAGTTATAGATCTACAATTTAGCATCTACATTGTAGAGGTAGGGAATATTTCAGATGAGAAAATTTAAGGTGAAAAAAGCAGAGGTCCAGAACTGGTGCTATAATACAATATCTTCTATTCATAACAAGGAACTATACATATAAAATATGAATAAGATAGCTGTATATTTATATATACATATATATTATGTATATGTTGTGTATGCATCCACATAACTGTCATAATTAAGCAGGCATGAGTTTGATATGGTGGAGTAGAATGTTTATAATTGCAGTGTTAATATATAAAATTATTCAAAACAAAATAAATGTAAAATTTTGTATAGTGATAATAATTTGAATAAGCTGGTCAGATTCATATTATGAGATATTTAATACATAATGTTAGGAAACTCAAATCTGTGAACTTGATGCATGTGTAAGTATGGAGTTGAGTAAAAGATAGAAGACTATAGTAATCATTAAATACATTGTTCAATTTGTATTTTTATATATAGTTGATGTAGACAGTAGACATAATCACTATGGTAAAAAAACATTATGAGAAATAAGGAAGACTTAAAAATACATTGTGGATAAAATTCATTGGGTGCATATTTAAAAAATATTATACATACATGAACTTCCTAAAACTATAAGTGCATAAGAATCCATAGATTCATGTATTCATATAACAGATTACATTTTAATTATGATAACTTTCTCAAGGAATGAAATATTTTATTAGTTCACATTTATGATAGATTTTTAAAAGATATTTTATCATTATTTAATATTTTACAATTTAACAGATGCAATTTATTCTTGATTAAAGTAGCATCTTTTCAAAAAATAATCCAAATCAAAATGTTCAACAAACATCTGCAAATTGAAGACTATGTGTCCATTTGCTAATTTGTTACTCTGAGAATATAAATATCTGCTTTGTCATTTATTAAATACTGATATCCCTGAGCTTACACTGAGGATGACTTAAGTGCAATGTATGAAAAATCTAGTGCAGTGGTTTATGCTTCATTATTTTTGAATTCACTATTCATTATGCTTTATCATATTTATATGATTCTAAAACCAGTGTGATAGATACTGCATGGTAAAGTGTGATTTTTAAGATATGATCAACTATGTATCATTTATGTAAGGACTTGTTTTCTCTCTTACTAGCGCTTGTCACAAAATTAACATGGGATTAAAAATTATATATTTGACTAAAAGTTGTAGCAAAAACCTAATGATGAAGCTATGAGGAAGTGACATATTTCTTCAAATATTTTAGAAAACACACTTAGCTATTTAGGCAAGATCAGTTTATGAAATTTACTGGGAAATTGTTAAGCAAACTGTTCCTCTAGATTTAGTGATGTGGTACTGCCATTTTCTTATTTATTTATTTATTTATTTATTTATTTATTATTTTCTTTATTTACATTTCAAATGCTAACACGAAAGTTCCCTATACCCCCTTCCGCCCCTGCTCCCCTACCCACCCACTCCCATTACTTGGCCCTGGCCTTCCCCTGTGCTGGGTCATATAAAGTTTATAAGACCAAGGGGCCTCTCTTCCCAATGATGGCCAATTAGGTCATCATCTGCTACATATGCAGCTAGAGACTCAAGCTCAGGGGGTACTGGTTAGTTCATATTGTTGCACCTACAGGTTGCAGCCCCCTACAACTCCTTGGGTACTTTCTCTAGATCCTCCATTGGGGGTCCTGTGTTCCATCCAATAGCTGACTGTGACCATCCAGACTTAGGGCTAAAATCAACCAAGTGGAAACAAAAATAACTATTCAAAGAATCAACCTAACCAGGAGCTGGTTCTTTGAGAAAATCAACAAGATAGATAAACCCTTAGCCAGACTCACTAGAGGGCACAGAGACAGCATGCTAATTAACAAAATCAGATACGAAAAGGGAGACATAACAACAGATCCTGAGGAAATCCAAAACCTCATCAGATCCTACTACAAAAGGCTATACTCAACAAAACTGGAAAACCTGGATGAAATGGACAAATTCCTAGACAGATACCAGGTACCAAAGTTAAATCAGGATCAGGTTTTTGACCTCAACAGTCCTATATTACCTAAAGAAATAGAAGCTGTCATTAATAGTCTCCCAACTAAGGAAAGCCCAGGACCAGATGGGTTTAGTGCAGAATTCTATCAGACTTTCAATGAAGACCTAATTCCAACTCTCCTCAAAGTATTCCACAAAATAGAAACAGAAGGTACTCTACCCAATTCATTCTATGAAACCACAATTACTCAGATACCTAAACCACTTTCTCTCTACCTATTCATTATAGTACTTGAAGTCCTAGCCAGAGCAATTTGACAACAAAAGGAGATCAAGGGGATACAAATTGGTAAGGAAGAAGTCAAAATATCATTATTTGCAGATGATATGATTGTATACATAAGTGACCCTAAAAAGTCCACCAGGGAACACCATTTTCATTAACAGAAATGTAAGAGAAAATAGAAAGTATGGAAACAGGCAACCTCGGAAGGAGTGGGGACCCTCCAGAATGTATCAAAGGCCTGGAAGGTGAGAGACTCTCAGGACTCAAAGGGAGGGATCTTAGATGAAATGCCAAACAGTAGGGAGAGGGAACTTGTAGAGCCACCTCCAACAGAAAGACAGGGCATCAAGTGAGGGATATGATTGCCAATGTCAAACCTCTGACCCATATTTGTTCTAGTCTGAAAGAACTATAGGGACAAAAATGAAGAAGGTCCTGAGAAAAAGGAGGTCCAGTCACCGGCCCAAATTGTTATCAAGCTGAAGGGGATGTCCCAAGGCCCAACAGTATTATTGAGGGTATAGAGCACTCACCAAAAGGGACCTATCATGACTGCTCTCCAAAAGACCCCACAGCACCCGAAAGAGCCAGTTGCAGATATTTACACCCAATCAATGGACAAAAGCTGCTGAAGACTGATGCTGAATTAGGGAAAGGCTGAAAGAAGCTGAGGAGAAGGGTACCATGTAGGAGGACCAACAGTCTCAAATAACCTGGACCTCCGAGATTTCTTAGACTCTGAACCACCAACTGGGCAGCATAGACCAGCTGATATGAGGCCCCCGACACATACATAGCAGAGGACTGCCTGGTCTGGACTCAGTCAGAGAAGATGCACCTAATCTCAAGAGACTGGAGGCTCCAGGTAGTAGGAAGGTTTGGTGGGATGGGGGTGGGGTGGGGGAGTGGGGACATCCTTGTGGAGACAGGGGCATGGGGAGAAGTTATGGGATGTGGAACAGTTGGAGGGCAGACCTGGAGGGTGATAAAATCTGCATTGTAAAAACATAGATATATTTTTTTAAGTCTGATATATTCTGTTGATGAAACATTATAAATTCTGCCATTTCTTCTTGTGTTGAAACTGTTCAGTGGTTAAAAAGGAAAAAAATTATCTAGTTTATTATTAGACAATTTATTGGAATTAGACCGGTTTACTTTTTATATACATAGTTCTATCAGATTGAATGAAAAATTCCCCTGGCATTATGTTTGCTTGACTGGAGTCTTGGATGGGTATATGGGAAAATATTAATAATAATAATTAATAATAATAATAATAATAGCGGTAGCAGACGGTGAATTAGAGACTTTGGAAACATTTTCAGATAGTTCTTGGCACAGATTTCAATTTATTCAAGAAAAATGGTTTTGAAAATCTTGAAGGCTGGGAAGAGGAAACCCAAGGACATAAATGTATATCAGAGGTAGATAGTTCTTTTCTAGGGAAAGTTCAAGAATTGAGGTGGACTCTGTTATTGAGGTTGACTCTGCTATTGAGGTTGACTCTGCTATTGAGGTTGACTCTGTTGCTTGAAATCTCCAGAGGTAGCTCGACATTTATGTTCAATTGTTTTATGACAATTTAGAAGAAAATAATAAAATAAACATTCATAACATTAGGAACACACAGGATATTCATCTTTTTATTTTGAATTTATTTTCTCCATACAATTCAAAATTTTGAATTTTGTTATGTTTTCACTATAATTATAGTATATTATTTTTAATTAGTTTCAAAAACTTCTTTTCCTCTAGAGGTAAGGAGATTAAATCAGCTTTTGTATTCAACTCCTTGTTCCATTATTTACTAATTATGTATGCTACACTAAAACCCTTTCTCCCCTGAGTTGAATTCTGTCATATAAAATTGAGGGTATTACCACACTCAGGTGAGTTACAGACAAAGATCATGTGCATTGACTATTAAGTAGTATTTCAAAGATTCTAATGTTTTAGAGCATTTAATTTTTTTCTTTTTCATTCAAGTGTGTATGTGTATGTTTGTGTGTTACAGACAAAAGAGACAGAAAATAAAAGCAAATTATCTGTGAGTGTAAGATAATACCTACTTCCCTAGTCTGTTTACCTGTAGTTTGCAAGACTGATATTATTTGAGAACTATCTTCATTCAGCAAGTTTAAATTTAGAAGCAGCTAGTACTGAAGAACTTTACATAATGTCTGACTCAACTACTACATTTATTGATATAATGAAAAATACTTGTTTGCTTTCATAATGTTTCATGGGAGATCCAGAGGCATCTCTAGCATACATGAGACTAGGTAATAAAGTTCTACTACATTCAGTTGACCAAAGTCTTTGCCTTCTTATGTGCCACATATTGCTGGACTTCACAAACACACACACAGAGGTGAAGGCAGTAACCCAAGGTGAACTGAGTTAAGTCTATTTTGAAATTACTCATTCCTCAATGGCGGGAAGAGGATTTGTGAGCAGTCAGGTGAGTTTGCCATCTTATATCCCAGGTCTCTCAGAGACCACTCTGCTCAGGATAGCGCATGGGTCACAGATGCAGCAGAGCTTCTTGGACAGGGTCCCTTCAGGCGTTCATCCTCATCCAAGAAGCAGAGCTGATCCTCAGACCTCTGTGCTCCTTCCCTGCCAGGGGAAAACTTGCCTCCAGTGAGTGCCCAGACCCCCAGGACTCAGGTGTGATCACCATTTTCTTTCTTTCTTTCTTTTTAAACAAATATTTATTAGATATTTTCTTCATTTACATTTCAAATATTATCCCAAAATTCCCCTATACCCTCCTTCACGCCATTTTTCTATCCTGGAATTTTCTGAGGCAGATTTGCTCTGGTTGCAGAAGCAGCAGAGCCTCTTTGAAACTCCATTCTCATCAATGGACAGATTCTGGAAACAGAAACTAAACAGAGACACATTGAAACTAACAGAAGTTATGAACCAAATGGATTTAACAGATATCTACAGAACATTTTATCCTAAAACAAAAGGATATACCTTCTTCTTAGTACCTCATGGCACCTTCTCCAAAACTGACCATATAATTGGTCACAAAACAGGCACCAACAGATACAAAATATTGAAGTAATCCCATGCACCCTATCAGACCACCATGGACTAAGGCTGATCTTCAATAACAACATAAATAACAGAAAGCCAACATTCACATGGAGCCTGAACAGCACTCAATGATAACTTGTCAAGGAAGAAATAAAGAAAGAAATTAAAGACTTTTTAGAGTTTAATAAAAATGAAGCCATAACATACCCAAACTTATGGGACACAATGAAAGCAGTCCTAAGAGGAAAACTCATAGCTCTGAGTGCCACAAAAAACAAAACAAAACAAAACAAAACAAAAGAAAAACAAAACAAAACAAAAAAACTAGATAGAGCACACTCTAGCAGCTTGACAGCACACCTAAAAGCTCTGGAACAAAAGGAAGCACATTTACCCAAGAGAAGTATATGGCTGGAAATAATCAAACTCAGGGCTGAAATCAACCAAGTGGAAACAAAAAGAACTATTCAAAGAATCAAACTAACCAGGAGATGGTTCTTTGAGAAAATCAGCAAGATAGATAAACCCTTAGCCAGACTCACTAGAGGGCACAGAGACAACATCCTAATTAACAAAATCAGAAACGAAAAGGGAGACATAACAACAGATCCTGAGGAAATCCAAAACATCATCAGATCCTACTACAAAAGGCTATACTCAACAAAACTGGAAAACCTGGATGAAATGGACAAATTCCTAGACAGATACCAGGTACCAAAGTTAAATCAGGAGCAGATTAGCGATCTAAACAGACCCATACCCCCTAAAGAAATAGAAGCATTATTTAATAGTCTTCCAACCAAAAAGCCCAGGTCCAGATTGGTTTAGAGCAGAGTTCTATCAGACCTTCAAAGAAGACCTAATTCCAATTTTCCCCAAACTCTTCCACAAAATAGACACAAAAGATACTCTACCCAACTCCTTCCATGAAGCCACAATTGCTCTGTTACCTAAGCCACATAAAGACCCAACAAAGAAAGAGAACTTCAGACCAATTTCCCTTATGAATACCGATGCAAAAATACTCAATAAAATTCTTGCAAACTGAATCCAAGAACATATCAAAATGATCATCCATCATGATCGAGTATGTTTCAACCCAGGGATGCAGGGATGGTTTAATATATGGAAATCCATCAAGGTAATCCACTATATAAACAATCTCAAAAACAAAAAAGCAACATGATCATTTTGTTAGATGTTGAGAAAGCATTTGACAAAATCCAACACCCATTCCTCATAAAAGTCATGGTAAGAACAGGAATACAAGGCCCATTCCTAAACATAATAAAAGCAATATACAGCAAACGAGTAGCCAANATCAAACTAAATGGAGAGAAACTCAAAGCAATCCCACTAAAATCAGGGACTAGAAAAGGCTGCCCACTTTCTCCCTACCTGTTCAATGTAGTATTTGAAGTCCTAGCCAGAGCAATTAGACAACAAAAGGAGATCAAGGGGATACAAACTGGAAATGAAGGACTCAAAATATCACTATTTGCAGACGATATGATAGTATATATAAGTGACCCTAAAATTTCCACCACATAACTCTGAAACCTGATAAACAACTTCAGTACAGTAGCTAGAAATAAAATTAACACAAACAAATCAGTGACCTTCCTCTACACAAAGGATAAACAGGCTGAGAAAGAAATTAGGGAAACAATACCCTTCACAATAGTCCCAAATAATGTAAAATACCTTGGTGTCACTCTAAGGAAGTGAAAGATCTGTATGATAAGAACTTCAAGTCTCTGAAGAAAGAAATCAAAGAAGATCTCAGAAGATGGAAAGCATTTCCAATGCTCATGGATTTGCAGGATTAATATAGTAAAAATGGCTATGTTGCTGAAAGCAATCTACAGATTCGATGAAATACCTATCAAAATTACAACTCAATTCTTCACAGAGTTAGAATGGTCAATTTTCAAATTCATCTGGAATAACAAAATAACTTAGCATAGCAAAAACTATTCTCAACAATAAAATANCCTTTGGTGGAATCACAATGCCTGACATCAAGCTGTACTACAGAGCAATTGTGATTAAAACTTCATGGTACTGGTACAGTGACAGACAGGTAGATAAATAGAATAGAACTAAAGACCCAGAAATGAACCCACACACCTATGGTCACTTGATCTTTGACAAGAGAGCTAAAACCATCCAGTGGAAAAAAGACAGCATTTTCAACAAATGGTGCTAGCTTAGCTGGCAAATTAGCATGTAGAAGAATGTGAATTGATCCATTCTTATCTCCTAGGACAAAGCTCAAGTCTAAATGGATCAAGAAACTTCATATAAAACCAGAGACTCTGGAACTTATGTAGGAGAAAGTGGGGAATAGTCTTGAAGATATGGGCACAGGAAAAAAATTCCTGAACAGAACAGCAATAGTTTGTGCTATAAGATCAAGAGTTGACAAATTGGACCTCATAAAATTGCAAAGCTTCTGTAAGGCAAAGGACACTGTCAATAAGACAAAAAAGCCACCTACAGGTTGGAAAAGGATCGTTACTAATCCTAAATCTGATAGAGGACTATTATCCAATCTATAAAAAGAATTCAAGAAATTGAACTTTAGAAAACCAAATAACCCTACTAAAAATGGGGTACAGAGCTAAACAAAGAATTCTCAACTGAGGAGTACTGAAGGACTGAGAAGCACTTGAAAAAATGTTCAACATCCTTAATCATCAAGGAAATGCAAATCAAAACAACCATAAGATTCCACCTCACACCAGTCAGAATGGCTAAGATCTAAAATCCAGGTGACAGCAGATGCTGGCAAGGATGTGGAAAAAGAGGAACACTCCTCCATTGCTGGTGGGATTGCCAGCTAGTACACCCACTCTGGAAATCAGTTTGGTGGTTCCTCAGAAAATTGGACATAATACTACCAGAAGATCCAGCAATACCTCTCCTGCGTGCATATAACTAGAAGATGTTCCAATTTGTAATAAGAACACATGCTTCACTATGTTCATAGCAGCCTTATTTATAATAGCCAGAAGCTGGAAAGAACCCAGATGTCCCTCAACAGAGGAATGGATACAGAAAATGTGGTGCATTTACACAATGGAGTACTACTCAGCTATTAAAAACAATGAGTTTATGAAATTCTTAGGCAAACAGATGGATCTGGAGGACAGCCTCCTGACTGAGGTAACCCAATCACAAAAGAACACACGTGTCATGCACTCACTGATAAGTGGATATTAGCACAGAAACTTAGAGATACAATTTGCAGAACACATGAAACTCAAGAAGGAAGACCATAGTGTGGATGCTTCATTCCTTCTTAGAATGGGGAACAAAATACCCATGGAAGGAGCTACAGAGACAAAGTTCGGATCTGAGATGGAAGAAAGGACTATCTATAGAGTGCCTGACCTGTGGATCCCTCCCATAAACAACCACCAAACCCAGACACTAATGCATATGCCAGCAAGGCATATGAAAATACAAATACAAAAGTGGATGCTCACAGTCATCTATTGGATGGAACACAGGGCCCCGAACAAAGGAGCTAAAGAAAGTATCCAAGGAGCTGAAGGTGTCTGCAGCCCTATAGAATGAACAGCAATATGAACTAACCAGTAACTCCAGAGCTCGTGTCTCTAGCTGCATATGTAGCAGAAGATGGCCTAGTCAGCCATCAAGGGGAAGAGAGGCCCATGATCTTGAGAAGATTGTATGCTCCAGTAGAGGGGAATGCCAGGGCCAGGAAGCAGGAGTGGGTGGGTTGGGGAACAGGGCAGGGGAGTATACAGGGTACTTTTGGAGAGGAAACTGAGAAAGGGGATAGCATTTGAAATGTAAATAAAAAAGTCTAATAAAAAATTAATAATGATCAAAGAGAAGGCAATAGACTGTGACCTCAACACACAACTCTTCAAAAAAAAAAAAAAAAAAAAAAAAAAAAAAGAGAAGAGGATTTACAGAATTTACTTTTCCTTATAATATACTAATATATACATACAATTTCTATGTTTCCCAACCTTTAATGTTTGCATGAAAAATGGGCAACTAGTTGGATTACTTTATACAATAATGTGTTTATATATTCTCATTTTTATGACTATATTAATTTATATTTACATGTGATAAAGGAATAACTAAATTTTCAATATAAAATATATTAAAAGTATTGTACAACACAAAAAAGTACAAATAAATTTTGTAATCAAATAACAAAAAGGGGAGCAACCTTTAATCCCTGCCATTTAAAATTGCACATATGTGAATCAGTTCTCTAAAAATCACTTTTTTTTTTTTTCCAGGAAGTGAAAACAAAGGACATACAAATCCCCAGAGAGCACACAGCTGGTAAGTGACTAAGCTGATGGGGATTACAGTGTAGTTATGTATAATTCTGAAATCTTGGCTCTTTCCTCTCATCATTCTGAATTTTAGTGATGAAGTATACAGGAAAATAATAAAAGTGACGAAAAGGCTGAAAAAAAATCACAAATGTTTGAGTGACATTTCAACATTATCATGGGAATTTTGGGAAAGCCATTATTTATTATTTGCTACTTAATTTCCTCAAATTAAAAATATACACTTTGACAGGGTTATGTTTATTTTTGATATTTTGCCCTTAGTTAGCATAATAGTTTAATCAGATAAATAATGCAACTGCAAAGATTCATCTTTTTGTAAATATACTGTTATTAATAGTTGCTATACCCAAACTATTTAATTAATGTTTATTAAAATATATGCTCTTTTCCACTAGAATCCTCTATGATTACTAACCTGTCTTAAAACTTGTAATGCCCCTACTTTTTCTTCTTGAGTATGGGTATTTCAAATTCACTCTGCTATGCAAGTCTATAGTTTATTTTTGATGTTTAAAGTTTTCAATGTAAACTTTGATCCAAAGTGAGTTAGTATAATTCTCAGTTCTGTATTTGAGTATTTTTATATCTTGAACCATCAAAGTACCTGTATAAAACCCCAGCACTCCTATAACAATGATAAAACATGACAACGTATAAATTTGTGCCTGACAGGATATGGGTATAAGAACTATATTTACTTTGACTACTTCATAGTCTTATGGTGATAATTCAGGAGAATTGTGAAGTGATACTGGCAGTAATATGAGTTAGGCAAATGATACATGATTTATCCATGGAACAAATATTTGAGAAGACTTATTTTGAAGAAAAATTCTAGGCATTGATATGGACTGGCAAATAAGAAAGATAAAAAAAAAAAAAAAGAAATAACAGTAAACCATCCTATTGACAATCTCCTCTTATCATATAAATACTATTATAATGATAATTTTACATTGTGATATTCTCAATAGTAAACATTATCTGTTCTAGGTCTTTGTTAATAAATCCCTAGACTAAGGCTCAAATAGGTTCAAATTATTTTTCCACAGCTTATTTTAAATCAGTTAGTCATATAAACATTATTGAATATTTTAAACAAAATATATAGTGTTTATGTAAGTTTATTTGTTGTTTCAAAGTTTTAAAACTAATTTAACACACTGGCTTATCTTAATATTTGGCAAGATATAACTATATTGGAATAGCCTTTTTGAAATAGGATTAATAAAATAACTATACCTATATTGACGTGAGTGCTTTAGTTTTAAAAATCGTTCATGATTTACATTATAGATTAAGTAGAATTCTTCTTACGAGTATTCACATATTCAAACCCTATCCTTAACTGCTAATTACTCAGGGCCTTGAAGAATGAGAAGTGTTAATCAGATTTAAAGAATAAGGCCAAAATTCAGAGTCATTTTACCCTTAGGGAAAGTAAATGCATCTCTCTCTCTGGTCACGTAGAAACGCAATGCCCTGCTAAGCCACACTGGAAACAACTCTCAGTATGCAGGAAAAGAAACACAATCACCAATATAGACAACACCTTGTTTAACCCACACAGGTGGTACTATTCTGTATTATAGTCCTGCAAAACTAATATTTCTAACATACCAGTTTTTAGGTGCTTCCTAAGTTCTTGCAAGTTTTCTTCCACTAAGTTCTAAAGTGAGAAGAAATTTGTACAACATTTAAAGCATCAACTACATGTTTAAAAGAATGATAATATATGACAACACAGTTACCCAAATAAATCTCTCATATGATCTTCTTGGGTTTTGGTTGTTTGTTTTTTGTTTTGTTTTGTTTTGTTTTGCTTTTGCCATTAAACCAAGGACAGCAGTTCTGCATAAAGTCACAGTGCATACTTTGGTAATTAATAGAAAGCTCAGAGCCACAAGGTGCTTTTACTAGAAAATATCATCCTGAGTGAGGTAACCAAGGCACAAAAAGAACACACACGGGATGTAGTCACTGATTAGTGGATATTAGCACAAAAGCTCAGAATGCCCACAATACAACTCACAGATCATAAGAAGCTTAAGAAGAAGGAAGACCAAAGTGTGGATGCTTCAATCCTACTTAGAAGAGGGAACGAAATAATCTAGGGAGTTAGTGGGAGTGAGGGACCTGGAAGGGAGAGAAGAGGAGGAGGGGAAAAGAGGGGTGCAGAATCAGGTATGGGAGAGAAATAGAAAGGGTCAGAAAATTGAACAGAAATATGTAGCAGTGGGGGACGGGGAACTGGGGATAGCCACCAGAACGTTCCAGATGCCAGAGAAGCAAGTGGTTCCTAGAAACCAGTAGGGAGGACATTAGCCAAATACTAAACAAAGAGAGGATAGAACCTGTAGAGACCACCTGCAGTAAATAGACATGGCCTCTGGTTGAGGGATCTGCCACCCATGCATCTCAAAAATTTTACCCTAGAATTGTTCCTCTGTAAAAGAAAAGCAGGAACAAAAAAATGGAACAGAGACAGAAGGAAAGGCCATCCAGAGACTGCCCAGCCTAGGGATCCATCCCATCAGCAGACACCAAACCACCACACTATTGCTGATGCCACGAGGTGTTTACTGATAGGTATAGGTCCCCTGGGAGGCTCTGTGAGCACCTGACCAATACAGATGTGGATACTCACAGCCAACCATCGAATTGAGCCCAGGGACCCCAATGGAAGAGTTACTGGAAGGACCGAAGGAGCTAAAGGGGATTGCATCCCCATAGGAAGAACAACATTATCAACTAACCAGACAACCCAAAGCTCCCAGGTACTAAACTAACAACCAAAGAGTACACATGGCTGGACCCATGGCTGCAGCTACCTATGTAGCAAAGGATTGCCTTATCTAGTATCAATGGGAAGGGATGCCCCAGAGTAAGAGGATGCTAGAGCAGTGAGGCGCAATGGCTGGGTGAGTGGGTGAGCACCATCATAGAGGCAAAAGGGGAGGGGGAGGAGATCTGGGGATTGTGGAGGGGAAACTGGGAAAAGGAAGCAACATTTGAAATTTTAATAAATAAAAGAAAGAAAGAAAAGAACAAGTGACACATTCAAAGTTTCACAACACATCTGACTAAGCCAGTGTTGAAATATATATCTTATGATAGACAGCAACTTTCAGTGTTTTCACAATTTTAATTTTCTTTCTTCAACCCAGAGAATTGGTGTCTATGGATAAATTCTCCCTGGGTTCCAGCTCATGAGTAAAATGAACTTTTGAAAATTAGTGATTCCTCAAAAATACTTACCGAATAAACCTTTGTTGATTTATTTCGAAAACAACAACAGAAAAACCAAGATCTACAGTTCTGTATAAAGTCACAATGTACACATTGGTAATGAATAGGTAAATTTCAGAGCCACAAGGTGCATTTACACATAAATCCAGAAGTTGGTTCATATATGTGATTGATTTTGTGGAATATATATGAAGATAAGCACATATTTTGTAATACAATTGATACATTTCTTTTCAATTCATCATCAATTTATTAATATGTCTTTGGACAAAGTCACAAAGACATTAACATAATATCTTATATATTTGTGTTTTCTCTATCCTCCTCTCAAGCAAAGGTTAACATTTATCAGCATTTGCATGATCTTCATTGCCTGTGTCTCCCACTAATTTACGAGCTACATATTTATTATATCATTTATTACATGTGTAGTTCTTGGAACTGTATTATTTAATTTTTAAAATATTTAATTTAAAGAATTAAAATGCAAATTAAATTAAATGCAAATTTCCTTAATTTTATCCTAACATTGTAGAGAATAACAGAGTAGACTTCTTAGAGGTAGAGTCTGACAGTTGCATTCAGACCGTTATTAATCTCAACAATACCCATGAAACGTATTTAACATGAAAAAATCAAGGGCCCTCACCCCTATGTTCTAGTCTCTTTGTTGAGAGAAGGTACTCTTCCGTCTAGCAAAAGACAAAGATGAACACCAACCTAGCCATAAAACCCTTGACTGTCCTTCCAACATAATATTCTAAGGCAAAGTTGGTGTAGAACCTGTAAAAGTAGACAACCAATGTCTGATTTGACCTAAGACTCACTCCACTAAAAAGAACCCGTATTGAGCACTGCTAGGGTAGCAGAAAACCAAAGACTAGAAGATAATATGGAGTCCTAGGGTAAAACAAAACATACTGGTTAAAAGAAAAAAAAAACACTAATAAAATGATCCCTAATGATATTCTGCTACAGTCATAGATCAGTGCTTTATCCATTAATCATCAGAGAGACTTCCTCTGGCAGCAGATGGAAACAGATGCTGAGACTGACAGCCAGACATTATGCAAAGATAGAGTCTAGATTGGTGCTCTCCATCATATCTCTATAGTCTGATCTCAGTGAATCTCATGTAAGAGAAGCATAAAGAGGTAAATGAAGGACACCAGGAAAACAAGGTCCTCTGAATAAATTAAGCAAGGAACATATGAGCTCCCAGAGTCTGAAATACCAAGCCCTGGGCCAGTATGGGTTTCTGTCAGGTCATCTGAATATTACAGATATTAGCCTATTATTTTTATGGGAATCCAGGCTGTGAGAACAAATGTGTGTCTGACTATTGTGTTAATTCTTGGATCTCATTGCTTTTTTTTTTTTTTTTTTTTGCCATGTGCAATTTCAATATGATAGTTACGGCTTCATCTTATATTTTATTTTGTCATTTTCATTGTTGTGTATTAGAAGCCTATTCTTTTCGAATGAAAGCAAAAGAAGGGGAGTGGATCTAAGGTAGAAAGTGCTGGTTGAGGAACTGGGGGGAGTACTGGCTTCTTTTATTGAGGATGTACTGTCTGAGAAGCTATTTCTTTTTTTAATTTATTCATAGTGTATCAAAGCAGAATGGTCCAGGCAATAATTTACAGGTATAGAGTTATAAATCTTCATAAAATCAGATCACTGAAATTATATTAAACCACAAGAAAGTGACTTAAACAATACATAATGGCGTATTTGCTTCTAGATTCAAACATGCCTGGTTTCTATACATAGACATCTATAGTAAAGAAAGCATGTTTCTCAAAATGTTCCTGGTTCGTGAAAATTACAGTTTTACCCTGGCCCCTTTTGTTTTTACTGTAAACAGATTCTTCTCTTACACCTCTGGATCTCAGGTTCTCTGATTTACAGATTCTCATCCTTTCACTCCTTCTAGCTTCACACCACCTCCACATTCCCCGAGACCCACTTTCTCTCCCATTTCTGCTTTAGAATAGTGGAAGCCTTCTGAGAGACAAGGATCCAACCAAACAGGATCTAACAAAATACACAATTGGACAAGGCAAAAGCCTTCGTATTTAGACTGAACAAGGCAACACTCATGACAAGAGGAAGAGAGTCCCAAGAGCAGGGAAAGATGTCAGATATATAAGTGTCCCCACTGCTAGGAGTCCCAGACAAACACCAATTTCTAATAAAAGAAAAAAAATATTTAAAAAATAAAAAGAGAAAATAAAAAAAAAAAACAAAACAAAACAACAAGAAAGAAAGAAAGAAAGAAAGAAAGAAAGAAAGAAAGAAAGAAAGAAAGAAAGAAAGAAAGAAAGAAAGGGGAAAGCCAATAATTTAAAGGGTCTATAACTTTAACACTAAAAGGTTTTATATTACTAAGGTAACTCAAGCATCTTTTTTTTTTTTTTTTTGTCTTTTATTTATTTATCTTCTAGGTTATACTCCAGATTTTATACCTCCCTCCCCTGGTTCACCCTCCGACTGTTCAACCTCCTATTCCTTCTCCCTACCACACCCTCTATTCTCCACTAGGATGTTCCCATCCTCTAACCCCAACCAGCCAGACTTCTACACTCTGGAGCCTCTCCTCTCCTGAGGGTTAGGTGTATCTACTCTGACTGAACACAGACCCGACAGCTGATATGAGGCTCCCAACACTGCTCAAGCCTCTTAATGAGAGAGAAATGATACCAGAGATGCTTGAACTGACTGCTAACAAAGAGCTGCTAAAGATGTTTGGAGTCTTTGACTCTGTTAAGTGTGGTTTTATAAGGATAGGTATTTGTGAACCGCTAAGAAATTTGTCTTTACACTTTCTCACTACTTTAACAATTCTAAATTTAACTATATCTATGAATATTGCACCTAAATTACTCTCCAAATATCAAGCTATTCCCATAACCACGCCTCTCAAATTCATGGATTCATGTTTAACTTTTATTGTAAATATGTATCCATATACATGCACACATTTCAACAACATATTGAATGAATTTTGTGTTGCTTATGTTGACTTGGACAACCTATGTGAAAAGTCATTCCTATGGAAAAACAATTATTGCTCTTGCGGGATCCATTGATTATCTGTACCTCTTTATGAGGAATAGACTGTAATTAAGTGTCCCGCCCATTTGTGTTGGCATTTCAAATGGTGTCTTAATTTTAGTCTTGTTCAGGCTACTGTATTGTTGAAATTTCCTGCTACCATTTTTCCTCATATAGATATTTTAAGGAAAGTGACACATAAGTCTGTAAAAAGAGTAGGTATATTTCATCTAAGACCCCCCCTTTTTAAAAAATTTACTCTTTAATCCTTTTATACAGTCCATACTTTATCCCCCTCCCGGTACACACTCTGACTGTTCCACATCCCATACTACCTCCTCCAGTCCCCATCTCCAAGAGGATATCCCATCACCCACTCCCACCCACCAGACCTCCCCACTCCATGGGGCCTCAAGTCTTTCAAGGGTTAGCTGCATCCTCTCTGACTGAATCCAGACCCAGCAGACTCTGTGGTATATGTATGTGTCAGGGGCCTCATATCAGCTGGTGTATGCTGCCTGGTTAGTGGCTCAGTGTCTGAGAGATCTCAAGGACCCAGGTTAGTTGAAAATTTGGTCTTCCTATAGAGTCACTCTCCTCGTCAGCTTCTTCCAGCTTTTCCCTAATTCAACCACAGGGATCACCAGCTTTTGTTAATTGCTTTGGTGTAAGTATCTGCATCTGACATTTAAAGCTGCTTATTGGGCCTCTCAGACGGTATCCATGCTAGGCTCCAGTTTGAAAGCACATCATAGACTTGAGCTTTGTACAAGGAGATAGGAATGGATCAATTCACATTATTCTACATGTTAAAAGCCAGTTTAGCCAGCACCATTTGTTGAAAATGCTGTCTTTTTTTCCACTGGATGGTTTTAGCTCCTTTGTCAAAGATCAAGTGACCATAGGTGTGTGGGTTGTTTCTATAGTTTTACTTTTTAAGTGGATCAAGGAACTCCACATAAAACCAGAGACACTAAAACTTATAGAGGAGAAAGTGGGGAAGAGCCTCAAAAACATGGGCACAGGGGAAAAATTCCTGAACAGAACAGCAATGGCTTTTTCTATAAGATCAAAAATCAACAAATGTGACTTCATAAAATTGCAAAGCTTCTGTAAGGCAGAGGACACTCTCAATAAGACAAAAGGCCACCAACAGATTGGGAAAAGATCTTTACCAATCACATAGGGGACTAATATCCAATATAAAGGAAGAACTTATGAAGTTGGATTCCAGAAAACCAATTTTTACAAAATGGGGTACAAAGCTGAACAATGAATTCTCAACTGAGGAATACCTAATGGCTGAGAAGGACCTGAAAAATGTTCAACATCCTTAATCATCAGGGAAATGCAAATCAAAACAACCCTGAGATTCTACCTCACACCTGTCAGAATGGCTAAGATCAAAAATTCAGGTGACAGCAGATGCTGGTGGGGATGTGGAGAAAAAGAAACATTTCCATTGTTGGTGGGATTGCAAGCTGGTACAACCACTCTGGAAATCAGTCTAGTGGTTCCTCAGAAAACTGGACATAGTACTACCAGAAGATCCAGCAATGCCACTCCTGGGCATATACATAGATGTTCCAAATTGTAATAAGGACACATGCTCGACTATGTTCATAGCAGCCTTATTTATAATTTCCAGAAGCTTGAATGAACCCAAATGTCCCTCAACAGAGGAATGGATACAGAAAATATGGTACAATTACACAATGGAGTACTACTCAGCTATTAAAAACAATGAATTTATAACATTCTTAGGCAAATGGATGGATCTGGAGAATATCATCCTGAGGGAGGAAGTCCAATCACAAAAGAACACACATGATATAAACCAACTGATAAATGAATATTATCCCAGAATATCCAAGATAAAATTTGCAAAACTTATAAAACTCAAGAAGACTAAAGCTTGGATTTGTCATTCCTTCTTAGAAGGGAGGAGAAAATACCCATGAAAGGAGTTAAGACAAAGTTCAGAGCTGAGATTGAAGGAAGGACCATCCAGAGACTGCCCCACCATGGGATCCATCCCATAAACAACTACTGAACGCAGACAATATTTCATATACCAACAAGATTTTGCTCACAGAACCCTGATAGACCTGCCTCCTCTGAGGCTATGCCAGCGCCTGTTAAATACAGAAGTGGATGTTCATAGTCATCTATTGGATGGAACACAGGGTTCCCAATGAGCTAGAGAAAGTACCCAAGGAGCTGAAAGGATCTGCACCCCTATAAGAGGAACAGCAATATGAACTAACCAGTACCCACAGAGCTCCAGAGCTCGTGTCTCTAGCTGCTTATGTAGCAGAGGATGGCCTAGTTGGCCATCAATGGGTTGAGAGGCCTTCCCTTGTTCTTGTGAAGATTCTATGCCCCAGTATAGGGGAAGTCCAGGGCCAGGAAGTGGGAATGGGTGGGATGGGGAGAGGAAACTAGGAAGGGGATAGTATTTGAAATGTAAATGAAGAAAACATCTAATAAAAAACATTAAAAATTAAAAAAAGAAAGAAAGCGCATCATAGCATCAGTAATAGTGTCAGGTATTGGGGCCTCCCCTTGAGCTGAGTCCCATTTTGGACCTGTCACTGGACCTCTTTTTCCTCAGGTTCTTCCCCATTTTTAGTCCCTGCAGTTCTTTCAAACAGGAATAATTCTGAGTCAGAGTATTAGAGTATGGAATGACAACCACACCCCTCCACTTGATGCCTTGTCTTTCTACTAGAGGTGGGCTCTGCAATTTTCCTCTCCCCACTATAGGGCATTTCATCTAAGGTCCCTCCCTTTGAGTCCTGAGAATCTCTCACCTCCCAGGTCTGTGGTCCATTCTAGATGGTCCCCCCACCTTCCATTCCCCAGGTTCATATTTACATTATTTCTGCTGGCCCTGAGTGGTTCACTCCTATCTCCCTAGCACCATACCTAGTCATTTCTCCTGTTCCCCTCCCCTTTTCCTCCCCCACCATGGTCTCTCATTCACTCTGCCTCTTTTGATTCTTCTCCCTTTCAATTGGGATTGAAGCATCCCTTGGGCCCTTCAGCTTATTAACCAGGATTGTATTCTGGGTATTCTCTATCTTTTCAGCTTATATCTACTTATTAGTGTTTACATCCATGCACACCCTTTCGGGTCTGGGTTACCTCACTCAGGATATTACTTTCTAGTTCAATCCATTTGTCAGCAAAACACATGTTGTCCTCGTTCTTAATAGCTAAATAGTATTAGATGAAATGCCTCGAACATTACAGAGAGGAAATTTGTAGAGCCCACCTCCAGTAGAATGATAACATCAAGTGGAGAAATGGGGTTGCCATTCCACAGTCAAAAACACTGACTCAGAATTATTCCTGCCTAAAAGAACTGCACAGACAAAACAGAGAAGAGACTGAGTAAAAGGAGGTTCAGTGACCAGATCAAATTGGGATTCATTTCAAGGGGAGGCTCCAAACCTGACACTATAATTGGTGCTATGGTGTGGTTACAGACAGGAGCCTAGCATGACTGTCCTCTGAGAGGCTTATCAAGCAGCGGACTGTGACAAATGCAGATACTTACACCCAAGCAATGGATTGAAGTGGGTACCCCTGTGGTTGAATTAGGGAAAGGCTGGAAGAAGCAGAGGAGGAGGGCTACCTCATAGGAAGACCAGCAGTCTCAACAAAGCATAACCCCTGAGATCTCTCAGACACTGAGCCACCAACCAGGCAGTGTACACGAGCTGGTATGAGGACTGGACACAAATACAGCAGAAGACTGCCCTGTCTGGCCACAGTGAGGGAAGGCACAACTCAGCATTGAGAGACCTGAAGCCCCAGGGTGTGGGGAAGCCTGCAGGGGTGTGGGTTGTGTGGGAGTAGGGTGTGGGGAAATCCTCTTAGAGACAGAGGTAAGAAGATTGGAATGTGTAACTGTGGGAGGGTAGACTGGGAGGAGTAACAACAGGACTATAGAAAAATAAAAAAAATAATAACAAAAAGAGTAGGTAAATTACATAGTGATTTCATGGACTGTCACTAAGACATGAAAATAAAGTTATCATAAGTTTCTGCCATTCTTTACTGAAAAAATTGAGCTAGCATATTGATGGTAAGATGATAAACAGCAATACACCTTTATTCTGGCACTACATTTTTTTTAATTAATTTTATGAGTTTTATCTTAATTACTAATTAGTATTAAACACATTTTCAAATGTAAAACATAAAAAAAAAAATAAAACTGAATTACTCAAAAATGATTGTACTTCACTTTCAGAAGTTAAATCCAAAACTTAAGAGAAAATAAAATTCAGTATGAGTATATATAAGTATTGCAAAAATCAAAGTTAGATCACATGCATCTAATGATTTCTAGCCTATGGATTATCAAATATGAAATGGACTCAATTCCATTTTGTCTAAATTATGGTTTAAAATTTATAGTTTTAAAATAAAAGTGTTTGAGTCCAATAAAACACACCTTTAACATATTATGTTAAGTTAAATTTAACAATATTCCAGTAATTGTAAAACACACACACACACACACACACACACACATACACACACACACACCTTTATGTGTGTGTGTGTATGTATATCTCTATGTTTATGTCTATGTGTATGCATACGTATATATACATGTATACGTAAATGTACACATATATTTACATGTTCATGTATAAATATGTATATTTGAGAGTGTGAAAAAGGTGCATCATGTACTATTTTTAAAAAACATTCAATGTAGTACAAAATTTCCTTTTTGTTTTTATAGATTTAAAGTACATTACAGAATTGTGTATATTAACTTAATCTTCTAAGTGAAAACCAACAATAACTGATTCTAGTTTATATTTTCAACCTCTTTATACATAGACTGTAAGCTTTGGGAACAATATTTTCCCTTGACATCCAAAGCTCTTCTGTGCAGCCCATTAAGTTATATAAGTGTTTAGCCCTCACCCTGCTACTTGGTCATCAAGCTTTACATGTCACAGGGACAAAAATGAAGGCATTATATTTGAATTTAAAAATTCACAAAAGTAGAAAAGGTGGACAGCGTCAGATGATAGTTAACTATAGTGTATTAATGTGGTAATAATTGTAAGTATTATGATTCATGAATGGGATTATATCAGACCAAAATCTATAGAATAGTTAATTCTGTGGGATCAATAATGACTATTTATTAGATATTTTCTTTATTTATATTTCAAATGCTATCCTGAAAGTTCCCTATACCCTCCCCCTGCCCTCTCCCCTACCCACCCACTCCCCACTTCTTGGCCCTGGAGTTCCCCTCTACTGGGGCATATAAAGTTTGCAAGACCTAGGGGACTCTCTTCCCAATGATGACGGATTAGGCCATCTTCTGCTACATATGCAGCTAGAGACATGAGCTCAGGGGGTACTGGTTAGTTCATATTGCTGTTCCACCTATAGGGTTACAGACACCTTCAGCTCCTTGGGTACTTTCTCTAGCTCCTCCATTGGGGGCCCTGGGTTCCCTCCAATAGATGACTATGAGCATCCACTTCTGTATTTGCCATGTGCTTGCATAGCCTCACACAAGACAGCTATATCAGGGTCCTTTCAGCAAAATCTTGCTGCCATATGCAATAGTGTCTGGGTTTGGTGGCTGATGATGGGATGGATCCCAAGGTGGAGTAGTCAAAATAATAACTTTTAATGAGACTAACATTTGCTTTGGATCTTTTAAGGTAAATTAGTATGAGTCACAGATATCGGCCAAATATATTGAGTTTTCATTTGTAAAACACTTCAAAAATAAGCAAAAGATATTAGGAAATACATTAGTGACTATAATAGAAAACATCCATTCAAATTTGTCAAAGGTTTTATTTTCTTTTGAATATAATAGACATTTTAAGAGAAAATTGTAGTTATTTGGGTCTGTAGTTTTGGTCAGCTCATATTTCTTACTTGCATTGTTTTACATTAAATATTCTGTTAAGTTTTAAAGTATCTAGAATTTCCTTGTGAAGCGTCATTTTCTATTACAAATCATTGTTAATCTCTTTTCTTGGAACTTATACTGTCCTTATTGGGAGTGAGTATCTATTCCAATTGTATTACTATTATAGATACATTTAAAATGCAGTCATGGGGGGAGGATGTCTCTCCATACAAACTATAATACTATTATAGGTATATTTAACCTGTCGTCATTGAGAGGGACTGTCTATACCAGTATTATCATTTAAATCTGCAGTCACTGGAAGAGTTTGCCCATTACAATTATAATACTATTATAGCTCCATTTCTTTCTAACATAGGCAAAATTTCATACATATTTATCTCTACTATTTATTATTACTCCATGAATAAGTTATTTCTGGGTTCTCTAAATGTTCTAGGATTGACTCTGTTACTTAAAAATAGAAATCAGCAGAGATTCATAAATTCTCACCTATGTAACCAGTATTCGTACAAAATATCTTCATGTTACAAGTGATTTTTAAATATTAGATGAAAATTTAAAAGTCATGTTCAGGGAAAAGAACATTATAGTATATAAAGTTATTCTAAAACATTCTTATATAGAACATGCTATGCTAAATTTGGAAAAACTTCTTAAACCAGTGTAAAAAGTAATTATAATTTGGATAGCATTTAGAAAAAAAATCAACTTCTAAAAGTCCACAAGAATAAAATAAACATTTAACATTGAGAAATCAAAGCTTTTTATTTTTGAATTATTTGAAAAAATATATTCAATTACTTTAAAATTCATCCCAGTAAAAAAGGAATTCATTTTCAAGTACATTTGCTGCTATGGTATATTAGTTTAAGAATAAAGTAAAAGTAGGAAGGTCCAAGAATAAAAATAAATAATCAAACAAAACTCTATCTTTTAATTTAAAATATCAGTGAAATTGCTCTTCAGGAATTCATCACATATCTTGCTAATATTAAACAGGAGCATCTGTTACTGCAGTAGCCAACACATATTTGTGTCAAAGTGTTCAACTCTTGCCAAATGTTATATAAATTACCTTAATTCATCTGTGTAAGGCTATTTTATAAATTTTTATAATTTACACTAACATAACCAAGAAAAGAAATTGTATTGATTACCATAAAAATAATGTTTCAGGAGACTAACTACAGGTAGCTTGATTCATGCACCTAATACATAGATGTAATATTCAGTCTTCTAACTTCTCACTCTAAATCTTTGGCCTTTCATCAACTGCCATTATCCAACACTTCTTGATCCCAGAATGGCACACCTGGGAATTCTCTTGCCCCCAAACATGGTGAAATCCTATCTACAGTCTCATCATCATTAATGAACAATACTTATGTGTATAACAAGCCAAACTTGTGTGAATTTAAAGTAGTTATTCACAGAGTGATAAGAAAGATGATGGTAATACGCACAGTACTGGATATTGACAGCTCTTACCACTTAGAATTCTAAAAGCCTTGGATAGATTAACTTATATTCATATTACCTGCATAATTTACTATTCTTGTCTACATTATGTGATGAGCATGCAGACACAGGATAATTTACATGATGACATATAAACAGACATAACACCCACAGCCATTGAGAAGCTTGCTGGCTTTAAAATGTAGCTAGGAGGCATTACACTGTCTAGTCCTTCATTCTTTTAGTGAATACTTGGGTATCCCCCTTGTAAAAGAGATGTTCTAAATATAGTTCAGTATTATCCACTGGGTAATCTCCTTGTTTTGATCTAATTATAATAATTGTAGCTATTCTTGTTTTTTCCCCTACTGCTTATTTCTCTGTTGGTTTTTCAAGCTGTCAAGAAATCAACAATTACTTTCTTTGCCAGAGATAGGAATTAGACAGGGAAGAAAAGAGATTTGCCTTAAAGCATCTCTTTCTCAGCCATAATTTATAGAATCAAAATCAATAGAAGCACTATAGAAGAAAGATTATACATCATGGAGAAGAAGCAAACTTCAATAGCATGTTATTAAACATAGACTTTATACTTAGAAACATGTGAAGCACACTTTGAAAATCCTTCGAAGTATTAAAAAAGTGGCAAAAATAACTCAATCAGCGATTGGGTTGAACAAGATGCTTACAAAGAACAGCATTGTAGAAAGTTGTGTTTATAAGTGTTGACCAAAATCATTACGTTTACAATTAATGTACAAATAGCTTAAACCATCCAAGTAGTAAAAAATGTAATTGCTGACTTAAATAGTGTATTTATTTTCTAGTCATGTGAGTTCAAGAGCCAAGTCAAAATTAGATCAATCTGGAGAAAATACGGTTTTAGCATTCCAAAGTACCATTCATACCCACTCTACACAAAGCTTAACTGAACTAATGGTTCTAACATGAACATACATTAAGTAATTCTATAATAATTGCTTAAAATATTACCTATAATAACCAAGTATATTTTGTTACATTTTGACAGTAAAAAAAACAATATACTTAACCTATAAAAGTTACATTAATACATTGTAGACTTGGCAAAACGATAGATATTATCATTGATTTTGTAGAGCAAAGTGAATCTCTGTGACTAAACATATTAACATACCCATAGTTTATTTAAATAAAATTATAGTACCTATTAACATAAAGAATTCATTCACTGAGTGCTGTTTCCTACAATATAAAACACCAGGAGTTTATGCAAAGCAAGAAATTAATCTATTTGAAAATAAGTAATGGTGGGGCCTAGAGATAAATGTTAGTTAAGGGCTTAGCATATACCCACCAGTCCTAGGTTCAAGCCATAGAATCTCATCAAACAGGCACAGTGATGCTCATTTGTAATTTGAACATTTGGGGTGTGAGAAAAAAAATTTAGAGGTTACACCTGTCCTTCATTGCGTGGCAAGTTCCAAGCTGGTCTTAGATCCATAAGACCTTCTATCTAAATAGCACTTTTAAAAAGTCCAGATGAAACCTTTCAATTTTTTTTAGTTAACTTAT
Source organism: Mus pahari (assembly GCF_900095145.1). Lineage (NCBI taxonomy): Eukaryota > Metazoa > Chordata > Mammalia > Rodentia > Muridae > Mus > Mus pahari. Next base: position 73,686,615 of record NC_034598.1, read on the forward strand.
ATTTTATTTCTAAAATAAAATCCAAGTAAAAAATGGCATTAATTTCTCAATCTTTATAAAATCTTGTCGTGTACTAGACATTCTAATTACATATCAAACTCTAATTTATTCACAAATGAGAATGACTAGGTTAGTAGCAAATTAGAATAAGATTCATATTAACAATAATTTTTTAGGGACCCATTTTCATAGAATATGAAATAAGTGTTATTTAAAGTCCCTACTAACCTTCAGAATAGTGTGCTTACTCAACAGGAAGGGTTGTTGAATAAGGGCAACTCAATTTTCATCAACACTTCATAGAATAAAAATGTTGGCTACTTTGATCTGCTATGCTTATATAGATGTGAAATTATTACATTTTTATGCAATTCACAATTTAATAGTGCTCTTCAATTAGCATTTTCTTTTCATTTTAAATTGCATTTAGACAAAATATGCTAAAATGAAGACAAGCCATTTTTATTGAATTTAGATTCTGTTCCACAATGACTTCTTGATGTTTTTAAAGCTAAGAAACACTAAACAGACACCCTATCTGGGTATATGCTAAATAACTGTCTTAGGATGACTGTCACTGGGATGAAGCAACATAACTAAAAAAACTTGGAGAGGGAAAGGCTTGTTTTACTTACAATTCCAAATTGCTGTTCATTATAGAAGGAAGCTGGGCAGGAACTCAAACCCAGAAGACGATGCAGAGGTTGCATAGTTCTGCCGCTTACTGATTGACTCTCATAGCTTTTCTCAGTCTACTTAAAAATCCAGTACCACCTGCCCAGGGATGGTATCACTCACTAGGGGCTGGGACCTCTCCCATCAATTACTAACTAAGAAAATGTTTTACAGCTGGACTTACAGCACCATTTTTCTCAATAGAGTTTTCCTCATTCTATATGACTCTAGAACATGTCAAGTTGACATTAAACTAATTAAGATGACAACCAGTTTTATAATAATATACTGACTTCGTAACTTCACTGAAAATATCTAATGCTTATTCTTATACAGCTCATAGAAAGTCTAACATATAATTTCATTAAAACTATTGTTTAAATATTAGTAAGCTGAGTACACTGTAGGTTATTTTTGAATCCTCTCAGTTTTGCACAAAGTTTGACTATTTTTTTTTTTTACGATTTATTTATGTATGAGTACTCTAGCTGCACGCACTCCTGTATGCCAGAAGAGGGCATCAGATCTCCTTGTGAGCCACCAAGTGGCTACTGGGACTTGAACTCAGGATCTCTGGAAGAGAAGTCAGTGCTCTTTACCACTGAGTCATCACTCCAATATCCTTTTCAAATTATATTTTACAGATTAAGTTAAAGTAAAATTTAATAAATACTGCTGAGAATGTGTCAAGAATGTTAAAAAGACTTTACATATGAAAAGTAAACTGAAATAGTAGATTAATTATTGAAATCATAGGTTTCAATAATTATGAATATGAATCAACTCACATACTATTATTTCTAGACATATCACAGATTCATAAAATGTGAACTAATATTTCCACAACTTCCCTATATTAAACCATTTTCCTCCTGAATATTTTGGTTATTTTAATAAGATTTAAACTAACATAAATTTAGTAGGTTATCTGTACAAACTTATATACAGTCCCTAATATGTATTTAATTTTAGGTATGTTATTTCTAAAAATAATATCAGAGGTCTCACAGCTGCATATGGGTACAGTTCCTGGAAACTTGACATTCTGGCCTCAGTGTGACCCTATTCCCAATTGTACATATCCACCCACAAATGCACACATATGCACACAACTAAAAATGAAAATAATATGGTTTTAAAAATAATGGCAACTTATAGAATTTGGTGATGTTCTTAATGAATTGAGCTTCTTCCATCTTGATCTTAATAATCTAAGATCTTGTGAATTCTTCTAAAATTTTTCTCAAATTTATGTATACATATATGAGTATAAATATTATCAGGTAATAATTTTCCTATTATGTATTAAAGACGATAAATTATCTTATGATTTTTGAGTGTTTATTTAGCTTGAGACCTGTAATTAACAGGTCTATCTATACAGCCTAACAAACAGCAGCAGAATAATCATTCTTCTTTTCTATAAGAATTTTTATATATTAACTGACATTGGACTACAAGCCAAAGATTAAAAACATTTGAAAGTTAAAATCGCAAAACCCTGTCTTCTCTTTATTTGTCTCTGTCTGTGTCTTTCTCTTCCTTCTCCCTCTCCCTCCTTCTCTCCCTTCATCTGCCTCTCCCATAATGTAATAGTAAGAACTATGTAAAATTCTCAAATTTATTGACACTAAAATTCTCATTTGGAACAATCATTGTAACAAGGAACAAATAGAAGAGAAATTCATTACATACTTTCAAACCATTTTGAAAAAACAGACTGGCATATCCAATAGTGCCTGTGTTTGATGGTTGATTATGGGATGGATCCCCAGGTTGGGCAGTCTCTGGATGGTCCTTCCTTCCTTATCAGCTCCAAACGTCTCTGTAAGTCCTTCCATGGGTATTTTGTTCCCCATTCTACGGAGGAATTAAGTATCCACACTTTGGTCTTCCTTCTTCTTGAGTTTCATGTGTTTTGCAAATTGTAACTTGGGTATTCTAAGTTTCTGGGCTAATATCCACTTATCAATGAGTGCATATGGTGTGAGTTCTTTTGCGATTGGGTTTCCTCATTCAGGATGATATCCTCCAGATCCATCCATTTGCCTAAGAATTTCATAAATTCATTGTTTTTAATAGCTGAGTAGTACTCCATATTGTAAATGTACCACATTTTCTATATCCATTCCTCTGTTGAGGGACATCTGGGTTCTTTCTCGCTCTGGCTATTATAAATAAGGCCGCTATGAACATGGTGGAGCATGTGTCCTTATTACCAGTTGGAACATCTTCTGAGTATATGCCCAGGTGCTAGAGAAAGTACCCAAGGAGCTGAAGGGATTTGTAAACCTATAGGAGGAACAACAATATGAACTAACCATTACCCCCAGAGCTCGTGTCTACAGCTGCATATGTAGCAGAAGATGGCCTAGTCAGCCATCATTGGGAGGAGAGGCCCTTGGTATTGCAAAGATTATATGCCCCAGTACAGGGGAATGCCAGGGCCAGGAAGGAGTGGGTGGGTTGGGGAGCAGGGCTAGGGGGAGGCAGAACGGTATAGGGAACTTTCTGGATAGCATTTGAAATGCAAATGAAGAAAATATGTAATACAAATTGTTTAAAAAAAGAAAAGAAAAACAGACTACTTCATAATGGATGAAATTTTCTTGTATTGGAAGATACCGTCTCAAATTGACATATGTAGAAATGAGAAATGATCACTTAGTTTCAAAGATTAAAAAGAGTGAAACAGTCCCACTTTATGATCTTAGGCTGGAACCTTTGACATTTAAGCATTGCAAACATTGCAAATAATTGTGCTACATTTATTAGTTCTACATGAATGATATAATAATCCTCAAGTGATTGTGACTCTTTAACTATGTGTTTTACTGAATATTTAAATCAGTTTTGATAACTACTTCTCAGTGTTAAAAGTACCTACCAAACGAACACTGATCATAGATGATTTCAATGATATCCCACGAACTCTGAAGATGGAACACGAAGTTAATGATGCTTTCGTTTCTATTAACTCAATGTTCACTCAATGGCCCAGAGGCCTGGAGTGATTTAAAATTTTCACCCTTAATATTTTAGAAATAGAATTCACACTCTCATGTCTGTTCTAGATATGCATCTCAGAAAAGTAAATTGAAATCTTTAGGGAGGAATTCATCATTGTAGAAGTAGAGCCTTAAGAGGCAATGGGATCAGTTTTGTCTTATGCTAAAAGCTTTGGAAGGGAAGTAGCTTCCTTAGGGCAAGCAAAGAATGTGAATTAGTGATGGATCTATTTCTTGTGAAGATTCACTGAACATTGCAAAACTGGCAACAGAAGTAATAAAGTATTACTTATACTTACTTGGTAAATCAGAGGCAGGTTTATTAGAATTGGCTACAGTATTCAATCAAGTTCTATTGTGGATACTGCTAACTAGTATCTCAAGATAAAGATAAATCTTATATAAAAAGAAGAGCAATGCATGGAGAAATGTCTCAGCAGTAAAGAGTGCTTATAATGCTTGCAGATGACTTTGGGTTTGATCAGAGCACACACTTTATGTCTCACAACCACCCACAACCCCGATTTTATGGAGTTTGGCATTTTTTCTGAGTTCTGAACGTTCTTTCATGCATATGGTATACCCATATACACTCAGGAATGTATATGGAAGTCAAGTTTTCTAGATACAACAGAACTGATATATATATATATATATATATATATATATATATATATATATATAGCCTTACAGAGTCTGTGACAACACACACTAGACATGCACAAATTTAACCCAGACAATATTCCAGCACTGAACAGAGAAAATGGATATGAACTGTGGCCTCTATACCAGAAGTTATTGGCAATTGATACCAGGTGGAAAAGGAAAAAAATATATATGCAAAAGCATGTTGCTGGTTATATCAACCAATTACAGCATGGCCCCAATGATGAATAGACTACTGCACACTAATCTTCTAAAATCATCAATTTCTCAATAGTATTAAAGACATTTTTCTAAGCAAAAGCAGCTAATCTGTTGAAGGTTTTAGGTGATTGCCAAAATCTTTAGCAATAAATGATTTTGTAATTATGTAAATTGTTTTAAAAAGATATTATTCATGCAGAATAGATGACAGTATATTCCACATATAATAATGTGTGATAATAATCAGAAGACACACTTGACAGAGAGGGAGCATTTTTAAATTATATTTTACAAAATACCTTCCACACTATTATAATGTAAGTTTGTTTTATTTTTAGTTTGTCTACCAAAAAAGGTTGCATTTCAATAAAACATAAGCTTATACTATCAGATTCAGTGCCTATAAATTACTGAAGATAAAATATCCAAATAAAGACATAATTTATTTAAGGATCACAATTCTAATTGACAAGAACTGAATTACAAAGTTCCTGGTTAATTTATTAATGAGTGTCCAAACATGAAAAAGTAGGATAATGGCACTATTTTTAAGGCAAAGGAAATGAGGAAATGGTCATGAGGCCTCAATCCGTGACAAAAAAAAATTATAGGAAACTGAGTATATCTAGGATGAGTAAGGTGGCCCTCCCCAGGAAAGAGCACACATACGACAATATTTTTACATATGTAGCAGATTGTATTTAGGATTCTACATGTATATACATATATGCGTGCAATAACATTTGGAGGAAAAAAAGCTAATGGATTTGAAGAGATGAGAGTGGGATACATGCAAGGTTTTTGAGGGAGAAAAAGGAAATGGGCAATTATAATTTCAGAAAAAAATGAAAATTATTATTAAAGACCCTACAAAGCAATGTGCTTAACTGCTTACATAATTAAAGTTCTGAGTGTAAAATGATAGCTTCCAAGCAATCTGGCTTAGACTCAGTCTCCATCCCATGATGACTTGTCCTCTAGTTTACAATCTTAAGTACTAGTCTGATGCCTAGGATGAGCACCGTCTCTGCTAGTACTTATTGTCATCCAAACCCCACCTATTATTCAGTTATCAGCTTCTGAGTCTGAATAATGATAGGCCTCAGGAAGCTGAAAGATCATGTTAATTTGCATGTCTGATGACATTTTAATAAATACTTGGTTGTTCAAATACTTGGTTGTCATCACAATGTACTTTCAGAACTCAGTGTTCATTTTCATAGTCTACTATAATTGGGTAGTTTATCTTCTTGGTGTTCCTCATTTTAATTTTGGTTATAATACACAATATGTAAATATGACCATATTGCTAAACATGTCATTGTAAACTGAACAATCAAGCTAGTACTGAACTCCACATATTATCCCTGCTCGTTAACTTTCCTTTGTGACAGAAAGTGTTATTAATGCTATCACACGAGAAAAGTAATCAATAGTCTCTATAGTTAACAATGTTACCTATAACAATGCCCACCCTGGCAAAGCATGCCCGCTGGTGTAGTCATGGCTGGAATATTAAGGAATAACAAATCTATTTCATATTGGAATGCTTCACAAGACAGAACTTATGACTAGTGTTGTTAACTGAGAAAAGGAAAACTGATTGTATAGGCTATAGGCCATAGGAAACAAACTGGTTCTATCATGCTAAATGTATACAGTATCATACTGTCACTAAATATATTATAGTTCTGGTGTAGTGCACTTAATAGTTGTCATCAAATGATTTGATTTCAACATACAAGAAGATAATGAGAAAATGCCTTTAGTTACAATGCTACATCTCTCGTAGTCTAAATATGTATAAAATAGAAATCATTTTAAAAGAGGATAAGTTTTAATTGTTTAAATAATCTCTTTGATCACTGCATATCTGCTCAATATTGACTAACTAACAGAAGAATGGATAGGTGATCAGTTATGATGTCTACTAGGTACAGTTGGGGATTGGAGTGTGAATGAGAGATGACAAGCTGAGTTAATGCGGAGCAGAAACACACTCAGGAGGGTAAGCATAAAATTTGGAGAGATGTATACTTATGAGATGAATAAAAAAAAGTATTCTGGATAGATGTGGTTTCTCATGACTTAAAGAATAGAAATTATAATTTAATAAACATTGAATTTTCCCCTTATTTATTAGGAGTTACAGAGAGATATTCACCTTGAAAGTCAAATGAGTTTCATTTCACATCTGAACTGACTCATTCAAAAAGCATGCATGTGTAAAGCCCGAAACCACTGACAATCCGTCATAAGTAATTGAATAAGTAGAGAGATTATCCAGAAACCATCAAAAGGGCTGTACAGCTTGGGCTCGCACCTACTTTAAGAGTTCACAAAATACCTTTTGATCAGCAGGATACCCTTAGATCTGCTAAAGTTTACGCCATGGTTTGAAACTGAAGACTACACAGTTTTCATTTATTTTGCAATCCCCAAAGATCAGGACTTAAAAATGAGGAATCTCCATCTCTGAAACAGTAACTCACACCAGCATGCAGGTTAAATGTCGGCAGGGTTTAGAGATGGGCACATTCATTTTAACAGCAAACTCTATTGTAATCTCAATAAAAGACTGCTAAAATTAAATCTACATTTTATGTTTTCTCTTTTGGTATTGGATATTTTCTTTATTTACTTTTCAAATATTTTCCTCTTTCTCGGTTACCTCCCAGCCCTGTAACACCTATGCCATCCCCCTCCCTCTGCTTCTATGAGAGTGTTCCCCACCAGCACCCACTCCTGCCTCCCCACTCTAGAATTCTCCTGTACTGGGTCATCTAGCCTCCACAGAACCAAGGGCCTCTCCTCCCATGGGTGCATGACAAAGGACATCCTCTGCTACATATGTAATTATGCTTCTGGAGCTGTGGGTCTTTCCATGTGTACTCCTTGGTTGGTGGTTTAGTCCCTGGGAGCTCAGGGGTTTTGGGGAGCAGGGTCTGGTTGGTTGTTGTTGTTTTTCTTCCTATTTGGTTACAAAGGCCTTCAGATCCTTCAGTCCTTTCTCTAAATCCATTGGGGTCCCTGTGCTCAGTCCAATGGTTGGCTGTGAGCATCTGCCTCTGTATTGGTCAGGCTCAGGCAGAACCTCTGAGGAAACAGCTATATCAGGCTCCTGACAGCAAGCACTTCTTGGCATCAGCAATAGTGTCTTGGTTTGCTATCTGCAAATGGGATGAATCCCTAGGTGGGGCAGTCTCTGGATGGCCTTTCCTTCAGTCTCTGTTCCACTCTTCATCCCTGAATATCCTTTAGACAGGAGCAATTCTGGGTCAATATTTTTGAGATGGGTAGGTGGTCCTGCCTAACCTGTGAATATTGTCTCTACAGGTTCTCTCCTTTGTTGGGCGTTTCAGGTAACATCATTCCTGTTGGGTCCTGGGAGCCTCTTGATTTCCTGGCATTTGGAATTTTCTAGTGGCCACTCCCAGTTCCATCATTGTTCCAATGCTACACATCTCCATTCAATTTCTTGACTCAATTATTTGGTTTGATTCTTAGCATTTCAAGGGGGACTCTAAGAAATACCAATATTGACTGAATTAAGTTGAATTTTAGTCAACTAGCAAGCATATACTCCTACTACAATTATATCAATTCTAGCAAACAGTTCTGTTCTAGTTTGTTTGCTGCTGTATTGGAATACTGTGACCACAAGTAACTGGAGAGGAAAAGCCTTGTTGTATTTTGCAAGTTGCAACACCTAATAGAGGAAAGCCAGTCCTGGAAGGAAGTCAGATAAGGATCCTGGATGCAGAACAGAAGCAGAGACTAAGGGAAAACTACACTAATTAGCACTCAATGAAATCCCCCTCAGATCTCATCACAGGTTATTCTAGTGGAGACAGTTCTTCAATTGAGAATTCACTTTTCCAGGTGTGACTAGGTTTGTATACCAAGTTCACAAAAACTAACAGGTACATACTACTCTCTTTGCTTTTAGAGGTTAAACAACCCCCCCAAAAAACTCACTTCAAAAAATTCGTTTTAGTACATGAACTGAAACAGCAACAATAAAAATTTATAATGCTTTTGAACCGTGAAGAGATTCTCCCAAATCATGAACATGAAACATGATATGTGACCAATGAACAGCAAAAGATGACATAAAGCAAGAGTCTACTTATGTGTAATGTCTACAAATGTATATAATGTTAGCATTCCTTCCAGTCTCTGCAGCACAGTTACCTGGCAATAACCAGGTATGCCTGATTCATTATAAAAGGGTGTGTTTGCTTCCTCCTCAATCTCTTACTCTCTTCCCTCTCTGTCCCTTTACTCCCCACTCCCCATCCCTCCCCCTCTCTCTCCACATGTTCCTGGCCAGCCTCTCCCTCTCCCCCTCCCCCTCCCCCTCCCTCTCCTTCTCCCTCTCCCCCCCCTCTCTCTTGTTCTGCCTTTCTCTGCCTCTTTTCATTCAACTCCCCTCTCCATGATCTAAATATACTCTATTCCATACTATATTTGTCTTATGTCTGCTACCTCATGGGGAAGTGATTTCTCATCATGAGCCCACAAAGGAACTCTCTTCTACTTCACCATATTGTGCCTCTACCAAACATATTACTGGTTCTTTATTACTTTTTTATGAGTAGATTAGCTTCTTGGTTTCCTTAGGTCATTTGTCTTGAGTCGAAGATTAAGCATATACATACATGAATTGCTTCCTTTTGGAGTGATCGAACTATTAAATAATATTTCCCAAAAGAAAAAAACTTTTTAAAAACTTTGATTTCTACCCTTAAACAATTAATTTTGTGGTTCATGAATTATGTTCCCAGGAAGTTGAAATATAAAATAGTACATATTTAAAGGTATTTATATATTTGAAAGATTCAAGTGAAAATATGAAGTGTCACTTTCTCTTCATAACCTTATATTTAAACAGCAATATAAGTTGAGTTAGTGTTACTTTTGGGGAGCAGCAGGTTTTATGTTCCATGTAATGTTTCAAATATGAAATAATGTTTAATGCTGCCAGATGGTTGGCAGATTTCTCCCTATCTTGAAAAAGAAAGTGTCATTAGATCCTGGCCAAGTACTAAACTACCACACCAGGAAAAACACCTTGAAAAATGCTCTGTATTTCACCGATTACATATCCTTCCAAACTTGTAAAGAAACATGTAAGTAAGTACCACCTTTAGTTATATTTTTTAAATGCATAAAAGAATAAGTGATGATTTTACACAACTTAATGGTTAAATATAATTCAATAACAGCATGTTTTACTGATTCAAAGACCGATATATGTTATTTGAAGATATAAAATTCCATGAATTCACAGTATCATATTTTCTTTTGATTTCTATTTCTTTTATTTGGCAAAAAAGCCACATACATTTACAAGTAAGAAATTATTTTAGTGAGTGAGCGTCAACAAAAGACAATGGGCTAGTGTAATTCTTAGGGCATTAACAATTTTTTGTAGAAAGTGGTGTTTTTGTTCTTTATACTTGACATGCAATTATTGTTACTTACGGTAGAAAAGGAAAATTGGTTGTGCTCATTCCTGAATTCTGACTTGTCTCTTGCATTATACAGCAAGAGACATTAAGGTTACATTACAACAGCACCTCACAATAACTTGACAATTTTTGTTTGTTTGTCTTACCAAAAGACAGCACTATTAGAAACAAAAAAAAGTAAAGTTAATTACAAGCCATGTGTACATGCATATTCAGAATTGTGTTTTGTGATTTAAAAAATAAAAGCATTGAAAAAGAAACCATAGAAGAATCTTAACATATATTAAGGCAGTTAATTCCTAAATATTGGAGTTACAGAATAACATTTGAGTGCACACAAACTTTTTGTGTGGTTTATTTGTATGCCCACCAAAGATATAACTTCTATATATCTCCAATTTTCATAATAGTACATTTTTATTAATTAGTTACTTCCTAGAATTAACTCAATACATTCAATGACACTTAACTTTTAGTATATATGGGAAATGTTGACTTACTAATTCCTGTACTCTGCCCTGTTACGTCCCACCTAACCATTGTAGTTGTCTCTCATTCAGTTGGGATGTGTTAGAGATAGGCCCACATGCTTCCATGTCAAGCCTCTGCTGGATCAGTTTCTATAGTCTATTCAAATTATCAGACTCTTTTCCTGAGGAGGACAATATCCAATTTACACTGTATTGATAGACAAATTATATCCACAGCATGCTCAACTAAACCTATGTGGGGGTTTGTCAGCCAGTACATGAAAATAGAAATAGGAAATTTTACTTGGATTAATGGCAACTACAACAGTCTCACAATGAATGGAGAATGTGTGATAGTGCAAATCTTCTGAGCATACTACTATGGATAGCCATTTGTCAGGGTTCAGCTTCATTATCAAGCTTCATCTGAATCCACCCTCAATGATAGCCCCAAAATTTAATATGTTAATTATAATTCCTATGTGTAAAATGCATTGATCTCAGAAAGATTTCTATTCCTTGTAGACTACCCTAAATCTTGAACTCTTCTTTTGTTTCTAAAAGAGAGATGAAAATACTCTTGGTAATGTATCTCATTAAGCTTGAATTATTCTTTAAGGAGTAACACTGTGTAGAGAGAGCTAAAGAGAGCAGAGCAATACAACCCAGAGGGAACTTTGAGATATAATTGTATACACTGGAGGATGCATTTGGTAGTAAGATGAGAGTACTTCTTCATCTTATTATTTCCCCTTATACTAGAGATTTTCTTTTCAAATTCCTGTGGAACATCCTTGAAAGAAACAAACACATCTACCACTCATAGACATGAATGCACATATCCATATTATTCACAGGTTGAAATAAGGCTGTATTAAGAAACACTAAAACTAAAATCACATTGGCAATGATTGCTAAACCATATGAAGTATAGGTGCACAACTGTTGAAATGAAAATAGAGAAGAAATTAGACTTAGGAATGCAGGACCATGTTTAGAAATATCTTAAGGTCTAAAATAACAAAGCCTATTGTAACTATTGTCCCCAAAATAATGTTTACCTTAAACCATTTTATTAAGGTTTTAGATAGGGACATTTATTTTAATTACACAATAGAAGGTAATTTCTTAAATGGGACAAGTAATGATGTGTGTTTGCATTGATTGATGTTAGCCGACGTCTGATAGCTTTCTCTAGAATGATCACATTTCTGGTCTTAGGTTTGTACATCTAAAATATATTCTGTTCTTGAAGTGCTAGAACAATGAATGATATAGGTCAATTTCATTTACCTTACAGGGAGGTTCTGGCCCACTTTCCTATCATGAACACTACATTTAAATTCAACTAGAAAATATAACAAAGTTTCATAAAACCAATGAAGGACCTCAGTTACATCTGGCTCTTAAAAAGAACAACCCAGGAATTCACACAGTAGCATGTGCTTGGTGAATATAACGATGAATGGAAACCTGGCAGTTTTCATTCAAAAGTGTCCCTCCAAATATTATTCTTCTATTCCATTTTAATTCTGTAAAGATGGGCAAAACTAAAACAGTATTTTAGAATTATGCATTGGACTAATTTATACACCATTTCTCCAGTTAGAACAAATTATTAGAGAAGTAATGTTTAATATACAAACTAAGGTCAGTACTTCTGAAATTCATAGCTTATTGTTCATTCGGTATTATCTAATCAAACTAACTTTATATGTAACATTCTGAGGAAAGAACTCTTGAACTTTTCCATACTTTACTAGGAAGGAGCAGTGACATTATTAACTATAATACTGTCATGTATTATATATTACTATACAACATTGGAATAAAAGAAACAAGTAATCGTTCCCCTTCACATTACACTGTATCTCAATATATTTAAGCACAATTTTCACTGATGTCATTAATGTAATCGAAAATAATCTTGCCATGCTTTGGATGTTCTTATACTGCATTGATTAAGTGTTAAACACAAGATCTAACTCCTAGCTCACTTATGTAGAATGCTAGGCCACTATTTCATCTCTTACTGTCTCATGTCCTTGCTCTATAAAGTGATGAAAGCAATAATTAATAATTATTATGTAATATTATATATATAATATTAATATTATATTATACAATATTATTCCATAATATTAATATTATGTAAATATTAATTAATATTATGTAAGTCTGCTGATCAGATTCTCAAGAGGAGAAAAAAAATCCTCAAGTGATCTTATAATTTTTACTCTTTGGGCTGTGTTGGGGAGGAACAAGCTCTTTTGAATTTCTGTGTAACATCCAAAGTCATTTTAACCCTGGAACACATCACTGTCCCTTTAAAATGGACTGAGACTACGCTATTAGATAATTGAACCTTAGGTGTGAAATTTATTGATTTTTGGTGGAAGAGAAAGATTGAAGTTTTGTTCAGGATTAAAGAGCAGTTTTGACTCTTGTGAAATAAAATAAATGATAATGATAATGATAATAATAATAATAATAATAATAATAATAATAATAATAAATAATTCTAAACTGTTAAATGGAAATTTAAGACCATCTTTTGGTCATATTTAAGGGCCTGAAATGAAAGACACGTTTCTAATTTCCTCAGTTGAGATTCATAACTGAAGCAGACTGAACTGTCACGGATTTAGAATACTGGCCAACTTCCTAAAATCATTAGATCTACTTTTCTGAAGCCTCTCTCCCTAGCTCAGAGATTCTTCCCTTCTCAGCTTGGTTTTCAATTAATTTTATCAGTGTGTTTGTCCCTCCAACACCTCCTGATAATAAAAACACTGATCTTACTTGAGAAGAACCTACCTTGTTATTATTTCTTTAAAGACCTTACCTCCAAAATTCTGGGTTTCCACGTTTGTATCTAGGCAAATATAATTCATCCCATAAATTTACTATCTATCCATATACAGAAAGTAACACTCACTGGTATTTAAAAAAAAAAAAACTTATGAAAATAAGCCTGATAAACAAGCTTTTGTTTCTCCTTAGAAATTTGTCTGCCATTATTTATGAATTGATTGACCCAATAATCTGAAAAATCTGTTTTCCTATTAAAAGTTTGGTTAAGTTATTTCACATCTGATAGGGTCTATCTTTTTTGTTTGAAATGACTTAATTTCTTTTAAAAGGGTGAATAGTGTTCTGCTTTGTGTATAGCATAGTTCCTTGATCTCTCATCACTATGTGAACACCTTGTTTGCTTGTAAAAAAAACAAAGTTAGTCAACAACAAAAAAGCATTGCTGAAGGCAAATTCACCTTGAGGTACTGGGGACCAGGTGAGTCTGTTTATAACCATGTTTGTATCAAAGATGTTGAGTTAGTGTATCTAAATATCTATCTGGAGTTAGCAGAAAAAGAAGGAATAATTTGTAAGACTCAAGACCCTATAGGAAGGCAACATATAAGTCAAGGCATCTCAAGCCTAGGATACACCTCAAACTGACAATATGATTACCCAAGCTATCCTTGGGCACTTACAGTACTTACCGAACAGCACTTTAGAAAAATACTTGGTAACGTATCATTATAAATTTAAGATCATTCTGTGGATATTTACCCACTAACAAATGCTCATAGATATGAAAACAGATAGAGCACTGGATGAAATTAGAGCGTGATACTAAGAATCATCCAAACCAAAAGCTGGTTCTTCAAGAAAATCAACTAGATAAACCCTTAGACAAACTCACAAAAGGACACAGAAGCAGTATCCAAATTAACAAATTCAGAAATGAAAAGGGAGACATAACAAGAGAAACTGAGGAAATTCCAAAAATCATCAGATTCTACTACAAAAACCTATACTCAACAAAAGTGGAAAATCTTTAAGAAATGAATGATTTTCCTGACCAATACCATGTTCCAAAGTTAAATCAAGAACAGGTGAACTATCTAAACAATCCCATAACACCTAAGGAGATCGAAGCAGTCATTCAAATCCTCCCAAGAAAAAAAAATCAGGGACAGATGGTTTTAATGCAGAACTCTATCAGACCTTCAAAGAAAAGCTAATACCAACACTCTTTAAAATAGTCCATAAAATAGAAACAGAAGAACACTATCTATTTCATTCTATGAAGCCACAGTTACTCTAATGCCTAAACCACACAAAGACCCAGCACAAAAGAAAACTTCTCTTACTTCCCTTATGAATATTGATGCAAAAATAAGGTCTCACAAACCAAATCCAAGAACACATCAAAACCCTAATTCCCCACAATCAGGTAGGCTTCATCTCAGGATTGCAGGAATGGTTCAATATGGTATGGTTCAATATGTGAAAATCCATAAAAATAATATACTATATAAAAAATTCAAAGAAGAAAATCACATGATCATCTCATTAGATGCTGAAAAAAAGCATTTGACAAAATACAACAACTCTTTATATTAAAATACTGGAGAGATCAGAAATTTAAGGTCCATATGTAAACATAATAAAGGCGATATACAGCAAAGAAACAGCCAAAGTCAAATTAAATGTAGAGAAACTTGAAGCAATCCCACTAAAATCAGGGTCAAGACAAGACCTCTCACTCTTTCCCTATCTATTCAATGTAGTACTAGAATACCAGAAAGGATCAAGAGGATACAAATTGGAAAAGAATAAGTGAAAGTATCACTATTTGTTGATGATATGATATTATTCATAAATGATCCCCAAAAATTTACAGCTGAGAATCAATTTTAGCAAATTGTCTGGATACAGAATGAACTCAAACAAATCAGTAGCCTTCCTTTATACAAATGAAAAACAGGCTGAAAAAGAAAATAGGAAAATAACACTCTTCACAATAATGACAAATAATATAAAATATCTTGTCATAATTCTAACCAAACAACTGAATGATCTTTATGGCAAGAACTTCAAGTCTCTGAAGAAAGAAATTGAAAAAGACCTCAGAAAATGGAAAGATGCCCATGCTTATGAATTGCTAGGATGAATATAGAAAAAAAATGGCCATCGTACCAAAAGCAATCTATATATTCAACAGAATCCCCATCAAAATTAGAACACAATTTTTTCCACGCATGGAAAGAACAATTCTCAATTTTATATGGTAAAAGAAAGACCCAAAAAATACAAAAAGAAAAACAAAAGCAGGATAGAATAAAAGAATTCTCAACAATAAAAGTACTTTTAGGGAAATAACCATCCCCGACCTCAAGCTGTACTACAGAGCAATAGTGACAAAAAAAAAAAAAAAAAAAAAAGCATGGAATTGGTGCAGAGACAGAGTTTGATCAATGAAAAAGAACTGAAGACCTAGAACTAAACCCAAACACTTACAGACAATCCATCATGGATAAAGAAGTAAAAAACATAAAATGGAAAAAAGAAAGCATCTTCAGTAAATGGTGCTGGTCAAACTGTCAGCCTGTACACAGAAAAATGAAAATAGATCCATACTATCTCCTCACACAAACCTCAAGTCCATGTGGATCAAGGACTTCAACATAAAACCAGATACACTGAATCAATTAGAAAAGGAAGTGGGAAAGACCCTCAAACTCATTGGCACAGGTGAATATTTTCCAGGATAGAACTCCAATGGCTCAGGCTCTAAGATCAACAAATGATAAGTGGTACTATATAATACTTAAAATTTCCATAAGGCAGAAGACACAGTCAATAGGACAAATTGGTACTACAGAATGGGGTGGGGGATCTTCAGTAAACCCACATCCCATAGAGGGCTGATCTTCAAAATAGATAAAGAACTCAAGAAGATAACCTCCCCAAAATCAAATGATGTAATTAAAAATAGGGTACAGAAGTAAACAGAGAATTCACAACAGAAGAATCTCCAAAAGCTTAGAAGCACTTCAAGAAATGTTTAAAGTTAGTAGCCATCAGGGAATTATGAATAAAATGACCCTGAGATTCCACTTCACACCAATAGAATGGCTAAAATAAAAAACTCAGGTGACAGCAGATGCTGGAGAGGATGTGGAGAAAGAGGAACACTCCTCCATTGCTGGTGGGATTGCAAGCTGGTACAACCACTCTGGAAATCAGTCTGGGGGTTCCCTTGAAAATTGGAAATGGTTCTAACCAAAGACCTAACTATACCACTCCTGGGCATACACCCAAAAGATTCCCCACTATACCACAAGCACACATGGTCCACTATGTTCATGGCAGCTTTATTAGTAATAATCTGAAGCTAGAACCCCAGATGTCCTGCAACTAAAGAATGTATACAGAAAATATGGATCATTTAAACAATGGAATGCTATTCAGCTATTAAGAATGAGGACATCATATATTTTTCAGGCAAATGAATGGAACTAGAGAATATCATCCTGAGTGAGGTAACCCAGACACAAAGGTATATGTATAGTATGCAGTCCCTACTAAGTGAATATTAGCAAACAAAAATATTGACACAACCCACAGATCTTAAATCTTAAGAAGTTTAACAAGCAGAAAGGCCCAAGTGAATGTCTTTCAATCCCACTCAGAAATGAGAAGAAAATAGTCCTGAGAGGCAGAGGGAGGTAGGAACCTAGGTGGGCAAGGCGAGGGGAAATGAGAACCAGATCAGGTATAGGGGGCAGTGCAGGAGAAACACCCAGAAGGCCAGAAGAATGAATGGAAATATGTAGCCTTGAGGGGTGCGAGGTGGGGGGACCCTCTAGAAAGTACCAAAGACCTGGGAATCGAGAGACTCTCGAACTCAATGGGGAGAGCCTTATCTGAAATTCCTAAAAGTGGAGAGTGAGAACTCGAAGAGTCCACCTCCAGTAGCTAGACAGGACCACAAGTAGAGGGACAGTTTAACCCACTCTCAAAATTTCTGACCCAGAATTGTTCCTGTCTAAAAGAATGGCAGGGACAAAACTGGAGAAGAGACTGAAGTGAAGGTGGTCCAGTGACCTGCTCAACTTGGAATATTTCTCATGGGGAGGGGAGCAGGGGGTGGAGTGGGGTGGGGCAAAGGCCTGATAGGATTACTGATATGTAATATATCAGTAATATATAATCTGTGATGTGCTTACAGACAGGGGTCTAGCATTGCTGATATCTGAGAGGCCCTACCAGCTGCTGATTGAGACATGCAAATACTTACACCCAAGCACTGGACTAAAAGAAGTTGGGAAACCCTATGGTTGAATTGGGTCAAAGATTGAAGAAGTTAAAGGGGAGAATAACCACATAGGAAGACCAGAAGTCACAAATAACCTAGACTCCAGGGAGCTCCCAGAACTGAACCACCAAGCAGACAGCATACAGAAGCAGGTTGGAGGCCCAAAGCACATATATACCAGAGGATTGCCTGGTCTGCCCTCGTGAGAATTGAGGCCTCAGGGATAGGGGAGGTCCATGGAAAGGGAGCCTCCTCTTGGAAATAGGGGGAGGAGGAATGAGACCTGGATGGTGGCAACAGCTGGATAGTAATTTAATGAAATAAAATTAAAAGTGCATCTTATTGGTACAGAGACAGACACATTGATCAATGGAATAGAATTAAAGAAGCAGAAATAAAATTACATACTTACGGACACTTGATATTTGTCAAAGAGGCTAAAAATATACAATGGCAAAAAGAAAGTATCTTCAATAAATGGTGCTGGTCTAACTGGCTGTCTGTATGTAGAAAAAATGAAAATAGATCCATATTTGTCACCTTGCACAAAGCTGAAGTCCAAGTGGATCAAGGACCTCAACATAAAACCAGATACACTGAATCTAACAGAGGAGAAAGTGGGAAAGAGTCTTGAACAAATTGACACAGAGAAATTTCCTAAACAGAACTCTAATGGCTCATGTACTAAGATCAACAATTGATAAATGTGACCTCATGGAACTAAAAGTTTCTTAAGGCAAAGGACATAGTCAATAAGACAAATCTTGATTGACTCCACATCCAATAGAGGGCTAATATTCAAAATGTATAAAGAGCTCAAGAAGCCAATAAAAAAAAATTGAGGTATAGAACTAAACTGAGAATTACCAACAGAGAAATCTGGAATGGCTGAGAAGCACCTAAAGAAGTGTTCAAAGTCCTTAGTGATCAGAGAAATGCAAATCAAAACGACCCTGGATATTCCACCTTACACCGATCAGAATGGCTAAGATCAAATCCTCAGGCAACAACACATGTGTGAGAGGATGTGGAGAAAGAGGAACACTCCTCCATTGCTGGTGGGGTTGCAAACTGGTACAACCACTCGAGAAATCAATCTGGAGGTTCCTCCGAAAATTGGAAAGAGATCTATCTGAAGACTCAGCTATACCACTCTTGGGAATATACCCAAAAGATGGCCCACTGTGCCATAGGGTCACCTGTTCTGTTATGTTCATAGCAGCCTTGTTTGTGATAGCCAGAAACTGGAAACAACCTAGATGTTCCAAGACAGAAGAATGGATACAAAAAATGTGGTTCGTTTACACAATGGAATACTACTCATCTATTAAGAATGAATACATCCTGAATTTTGCAGGCAAATGGGTGGAACTAGAAAATATCATCCTGAGTGAGGTAACTCAGACCCAAAATTAAACGAATTAGTAAAAAATTCTAAATTTAAGAATCAGGAAGAAATAATGCACAAATTTCAAGGATGTTTAGAGGAGTGAGGTCACATGTATTGTTTTGTGATGGATCAATGAATGGGGAAGCATTTGCAGTTTAAGTTAGAATTGGCAATGGTGACATAAAAGAAATGAATATTAAAATGAAACAATATTGCTAGTATTTGCTACACTGATGTCCAAGGATCAGTAGAGTTAGAATATAGTATAAACTTCTTGGCATTTATCCTCCCTAGTAATTATCTTGTTACAAAATTCCAATAACAGACAGAATGTTATTCCACCTCTCTACATAACAGAATATTAAGTAAATTTTCCATGAACGCTGAATATGTAAGGTACCTGCGAATCAGACACACCTTTTTCAATATTTTTTTTGTTTTGGTTTTTTGAGACAGGGTTTCTCTGTATAGCCCTGGCTGTCCTGGAACTCACTCTGTAGACCAGGCTGGCCTCGAACTCAGAAATCTGCCTGCCTCGGCCTCCCGAGTGCTACAATTAAAGGTGTGCACAACCATGCCTGGCCTTTTTTTTTTTTTTTTTTGTAACATATTTTGGTCTGAGACCCAAGTGAAGGCAGTTCTACCCTGGACTACTGACGTAATCTTAATTAGCATGTGCCTAAACCTTCACATTTGACAATACTACTCTTATTAAAACATATGAAACTGAGAACTTGATAAATGGTTTAGGAGACTGCCATTTGCACAAAACAGCAGGCTGCAGAATAAGAAATAATTTTTAACAATTACATATCTAATAGAGGATTAATATCCAAAATATGTAAATTGAAAATCTAGATATCCAAAAAAAAATCCCAATATTAAAATGGGGTACAGATATAAACAGAAAATTCTCTAACAACAAAATAGAAATGTGAAATTTTGAAGAATATGTTCAACAAACTTCACCATCAGAAAAATGCAAATCAACATTACTTTGCCCTGTCACCTTACACTCCTCAGAATGACTAAGAATAAAACAAACGAACAAACAAAGAAAAAACACAAAAACCTGAAAAACTGAAATTTATCCATTGCTGGTGTAAAGACAAATTTATTGAGATATTATGAAAACCTTTTTGGCAGTTCCTCAGGAATATTTGTACCAATGAGCCTCAAGATGCAGGTATACCACTCTAGGGCATATACACCAAATTTGCATCATCCTACAAAGGAGATATTTCCTTAACTATGGTCATTGCTGTCCTATCCATAGTATGTAAAATTTGGAAATGATCTAGAAGTCACTTAGCAAATGAATGGCTTCAGTAAAGGCAACTCTGGTAAAATAATACAATGGAGTATTACTCAGCTGATAAAGCAAATTGACCTAGACCCTTGCAGGTAAATGGATATAACAGGAAACAATGACCCTAAGTGAAGTGTTCGAGACCAAGGAAGACAAATATGGTATGTGGATATTAGCTCTGAAGGCAATTATAATCATGCTATAACCCATAGAAACATAGAGGTTAGTTATAGAATAAAGGATAAGGGTGAACAGTTAGATCATACTAGGAAAGAAAAATAGAATAATTATGGATGAATATGAGAGTGTCTAGAACAAGAGGATTAAGTGATAAAGACAAGGGAAAGACTCCTAAATTTAAGGCTTGTTTGAAGAGTAGTGTGGAAACAAAGTAATAGAAACTTGCTAAAATATACACATATATTAAAGCAATCTAAATGCACTCACTAAATAATGTAGGAGACAGAGACTCAGCTGAATATTTCTTGTCATCAAGTGAAATTATCAGTCCCAAAGGAGTACCATGGAAATCCTCAATGAACCAAGGCTGCTGAGATTTTAGGCTGTTCTCCAGAAAGGCTAAACTGACAGCAATGCTCCTCTGATAGATATACCACCCCACAACCCATTGAAGATGGAGAAGTTTGCTGGTTCCTACACAGAGCCGTCACCCTTACATTCTATTGTATTTAGTGCAGGATGCTTCTCTGCTTACTACCTGAAAGAAACAGAAGTGTCAAAACAGAGACAAATTCTTTGATTTATAGGGGTGTCCTTCCTGAAAGATAATGCTTGGAGTAACCAATCAATCAGCGATTTGATTAAGGCCCACTCTAAAAGATGTGCCACATACCCAACAGTGTTTGGGTGATCAAGAGCTAGAGAAAAGATAGCCCTGAAATCTAATGCCAAATACTACTATTATAAGAATAAATAAATAATAAGCATCAATACAGTGACTCCTAGTCACATTCTGCTATACCCATAGTTTAGAAATTGCCAGGCCATCAACAGAGAAGCTTCTGCCCGAAACAGATGAGAGCAAACATCTAGACATTATGAAAAGAGTTTGTGGTCTTGGAACACTCAACTGGAAATGGAAGGTGTCTATTAAATTTCTTCCCCCAGGGCCCAGCAAATCTTGTGGTAGAGGAGGCAGAAAGAGTCCAAGAACAAGAGGGAATAGAAGACACCAACAAAATATCAGTAAGATTAAAAGCTGATATGAACTCACAGTCTGGGGAAACATATATTTGACTTTCATTAATTCATACAAAGTCTTCTGATTAAAAATTATGGCTTCCAGTTTAGTGTTTCAATGAGATTCCTGAATGTGTGTGTGCATGTGTGTGTGTGTGTGTGTGTGTGTGTGTGTGTGTGTGTGTGTGTGTGTG
>NC_034598.1:73708509-73710430 GCF_900095145.1 Mus pahari
TTTTTTTTTTTCAATTAAAACCGATATTATTATTTGCTATTTTTTCAATGTGGATGCTATTTAGTTTACCTAAAGTTTTCATATAATACATTCTACCTTGCAGGATGATTTTCTATGCTTGATTTTCTCTAAGCAATCAGAATGTTAGGACATCTCCCTACTAGAGCTACTTGCAAAAGAGAATACAAACAAAATGGTTACAAGGTAAAATCTAATGAGCAAGAGGATTTATTGTCTTGTCTTCTGTTGTTATGTCCTTTGGGAGGAGGTACAAGAGAAATGAGCCACAGTTATGTCTGCTTTCCTTGATAAGTTATGACTGGTATTTTAGCTGTTTGATATTCATATAGAAACTGCCTGCCAGTTTCTAATCAATTTCTAATTTTATATTTGCATGTGTAATGTTTTGGCACATCTACAAGTACTAAAAGACAAAACACTGTCAATGTTTAATTTCTTAATATAATTATACTATTATAAACACAAAACAACATACATGAATTATCGAGAAAGTGGAGAGTCAAGAATCTTTAGTGGAAATCTAAATGTTCCTTACTTAAAAGGCTGTGATAAAATTGCCTTTGAGATGAGTACAATTTATTAGATATTGATTGTGATAGAAGTTTTTAATACTTGAATACATGAACTTCCCAAACAAAATTTTTAAGCTAGATATCATTATTTTATATACACAACTGAGGCCAGAGGTATATAGAGATAAAGAAACTTAGACAAACTTCCTTACTGTATCTAACGGTATTTGTTTTATCCTCAATCCAATGTTCCATTCATTATGCTACTTTATATGTGAGATATAGTTAAAAGAGGATTTGAAACCTAATAGGTCATCTGCATGTATTTCCCCCATAAAGATGAATGAAAGTCACTGACAAACTTCAGACATTTCATACATTATATGTACATAAAAGATCTCCCTTTTCTTTGATCCAATTAGAGGCCCTGAAATATTAATAAACTCTTTGATTTAGGACAGAATAGTATTACATGTTTTCCTACTACATGTTGCTCAGAAGCAGCAAACCCATCACAAGTACTCAATAAACATTATTTAGTAGCAAATAATAAAATGAAATTACAGTAATATATTTTGCAATGAACTCACCATAAGATGAAATAAAATAACTTTTAGTACTAGAGCAAGAAGCTGAGCCAATTTAAATATCTGGGTAAGTAAATGTGGCTTATGGGAAGGCAGAAGGTACTGGCATGATTGTAATAAAAAAAGGTTAACATGAGGTCAGGGTTATAAGAAAGTTCATTGTAATTTGGAGCTGGCTCTCAAATGTGTTTGATCCATACAATGTTCTAAAGTGAATTAAAAGCATTGTTTAGTTACCATTATATCTTCCTTTTCTCAATGCAGAGATAACTACCTTTTATTATATATTGGTACTTTTCAAAAAAAAGTGTTACCTAAAATAATGGTTCTAATGCTCTTTATAACAGAATATGAAGAATTTAGGAGAGTCATTGGTTAAAATAAAATGGAAATGCTTTGTCCTTAAACATTCATGAGCAATTGAGAGACAGAAGCATTTGAGTGCTTTTAGAACATTCTTTTGTAGATTTAAAGTAGCTTTCCACTATTGGTGAAAAAGAAAAAGAACAAACAGACTGCAAATGAGTGGAGAAAGGGGTTCCACAAAAGAGAACAGCTTGCCAAATGGAAGTATCCATGGTCGAACCACAATTTTAACTCCGATTCTTCATTTCTTCCAAAGGGATGGGGAAGCAAGTACTTAAAAGTGGAGTTTGAGGATTCAATTCTCTTTATGCTTTTCGATTTATTCCCCTTTTAGTCCCTTTAAGCATAAGGGGGATTATCTGAAAGTTACTGTCTTTCTGATTCTCATTCTCTCTCTCTCTCTCTCTCTCTCTCTCTCTCTCTCTCTCTCTCTCT
>NC_034598.1:73710490-73731004 GCF_900095145.1 Mus pahari
TCTCTCTCTCTCTCTCTCTCTCTCTCTGTCTGATCTTCCTAATACTTTCTCCAATGCTCAAAAAAAGTAGAACCATTACTAACTGCTCTTTCAAAGTCAGCTACCACTTCCTAAGTCCGTGATTAACCCAGGATGGGTGCATAAACTCTGTGTTCCAGTCCAAATAGAGCAGCTGCTATGCTCTACCTCACAGTGTACATACCTGCAATTTCATTGAGGTTCATAGTCATTTTTTCATCATGGAAAAGTACCAGCAACACAGTAGATTTCACTGAGCCCATTCACACAGTCAAGAGATGTTAGAATGCATCAAGCGCTCAGAACACCGTAGTTTAAAAAAAAAAAAAATGTCCTCTTGCTTTATAAACTCTGTGATTTCTCTGACACAATCTACATACACATCTTTAACTTTTAGTAAACACACAGAGAGAAGTCATTTTTCCTATTGCAATAGATCTCCGTAAAATCAGCTATTTCACGTAGATCAAAGCTGCTTCCTGCCTTTTCATTTTACCAGAAATTGTTCAGAACTTTGGCAGCTTTTAAAATTGTAGTTTACTAAATGGTTTTTCCACCTAATGGACAGCATGAGAATTTTTATATACTAAGAAAACAAATAATTTTTAGAATATATTTGGCTAACAGCATAGTAGATAATTTTAATGAATTCCCTTCAAACTCACAAATATTGAGCAGCAACACAAAGTGCTTCTTTACTGTATTCTCAGAAATACTTCTAGTAGAGTTTGTCTAAATTGGAAAAATTCCATCATTTATATATCTGCATAAACAGCCATGAAAACGAGTATATCTAATAACAGCATTCAATAGAAGGTATTTGCTACGACAGAGAAAATATGACTGTTCCAAAATACACAGGCTGGAGCAAGTTTTCAAAGTACGTATTTCCCCTCATTATTGACTGTAGCTACAAAAGGAAAACCCTCCAGAGAATTAATATGAACTTATTATAATGCAGCCTGCAGCACGGTTTTTGTTTTGGTTTTGCTTGTTTTGTGCTGACACAGCAATTTAAAGTATATATTCTTATCTTCAGTAAAGGAATCCTATTATTTCCCATGCAAACATGCAGCAATAAAGTGCCATTACCCAGTCAATACTGACTCCTTAACATCTTTCTCTATTTGCAGGTTTGGATTCCCAGCTCATTAGCTTATTACTTGATAAATAGGAGAGGGTAATGAATTGAGAAAATAACTACGTACCTTCAGAGAAAACCTGCCCGATAACAATAATCCATTAGGAGCCTGGCAATATCCTCTGATCTATTGCCCGCAAAGCTACGACTGGATGGAGAGTTTCATTCCCTGGGCTCAGCTCTCCAGAAGAAAACCAGCACAATTTAAATATTTCTTGGAATGTGACAGCTCTCTAGATCCCCGGTTGCGTTCTGTTCCCCAGGGATGGCAATCTGGTGTTCCTGTGTGCACAGAGCAGTGAAGATGAATTGAAAACGCTTGAGATAAATTAGGAATGGCTAAGTTAAAACTGTCTCTGCTCCAGACTCTCTCATCTGCAGTCTGCAAGCCTGTTTTTCTGTGAAAAAGCTAGATGGCAGACTGCCTCAGTAAGTTCTTAAGCGACAGAGAGCATTTTCAATGAAGAAAAATTCTCCCATTATCTAAGCTAATGTGACTGCTGCTAAATCTAGTATTTTAAAGTGTCTAGTGGCATGGAATTTATTTGCACTATTGCTTTCCTTCAAACTACACTCTAGAATCTATACCTTAAAAATATATACAGCTTTATGTGGTGGAAGCAAAGTTTTACTTACATTGAATTCTCTCTCTTTTCTTTTTCTATTTTAATAATCACTTATCTATTATAAATCTCCTTTGTTTCTAAGCATTTTATTATATTTTCTAACAGAGAGAGTTTTGTTTTACATTTTCGTATACAATCATGAAAAATGGCATTTTTAGTGACAATCCCTTAAATGGATTCAGTTCCATAAAGAATAGGTAGTTCTCCAATGTCACTCAAAATTCAAAAGGCATAATTAAACAGAAAAATATCTAATGCTAACAGGGTAATTAAAGAAGTAAATGTTGTCCCTTAGGATGGAGCCCTAAACATCCCATCTTTTTAATAATATTCTGTATTTGAGACGTAAAACAGAGTTCTTTTGGTGTCTTAAAACCAAGCAAAGCACCAAGGCATTTTTAAAACATACAGATCCATGTCTTAGATTTGTAATATGAGGAGGAATGTAATTTTTAGACGAGGAAGGTAAAAGCATTGAAACTTATGAGAATATGTACACTTTGAAAATATATCCAGAGTCTATGAAGCTAATCATTTGCTTGTTCTGTGTTCTCCTGTGCCAATGACATGTTTAATGTTTAATATGTGAATGTATGATGTTGAAGCAAATGCTTGGTTCCATTATTGGAGTAAGTTTACATTTGTTTGGGAAAACAAAGTTAAATGTAGTTATCTGGAAATCAGGAAAATTATGTTCTATCAAAATCTTGCTTTTTACTCTCTCTACTATGGAATCATCATAGCTAATATTTCGAGGATGGTGTGTGTACTGGAAACATAACATGAGACAACAGAGCTGGATGCTGCCAAATCCTTCTCATCAGGAGCTCTTAGGCAAAAAGATGGCACTGCATACTTGGCTATCAAGCTATAAAAACAGTAAGTGTAATATCGGATTGTTAAGTTTTGGCCCCTTGCACATAACTCACTATGATTAAAGGCCCCTTGCATATAACCCACCATGTGCTGATTATTATCTAATTTAAATATCTCTCATCTTTTTCTCCCTCATACCAACCTTTCTATCATCAAAATATCTAAACCAATTTAATGACAAAAGGCATCTATTTCATCTGTTCTGAGTTTCTTGATCACTTTTAAACTTGTTTCATGTTTTAAAATATACAAAGGGGTCTGCTAGTCTAGATTATAATCTGTGTATTCATTTTTACCTGGAGAATAATGCTCTACATCTTTACAGAGATCTGTCAGCCATATGAAGTCATTCCTATTATTATCTAAAGTCATCAAACAGGAAGCACAGACTTTTTCAGTAGCTTTGAATAAGAGCAGGTGACTCTGGAGAAATGACAGATATTTAGATCAATACAATTGAACAATAAGCAAACAAATAAAGCTTTACCAAACCAAAGATCTAACTCGCTTAGAATGCTTAGTCTGTACAATGTCTTCCGGTCAATCCCTAATCTTTACTGTATTGTCAAAGAATGTTCAACCAAAGGCACAAACCAACTGTCCCTGAGAAGATAACATGCTTCAAGAAATGATAATGGAAGAATAGCTCATTGATATGCAAGAGAATGACCTAGACACCCGGGTCACTAGCAAGGATGTAACATCAGCCAAATCAAACCATATTAAAATCAAAATACTGTTTATTAATGGATTCAGTATAATGGAAAACAATTCACAGAATTAAAGACAATATTTGCCAAAATCAATATAATGAACATGTATAATGAAGGAACATAATGGCTAGTTGGGTGGGTCTTCAGCTTTCTGTGGGATGTCCATACTATGGTTTCCAAGGCTCAAGGAACATTCTAGAAGAGGACACAGCACTGTATACGATGTAGAGGTATAAAGTGAAGTACTGTCTTCTGAGATTAGCATGGATGCTACATTCATGGGCTCATAGCTGGTATAATTGCTAATACAGCGAGGGAATAATGCTAAGTTTCTCAACATGCAGACAAATATGTGGAGCTGGGGTCTACCTGGACTCTCTCTTGAGATTTCTTGTTTTCAATGGTGAATCCACTGAGACTTGCCTGAGCTCCCGTCCATACAACCACACAGGTCTATATTGAGAGGGCTCTGATTAAACTCACAGGCTCCCAAAACAAAAAGAATCTAGACCAAGAGGCACAGAGAACAACTTATTTACAGAATAATACAAAAGGTGAGGTGAAGGGAGAATTAACATGTGTGGGGATACGGCTCTAATGGAATATATACATATATAAAACTAAAAAAAAAGAACTAATTCCCATCCCATATAGAGAACTACAGCAAGTCAACCATGAAATCACTGTTAAATAATCTGCTTTAAAAATATATGAAAAGACAAGATAGAAAAATCTCCAAAGAATGTGTGTGGCAAACAATCTCATTAACTGATGTTCACCATCGTTAGTTATTAGATGGAGGAGATAAAGGAAACTGAATGCAACCTCATGTCTACTTGGATGCACAGCCTTTCAGCCAGGTTGTACTCAGTCCTGACAAGGATGCTGAAAAAGTAAAATTCCTATGTAACATTGGGAATGTCAAGTGGGGCGCCTGTTATGAAAAAGTCAGATGGATGTTTCACAAACATAGAATTAACATGCAAGTCAGCATTTACACTTCTGGTGATATACTTATGGAACTGAAATTGATTGACATGTATCCTTATTGTGTATATCAATTTTATATCATTATTATAAAAAATAATTAAAAAGTTCAAATAAAATAACTCCCACACTACATGTAAACATTTATTCCTTTTGAATTTTGCCCATATTAAACAATAATTGCACTAATTAAAATGGCTATATCAAGGTTTTTCAGTCACACACAAGATAATTAATCCTTGATAATTATATTATAAACTTGAAATGTTTCTTCTATATGTTATACCATAAGATAAACATAAGCACTCCTTCTCCTTTTTTTAATTTTCTATATTTATGTTACAAATGCTATCCCTAAAGTTCCCTATACACCCTCCCCCCGCCCTGCTCCCCTACCCAACCACTCCCACTACTTGGCCCTGGCCTTCCCCTGTGCTGGGTCATATAAAGTTTACAAGACCAAGGAGCCTCTCTTCCCAATGATGGCCGATTAGGCCATCTTCTGCTACATATGCAGCTAAAGACATGAGCTCAGGGGGTACTGGTTAATTCATAATGTTGTTGCACCTACAGGGTTGCATCCCACTACAGCTCCTTGGGTACTTTCTCTAGCTCCTCCATTGGGAGTCCTGTGTTCCACCCAATAGCTGACTGTGAGCATCCACTTCTGTGTTTGCCAGGCACTGGCATAGCCTCACAAGTGGCCGCTATATCATGGTCCCTTCAGCAGAATCTTGCTGGCATGTGCATTAGTATCTGGGTTTGGTGGCTGATGATGGGATGGATTCCNNGATGGGGTAGTCTCTGGATAGTNCATCCTTTCATCTTAGCTCTAAATTTTGTCTCTGTANCTATATCCTTTCATGGGTATTTTGTTCCTTATTCTAAGGAGGAATGAAGTATCCACNCATTGGTCTTCCTTCTTCTTGGTTTTCTTGTGTTTTGCAAATTGTATCTTGGGTATTCTAAGTTTCTGGGCTAATATCAACTTATCAGTGAGTGCATATCTAGTGACTTCTTTTGTGATTGGGTTACCTCACTAAGGATGATATCCTCCAGATACATCCATTTATAAGCACTCCTTCTATTCAAGGAAACCTAATTATTAATCCTTTAAATATCTAACTAGGAGATCAAATAATGTACATATCTTCAGCACAGAACAGATGCAGGAATAGATCATTTGTGAACTTTTCCACTAAATCTGTGAAACCTAAATTTAAAAAGGCATGTAAACCTCACTCAGGATGATATCCTCCAGATGCATCCATTTGCCTAAGAATTTCATGAATTCATTGTTTTTAATTACTGAGTAGTACTCCATTGTGTAAATGTACCACATATTCTGCATCCATTCTTCTGTTGAGGGACATCTGGGTCCTTTCCAGCTTCTGGCTATTATAAATAAGGCTCCTATGAGCATAGTAGAGCATGTGTCCTTATTACAAGTTTCAATATCTTCTGGGTATGTGCCCAGGAGAGGAATTGCTGGATCTTCCAGTAGTACTTTGTCCAGTTTTCTGAGAAACCGTCAAACTGATTTCCAGAGTGGTTTCACAAGCTTGCAATCCCACCAACAACAGAGGAGTGTCCATCTTTCTCTACATCCTTGCCAGCATCTGCTATCACCTGAATTTTTTATCTTAGCCATTCTGACTGGTGTCAGGTGGAATCTCAGGATATCATCCTGAATGAGGTAACCCAATCACAAAAAATAACACACATGATATGCACTCACTGATAAGTGGATATTAGCCCAGAAACTTAGAATACCCCAAAACACATGAAAGTCAAGAAGAAGTAAGACCAAAGTGTGGATACTTCAATCCTTCTTANAATGGGGAACAAAAGACCCATGGAAGGAGTTACAGAGACAAAGTTTGGAGCTGAGAGAGAAGGAAGGATCATCCAGAGACTGCCCCACCCAGGGATACATCCCATATACATCCACCAAACCCAGACATTCTTGTATATGCCAGCAAAATTTTGCTGACAGGACCCTGACCTCTCTCTTGAGAGGCTACGCCAGTGCCTGGCAATTATAGAAGTGGATGCTCACACTCATCTATTGGATAGAACACAGGGCCCCTAATGAAGAGGCTAGAGAAAGTACCCAAGGAGCTGAAGGGGTCTGCAATCCTATAGGAGGAACAACAATATGAACTAACCAGTACTACCCAGAGCTACGTATAGTTGCATATGTATCAGAGGATGGCCTAGTTGGCCATCAATGGGAGGAGAGGCCCTTGGGCTTGTGAAGATCATATGCCCCAGTACAGGGGAATGCCAAGGCCAGGAAACTGGAGTAGGTGGGTTGGGGAGCATGGTGTGGGAAGGATATAGGGGGGCTTTGGCGATAGCATTTGAAATGTAAATGAAGAAAATATCTAATAAAAAAGGCATGTAAACAGTATAGACTGTTTGTACCACACAACAAATGAATATTTTACTCATCTTTACATTCAAAAACCAGAAGATAAGCAGCCCAATCCTAGTTGCTGATTCATGAATTATACTCATTTCCATGAAAATAGAATGGTTATAAATGATTTGAAAGGAATCTGAAGTTAATCCCATTGGAACTGACATACAATTCAAGAAAGTTTGAGGTCAACATTATTAAGAAGGGAATCTTCTTTCAAGTATTTTCAAAAGTTCGTGAACTATTTAGTTACATTTTCTAATGAATGGTAAGCAGCGCGTGAGATAAGTGAACACAGTTTACAAGCTTTCTTGAACACTATTGTGAAGTTAAGAACTCCTTGCAGGAAATGCAAGCTACAGAGGGACACACTGAGATATCTGTGGACAGATAAGTGTGGCAAGTGTCTATATCCTCAAATAAATAATTGCACACAGAAAATCCTGATACTAATCATTTTATTCAAATCAAGTGAGTTTTCCTTTTCCAATCAGTGCTTTCATATGTGTAGTCATGATGAGCATTTGAAATATTTCTGAATATCAATTAATAATTTGAACTTATTACTTTAAAAAACGTATATGAAGTAGACTGACATGATAATTTATAGTACTAGAATATGTGAGATGTTTTGATATATATATATATATATATATATATATATATATATATACACTGTGGGGTGATTAAGTCAGGCAAGTATCATCTAATTCATTCATAATGCTCATGGTAGATGTGAATTTGTATCATATAAAAATAATCAATATGATTCTGAAGTGGCATCTACCTCAAATAGTGACCTTGTCATTAAAGTATAAAAGGCTCAGTAATATTTACAGAACCTACTTTGACAGAATTCAAGTATCTGTTCATTTTTCAAACTAAAAACATCTAAGAGAATTTAAAATCTTAATATGGTCAAGTAATATATATTTTTTTAAAGATTTATTTATTTATTATATGTAAGTACACTGTAGCTGACTTCAGACACTCCAGAAGAGGGCATCAGATCTTGTTACAGATGGTTGTGAGCCACCATATAGTTGCTGGGATTTGAACTCAGGACCTTTGGAAGAGCAGTCAGTGCTCTTACCCGCTGAGCCATCTCACCAGCCCAAATAATATATTTTTAAATGCATATAGCATTACAAATAAGGAGGTTGTCAAGAACAAGACCCAGACAAATGACTTACTTGAGATAAGGTCTTGTCATTCTTCAAAGTGCAAGGATTCTTGGAAAGTAGAGCAGTTTTTGTTGTGTATATAAATAGTGGAAAAGAATTGTATCAGTGTAACAAGAAGGACATCTGAGGCTTAATCTGAGGAGCACAGAAGAATATGGTATTCCTCCAAGTCAGTATAGGGAGCCACTGAACAAGCTTGTGTATAGATGTGGCTTTTCTATTTGTATATCTGAAGTTTTAGAGAAACATGCAGCATGCAGACCCCATGCCTGGCATCTGAAGGCCTTAAAAATTCTGCCAGCACCTGATCAATACAGATAGGGTCTTCCCAAGGACCCCATGGGAAGAGCTAGTGGAAGGACTAAAGGTGCTGAATGGTATTACAATCTCATAGGAAGAACAATATCAACTAACTCGATCAGCCAGCGGTCCTGGAGATGAAACTACCATCTAAAGAGTATACATGGAGGGATGCATGGCTCTAACTGCATTTGTAGTAGAGGACGACTTTATCTGCCATCAATGGCTGTTGAGACCCTAGTCCTGTGGAAGCTTGGTACTCCACCACAAGGGGATGCTAGAGTGGTGAGGTGGGAGTGGGTAAGTGGGTGAAAGACACCCTCATACAAGCAGAATGGAAGGGGGAGGGGAAGATGGGATAGTGGTTTTGTGGAGGGGAATCCAGGAAGAGGGATATCATTTGAAATGTAAACTAATAAAATGATTAATTAAGAAAAAACTTATGAGAGGAATGTCTTCAGAAACTATCAGCCCATTTCCAGTATTTACTTGCAATGTCAAAAGTCAGAGTCAGAAATTCTAGCCTCAGTAAATTTAAATTTTGTTTAACATACATTCCCTTGTCCCCTCCCTCCAAAAAAATCTGCATAGAACTAAAACCTTTAAAAAAATCACTATATCTATAGATTCATTCTGACATGGAAGTTTTCAATTACTTTTACTTTTTAAGATTTATCACAGGAGGGCAGAGGAAGGGAGGGTTCTGGGTGGAAAAAGGGACAGGGAGGGGAAGAGGACAACACGAGCAAGTATTGGGTAGGTTTGGGGGGTACAGGACTGAAACTCTGAGGGCCAGCAGAAAGAATCTAAACAGGCAACCTCAGGAGGTAGGAGGTAGGAGGGGCCTCCATAAAGTACCAGAGATTTGGGAGGTGAGAGACTCTCAGGACTCAAAGGGAGGGACTTTAGATGAAATGCCCTACATTGGGGAGAGGGAACTTGTAGAGCTACCTCAATCAGAAAGATAGCACATCACATGAAGAGATGGGGTTGCCATCCCACAGTCAAAACTATGGCACAGAATTGTTCCTATCTGAAAGAATTGCAGGGACAAAACTGGAGAAGAGCCTGAAGGAAAGGAGGTCCAGCAACAAGCCCAAATTGGGATCCATCGCAAGGGAGGACCCAAGACCTAACTCTCACTGAGGCTATGGTGTGCCTATCATGTTGCCCTCTGAAAGACGCAACAAGCAGCTGAAAGATTCAGATGCAGACATTTGCACCCAACAAGTGGACAAAAACTGTTGACCCCTGTGGTTGAATTAGGGAAAAGCTGGAAGAAGCTGAGGAGGAGGGCCACCCTGTAGGAGGACCAGGAGTCTCAACTAACCTGGACCCCTGAGATTTCTCAGACACTGGACCACCAAACAGGCAGCATATACCAGCTGATATGAGGCCCCCAACACACATACAGCAGAGAACTGTCAGGTCTGTGCCCAGTCAGAGATGATGCACCTAATCCTTAAGAGATTGGAAGCTTCAGGGAGTGGGAAGGTCTGGTGGAGTAGACAGTGAAAGGTGGGGACATCCTCGTGGATGTGAGGTGGAAGGGGTGAGGGATATGGAACAGTCAGAGGGTAGACTGGGCAGGGGTTAAAATCTGGACTGTAAAAAAATTTATTGTGTGTATGTGAGTGCAGGTGCCCACGGAGAACAGAAGGGAACATTTGAACCATTGAAGCTGGAGTCACAGGGATTCTTAAACCTGACTTGGTAGCAGGAAACTGAACTCTGTCCCATGCAAGAGCAGAAAATCCTCTTAACCTCTAAGCCATCATTTCAGCCTCCAAATTGTAGAAATTATTTATATACCAGAAAATAATGAAGAAAAATGCCATCTTTTTCTATCTCTTAAAGAGAGTTCACTAAGAAACTAACAATGTGTCAAATGGCAAAGTATATACAGAAGGCAGAGCCTATGATACAGTCCTGGTACAGTACCAATGAGAACCAAGGTGGTTATTTGAAAGCCACTAAGCAGACTATACATCAGTACTTTTGATGAAACCCCAAATGAAATTTCTTCAAGAAGATAATGCTTAGAATAGCAAGATCATGCCTTAGTCCTCATCAGTGAAGCAACCTGTATTCTACTGAAATCACAGCCTCTTGCAATTTCCCATGCAAATCTCACAAGAGACAGAAAAATAAAACTCATCATGTTCTCTGGCATAATTTCTATATTTAATGTGTTAAGAATATCAGCCTTCTCCAGAATAATCTAAAAATTTCCTGCAGTGAGTTTATCTCAAAGAAGCTGTAGGTGGAGTGTGTACATTTACAAATTTGAGGCACTGGAGTGGTTGAATCAAAAGTAGAGCCACCACGGCAATATCAAAGGTCTAGAATACAAAGAAGGCTCACATACATACTCAGTACATGCTATGTTCTCTAAGGTAAGAAGTTTTGGCCTGCTCTCTTTTCCATTTTCATCATGGGCACAATACCAACCTCTTATTCTGCCTTTACTCTTATGATTAAGGAATTTTAATTTTGTCTCAAAAGGACCTCCTGAAAATGTATGGAGCAAAAGCACCAATAAGTCCTAATAGTAATATATGGGGAAAGAAAAAAAACCACCAAATCTACTCAATAATTTTCACCAGTGATTCACATTTTGTTACTTTCCATTGAACATACTGTTTCTTTTTTGGAGCATCACAGGCATCTCTCCTTATATCAACTGTCCGTGCCTCTAAGCTCTGTGTGACTGTAACACTTTGGAGATTCTCATGTGTTTGACCGATGGCCATGACACCTTCGGTTAGATAATTCCCTCTATGCTAAATAATCTCCTAATTTTCTCCATATAGTTAACCTATGCGCATGGATTTCACAAGGGAGAACATGTTTTTACCTTCCTCTTGAAAGAGCATAAAATAAAAAGAACATGGTTTATATTAATTTTGATTTCTCAATAGGATGAGTGTGAGTCAGATTTTCTTAGTGTAAAATTATGTGCTTCCCTCCACCCTATTCTATTACAAATTCATACATTTGGGTTGAAGTGACTATGAAGACTGAAAATCAGGGAGTTGAAATTTGGGTTTTACTTCATTGACAGTACAATATCTACATAAATTATTTGAAAAACATCATTTGACTAGTTTTCTATCTCAATTTAAGTCAGAATGCAAATCTATAGACTAATGAGTGTTCCTCTTAAATCTTAAAGTTTTTGTTATAACAAAAAATGCTACTAACTTCTTTTGTTTTTAAGAATTATTAAGTGCTTGTGTTCACAGATTCTTATTATTAGGGTATGTTTTGTTTTCTTGGAAATTCCTCATCTGGGTGACAAGAAAATGCCTCAAAAAAGAAAAATCTTCTCTATGTTCTACAGCATACTTCAGCCAGCTGCTTCTCCTCAGGTTCTGTTTCTTTTCTTTCACATTTTTGGGGGTGGAGAAGAAATAGAAAAAGCAATACTTGGAATTTAGAAGTGATTACTGATACTGGTGTGGAAATATGTCTTAGAACTCTCAATAGAAAACACAATAAAATGTAAGGTGGTGTGTTATCCATGCAGGCTCATGTCTATTAACAGTTATACATATCAAGTCATGCCAACAATATATATGAATTAATCCTGTTTTGTTACTTTTCATGAGATATTATATCTTTTTCCTCTGTAAACCACATAAGCAGGTCTCTTATATTTCATATAACCTGCAGTTATAATAAATAATTGATGAACATGGTACAGTTATAAGTAACCCAAATATTGATTAAATCCATTGCATTGGGGGCTGGAAATGTGTCTCAGCTATTAAAAACACTTGTTGTTATTACAGAGGACCTAGATTCAGTTTCAAACACATACATGGTAGCTTACCACTGAATGTAAGTCCGGTTCCTGGGGATTGAATTTTTTTTCTGACATTGTGAACACCAAGTCACTACCATTTTGCACCAGCATGCATCTAGGGAGAGAATCAGATATATAAAAATAAAATAAATAAATTTTTAAAAGATCACTTTTTAAAAGTCAATTAGACCCATAAAACTGTTGTCAGAATCATGCATAAGAACTTTCAGTTGATCATTATTTTGACTTATTAAATAGCTACTCATCAATATATTTTTTTAAGATTGAGTCTTTGAGGGGTAAACCAACCTTAGGAAGAACAATATCAACCAACCTGATCCCCCAGAGCTCTAAGGAAATAAACTGCCAACCAAAAGTACACATGAAAAGACACATGGCTCCAGCCTCATATGTAGCAGAGGATGGGCTTGTCGGGTATCAACTGGAGGAGAGGCACTTGGTCCTAGGAAGGCTCAATGCCCCAGTATTGGTAGAATTCCCAAGCAGGGAGTCGATAATGTTTGGGTGGGTGGATGAGTATCTTCATTCATGGAAGCAGGGGGAGGGAGGATGGGACAGGTGTTTTCCGGGCATAACATTTGAAATGTAAATGAATAAAATATCTAATAAATAATGTGATGATTGGGCCTTTGAAGTTTTACATAAAACTTTGTGATTAAATGAAGGAAACATTTTTTTCTTACATTCTTCGTCTTTTCATACTATTATATTTTAATGTTTTAAGATGTCTTACAGTGTTGGTATAATTGAAGTCATTTAATTATTTATATATCTTACCCCATAACCAGGTCAGGTATAAATCTCTGTTCCTTTCCACCCCTAAACCTAGAAATTTTCTTAGTGATTAAAGTCTATAAAAATAATCCCCAGGATGTTACTGCTATAGGAGTTGCTAATACTCTGTCTCTAAGGGGTCATTCAAAATCTAAATACTATTGCAGTATTCCCATTGTTATGACTTCAATAGCATACATCCAGATCAGTATGTTCTGACGATGACTATGCATCTTTCCCTTAGAATGTTCTGGGCAGTTTGCCATGTAGTCACTGTTATCTGAAGAGACAAAGATACGTTTCTTAGTTTTTCTTTTTGTTTGTTTTTTAATAGATATAACTTATTGTTGAACTGTAATCACAACTAAGATTTTCTATATTTCAAGACAGAAGCATGTATTTTTCTACCTTTTTTAAAATTGTTAGCCATTAAATACATATTTCACTTTCAAATTTTAGAATGGTTGCAAGAATGTACCACCCGAGGAAAAATGTCTTTTTACTAAGATATTAAGTTGTAAAACAAAATAAAATTAAATGTTACATGAAAAGGGTTAATAAGTTAAAAAGCAATAATTAACAAATTCTAGAGTATAGTTTTAATCCACATATAAACATGGCAATTATTTAAATTATATATAATAAATTATAAATGACAATTTTGTCATTATTTTACAAATTCATATAAATAAAAGCCTTTAAAGTGAAAACAGAAATATTGAAAAATTTCAAGGAGATCTTCACTCATTGTTCATATTGATCTATATAAAGTTCTGTATTGGAATTGTATTACTATGGATAAACTACAAATGTCTGGTACACATGACAATCATACTGTCAGAAAGCATGCTTTTAAGAAAATACAGATCACAGCCAGCTACTGGATGGAACACAGGGTCCCCAATGCAGGAACTAGAGAAAGTACCCAAGTACCTGAAGGGGGCTGCAACCCTGTAGGTGGAACAACAACAGGAACTAACTAGTACCCCCTGGGTTTGTGTTTCTAGCTGCATTTGTAGCAGAAGATGACCTAATCGGCCATCAGTGGGAATAGAGGCTCCTTGGTCTTCCAAACTCCATATGACCTAGCACAAGGCAAGGCCTGGGCCAAGTAGTGGGAGTGGGTGGGTAGGGGAACAGAGGTGGGGGGAGGGGTATGGGAATCATTCGGGATAGCATTTGAAATGTAAATAAAGAAAATAATAATAAAAAAAAAAAAAGAAAATACAGATGGATTTAAAGCATGCAGTTTTTCTAGACTTAACTCCAAATTAACATTGGACAATGAATACTCAGGCTTAGCCAGTCCCATTAGGCACCATCCCACTGACTACATCATCCTCACGTAGTAGCTTACCGCTCAGCTCTTGAAAATCCAGCTACTTCATTATATCATAACCTACAGAAGCACAATGAAACAATTCAAAGCCCACCTGAATAAAATATATTGTCACAAAATTAGTGTTATGATATATAACTATATTGAATGAAAGATGACAATAATCCCTATAGCCAAAATGAAGCCCATTATTTTAGAAACACTGTACTAATTATTATAGGCTATAGCACTACATAAAACAGATGTGTATAGAGCTCAAAGCCCATTGGACAAAAATGCTCCTTCATCTAATGCTGGCTTTGGCCTATTTACTGAAGTCCTTTATTTACAATGCAATTCTAGCATCCAGTCTTGTGGGAAAGAACGGGGAGGGTGAGATATATCACCATGGCCTATAGTTCACCTTGGTGTGGATGTGCATAGAAGTTTTCCAATGAAAAGGCTTAATTCCCGAATGCCAAGATCAGACTTCAGTCAATATTTTCAGGGGTGTAAATGGAAAGAAAGTAAATTTGCTTGATATTTGAAAGGTAATATATTAGTTAATAAGGATTTACTCTTCTAATCCCTTCTTTAGTTGAAAATTCACTGTGGCATCTAATGCAAGTAGGAAGCCATGGTTACATTTGAATCATATTCCGTACATCTGTTCCTGGTCATGTTGCCTTCTGCACGTGTCATAGTGTTTTATGTTGTATACTTGTTTGGGCCTCTCCCGGCTATGAAATGGAGATACAGACGACAGCACTGAAATAAGTATATTTTTGAGGAGTGATTGCAGATGATATTTGAAACATAGACTTGGACTAAAGGGAAAAAAAAATCAAACATACCAAATAGGAAGACAGATTTAAGATTTAAAGAGGACCCTGAGAGAAGGGTTAGTCAGCCTCAGTTCTATTTTCTCTCTTGCCTGCCACCTATAGCTTGAATGCATGTAAGTTTCAAAGGAGTTAAGAAGGAGCAAACAGTAACTAATCCTTACTCATTTTCTGCAGTCATTCTGAAGCAGCTGCATAATAATCTCTAAATCCTTGACATTACTTGATTATGCAGTTTAATTAGCACAACACTCATCATTGAAGGCTTGAAGTTTTTCATTTCTTATCGCATAACCACCTTCCACATCACATGTCTGAAAGTTGAAAATGTTTATACT
Source organism: Mus pahari (assembly GCF_900095145.1). Lineage (NCBI taxonomy): Eukaryota > Metazoa > Chordata > Mammalia > Rodentia > Muridae > Mus > Mus pahari. Next base: position 73,725,859 of record NC_034598.1, read on the forward strand.
GATCTATTAATCCTACTGCTCTTTTACCGTGAAAAGTATATGTTCATTTCTAAAAGCACCCTGGGAATTTGTTTGTTACTGCTAAAAATTCTTCCCTGAAATTGTTCTGTGCATAAAATACAATTGTTGTTCACTAAAGTGCCATTTGTTACACTGATGAAAGACACTGATATGTTTTATTTATTTTTGATTAGCTTGTATTAATTACAATTCAATGAGTTCCCACTGTGAATGAATTCATACATGTGAATTTAAAAATATATGTAATTATTATATTGACTTTTAGACTATCATAACTTTATGTGTATAAAGTGATTTCAAAAGTCAGAAGACTGAATTTTGTGTGGTATGAATTCAAGCTTGTACAAACTTGTACAACCACTTTAGAAATTAATTTGGCAGTTTCTCAGAAAACTGAGAGTAGTTCTACCTCAAGATGCAGCTAAACCACTTCTGGGCATATACCCAAAAGATGCTCCAACATCCCACAAAGGCTCTTGGTCAAGTATGTTCATAGCAAAGCTGCGTGTGGTGGCGCACGCCTTTAATCTCAGCACTTGGGAGGCAGAGGCAGGCGAATTTCTGAGTTCAAGGCCACCCTGGTCTACAGAGTGAGTTCCAGGACAGCCAGGGCTACACAGAGAAACCCTGTTTCAAAAAACCACTAAAAAAAATGTATGTTCATAGGAGCTTTATTTGTAATTACCGGAAACTGAAAACAACCTATATCTCCCTCAGTTGAAAAATGGATAAAGGAATTGTGGTTCTTTTACACAATGGAATACTATTCAGCTATTAAAGACGAAGATATGAATTTTGTAGGCAAATTGATGTATCATGACAAGATCATCCTGAGTGAGGCAACATGCTCCCAAAAGGACATGCATGGTATGTACTCACATATAACTGGATATTAGCCATAAAATATAGAACATCCATGCTACACTCCACAGAGTTAAGGAAGATGGACAGTAGGCGGTAATAAGCAAGGAAGGAAAAAATGCGATGGTCGTGGAAAGCAGATGGAGAGAGGGAACTGGGTAGAAGAGGGGATCAAGCGAGGAGTGTGGGGGCTCAGGGTCTGTTGTTCGGTGGGGCAGGGGGAAGGCCATATGCCTTGAGAATGAGTGAAATCAATGGGGTTGTTCTTAGCATCACTCATAGCATTGGGCATATAAAGCCTGGAAAGGCTGCCTCCTGAGACCAGGCAGGAACCACAATAGAGCAATAGGGACCTCAACCCATCCACAAAACTTTCCACTCAAAACTTATCCTGTCTACAAGAAATTTAGAGATTGAGGATGTAACTGAGACACAGGGAATGGTTGATCAATAACCAGTCCACCTTGAGATCCACCCAATGGGCAAGCACCAACCCCTAACATTATTAATAATTCTATGTTATGCTTGTAGATAGGAATGCCCTCTAAGAGGCTGTTCTCTGAGAAACTCCACCCACCAATTGACTCAGAAAGATGCAGACACCCAAATCTTGGGGACACTTAAGGAAGAATAGGAGGTAGGATTGCAGCCTCTCAGAGGATAGGAACTCCACAGGAAGACCAACAGAGTCAACTTGGACCTTTGGGGCTCTCAGAATCTGAACCACCAACCAAAGAACATACAAGGGGCTGGGCCTAGGCCTCCCTGCACATAGAAGAAGTGCAGCTTGGTCTTCATGTGGGTCCTAAACAACTGGCCCTACACATCTATCCCTAAAGAAGTTGCATGTATATGGGGTATGTTCTTCTAGCTGGCCTTCATTCCCTGGGCTCAGTGGAAGAGAATGCACCTAGCCTCACGGAGACATGACGTATCAGGGTACAGGGTACACAGGGTGACCCACCTACTCAGAGAATGGATTCTTATAGAACATAATTACTGGAACCTGTAAGTTACAGTAAAAAAAGTTCATATACTGTATATGCATGAAAATTGAAAAATTATAAATATTAATGACTCAGATAGTTGGTCCCTTCAAAAGATAAACTATATTACAAGTTTTCTAAATAGCATTAATAACAGAAAAACACAAAGAACTGAAATCAATAAATTTACAAATGAAGAGAAGCATTATGAAAATGATTCATAAGATTCAGGGTATCCCTGAATAATTCTTTATAAACATAATACCCAATGCATTGCAATATTGATTTTAAGTGAAACTTAAAAGAGTAATTAAAAAGAACAAACAAAAATAAAAACATAGACTAGATAAAAAAGCATCTAAATTATTAGAGTCAGGAGAGTACTGAAGTACCCAGAAAAGTATTCAAACATCTATAGGCATCTATAGTTGATAAAAAGTCAAAATGCCCACATGGGAGAAAAGACAGTGTTGTCTTGTCTTTTCAACATTAGGTGGTAAGGAAATCAAATATTCCAATGCCAATAATGAAACTACCTCCATATATCCTTCTCTGGACAAATACAGCAATTCATGTCTGAACTTTGAAGAAATTACCAGGAGTCACATCAAGATAACTTCATAAACAAGGACTTTAAAACAGAACTTCAACAGTACATAAATTAATTTGAAGCTCTATGTATGAGATTAGATGAAAATAAAAATTTTCTGCATAGCAAAATAAAACAATGAAATGAATGAAGAGATATATGACAGATAAGTCACTTCCAGCTATAGACCTGACAGATTATTATCTAAAATATAATATATTGATAAATAATAAAGTTTGAAAATCATAAAAAGTAGACATTTCCCCATACTAAAAGAATATGGAATTAGTAAATTGATACAAAAAACTCACTGTATTTTTTGTAGTCAGAAATAGTAACTAAATATACATTTTGAGATACTATCTCATTTCTCTAAAGATTGTTATCATTTAAACAAAAAAGAACAACTGAATTAGTATAGCAACCACAGAAACCAGTATAGAAATCCTTATATATACTAAGGGGTTTAAAAAAAAATCCCCAAAGATGAAACTGAAGTAGTTACATGTTGTTGGTAACAAACAGTGGCCAATTGGACTTAAGGCTCACTTAGTGGGAGGGAATTCATGCCTAACACTGTAAGACAAGCAACTAATCATGATTGGTGAGGCCTAAAGAAAAACATACAATGACATGTTTCTAAACCAGTATCATTTCTAACTACATCCTAAACAACTGCCCTTGTAGCTACAAAGAAATGTTGTTCCCACAGTTCATTAAAGAAGCTTATGTTGCAGCAGATGGAAATAACCATTACAGAAGGCACAGCTGGTCCAAATGCAAAGACAAACCAATTGTGGGGATTCCTCTCTCAATATCTACGTCTACAACACAACTTGTATACTAAAGGCCTAGGGAACATTCTGGAAGATGCGTCAGAAAGATAATAGGAATGGGATGGTGAAGATACCTGGAGAGAGTATCTTCTACATTGGTCCTGGAAACTGAACCTATGAAATCTCAACAATATTGGAACTTGAAACACGAATACAAAAAAAAAAAAAATGACAATATCATTTGATGTGCAGAAGTCAATCAGGGAATCTCACAAGGCTCCTCCTCTCCACCCACCCCCAAATGAAGAGCTCTAGGCCATTGTTGAAAGGAAAACTCAGTCTTCTATACTTCTATTTTTAATAATGTAAAAATGTTGAACTTTCACATGATCCAACTGATAACCATAACACAGAGTTTAACCATAGAAATATACATCATTATGGCTCAGAAAAACTTGTTTTCCTATGTAGTTTTTATGATATTACTAAGTTATGAAATCACATCTACATTATGCAGTCACATCTAAATTATGACATCATCCTAGATGTTCAATAACAGAGGACTAGATAAAGTCTTAATCAAATACATGTGAAGTATCTTTCAGTATTAATGAAGAATAAAGTTATAACATGGCATGAAAGCAGACAGAATTTTAGATCATTGCTGTATAGTAAATAAGGCAAACTCAAAAAAAATAAATATTGCATATTATCTTTCATCTGCAGAAGGGGAAGGAGAAGAAAATAGAATAATGGAACATATAACATGCAAACAGATGTATAGAATGTGGATTCAATGTAGAGGTTCAGAAGAGGGCAAAGGGTAGAAAAGAACAATAGAAAAAATGAATAAAGACAACGTTTAAATATATGCATTTATGATAATTTCATAATTATACACATCATATCATATAAAGACTAAATAAAATTTAAAAAAGAAGAAAATACTGTGAAAATAAATAAAAATGATATTTCATTGAATATAAATGCACATAAATGTCATTTTAAGAAAATTTCCAGCTTCTGCCTATTATAAATAAGGCTGCTGTGACATAGTGGAACATGTATCCTCGTAATATGTTGGAGCATCTTGTGGATATATGCTCGAGTGGCATAGCTGGATCCTCAGGTAGAACTATTTCCAAATTTGTGAGGAATCTACAGATTGATTTTCAGAGTGGTTGTACCAGCATACAATCCCAGCAGCAATGGAGGAATGTTCCTCTTTGTCCACATCCTTGCCAGAATCTGCTGTCACCTGAGTTTTTGATTTTAGCCATTCTGGTTGCTGTAAGGTAGAATATCAGAGTTGTTTTGATTTGCATTTCCCTGAAGACTAAGGATTTGAACATTTCTTTAAGTGCTTCTGAGTCATGTGAGATTCCTCAGTTGAGAATTCTCTGTTGAGCTCTGTTCCCCATTTTTAATAGGGTTATTTGGTTCTCTGGAATCTAACGTCTTGAGATCTTTGTATATTTTTTATACTAGCCCTCTATCAGATATAGGGTTAGTAAAGATCTTTTCCCAATCTTTGAATTGCTGTTTTGTCTTATTTACAGTGTCCTTTGCCTTACAGAAGTTATTTTGTTTTGTTTTGTTTTTTTAATTTTTATGAGGTCCCATTTGTCAATTCTTGATCTTAGAGCACAAGCCATTGCTCTTCTGTCCAGGAAATTTTCCTCTGTGCTAATGTGTTTGAGGTTCTTATCCACTAAAAAAGAAAGAAAGAAAGAAAGAAAGAAAGAAAGAAAGAAAGAAAGAAAGAAAGAAAGAAAGAAAGAAAGAAAGAAAGGAAGAAAGAAAGAAAGAAAAAGATTAGGAAATTTTCCTCTGTGCCAATGTGTTTGAGGTTCTTTTCCACTAAGAGAGAAAGAAAGAAAGAGAGAGGGGGAAGGAGGGAGGGAGCGAGAGAG
>NC_034598.1:73731231-73735105 GCF_900095145.1 Mus pahari
AAGAAAGAAAGAAAGAAAGAAAGAAAGAAAGAAAGAAAGAAAGAAAGAAAAAAGAAATTTTTATAATTTTTGTAGCCAAAAGTGTGTGACAACTTCAAAGTGTTAAATTTAGTTTCCAGAATACAGTCAACACAGCATATATACTAACTATAAGGACAATTCTCAATTCTTCTGGGAAGATGTGAGGAATCAGCCATATAGATGAGGGCCAGTCACAGTGATGTCCTTACTCTGTGCATTTGGCAACTTCTTATATGAATTCCCAGATGTATCATTTATGTGTTGTTAAATGTTACAAATCTTTATCCTTCTGAGAAATAACACTGAAGGTCTGTGTGAGCATATGAACACAAGAGCTTATATATGCAAGAAAGTTCTCATTGTGAACTTATGTAAGAACAGTCAGAAAAACTCCATCTCATTCGTAGAATAATTTGATTGGTAAGATATGTAATACTAATGAAATTTATTCTAGCTACACAGCATAACTATCACCCACAAAGCTGAGATTATTCCTTTTAGGAAAATCAGTGTGGTATATTTCTTGTAGGTTTTTTCATAACATCTTCCTCAAATAATGTTTTCAGTCAATCTGATTTATCCAGGTCCATTTCTAGTAACTTCTTTACAAACCAAAGTGTTTTAGGTTGTTATATACTATTTTAAGCAACCCTACACCTTTAGAACAGTTCACTAAGCAAAACATGTGGATAACATAAGAGAAAAAAAATACACATTTCCAAAGCTAAAATCACCAGTTATATATAAACCTAAATGTTGAAATTAAAATGGTATATTTTATGTCATAAAAAGACCTGTAGATATTTCTTTAATATATGTATGAGTACTTAGATATCAGTGAATATCTTATTATGGCTGACTTGGTTATACTAACCTTACAAATTTTAAGTAATAAATTTTCATTTGAAATTATTTTAAATTTACGTGCCTACATATCATAAGGGTATAACGTAAATCACAATTATAAGTCAAACATAAAAATGTATTAGAAAAAAAATGTTAAACTATTGAACATTTCAACTAAGGTCACCCCAACTGAGTCCTGAAAGCTTCTCAAATACCATGTCTCTGGGACTACAGTGGAGAGATGGAATCTGAAGGGGCTACCTAGCGTAGTTAGAGAAGGCCCACAGTGGAATAATGGTTATACCAACCCACCTTCAGTTATTTTGACTCAGAATTGCTCCTGTCTAAAAGAATTTCCTGGACAAAAATGGGGCAGAGACCGAAAGAACAGTTTACCAGTGACCAGCCCAACTTGGGATTCATCCAAAGGTCAGGCACCAAACCCTGACACTATTACTGATGCTATGTTGTGCTTGCAAACAGGAGCCTAGCATGGCTGTCCTGAGAGGCTCAACTAGAAGCTGTCTGATACAGATACAGATACAGATATTTACAGCCCACCATTGGACACCTTCAGGATCCCATAGGGGTCAGGAACCCTTATGGAAGAGTTGGGGAAGGATTGAAGGAATCGAAAGGGATTGCCATCCCATAGGAAGACCAATAGTGTCAAGTAACCTGGACCTTTGGGAGCTCGCAGGGGCTAAGCCAACAACCAAAGAGCACACACAGACTGGTTCGAAGCCCCTGGCACATATGTAGGAGAAGACTGTATTGTCTGTTCTCATTAAGAGAAGATGCCCTTAATCCTGTAGAGACTTGATGCCCCAGGTAAGGGGGCTGGTGCAGACTCTCAGAGGTGAAGGTGAGAGGGGATGAAGTGAAGAAATCTGGGAGGGGGAAAACATGAGGTGAGCAACATTTAGAAAGCAAATAAATAATTAATTAAAAATAAGACAAAAATTAACTGTTTATTAAAAATATGCTAAACTAGGAGGACCAGCAGTCTCAATTAATCTGGACCCCCAAGATCTCTCAAACACTGGACCACCAAATAGCATACACCAGCTGATACAAGGCCCCCAACACGCATACAGTAGAGGACTTCTGGGTTTGTATTCATTGAGAAATGATGCACCTAACCCTCAAGAGACTGGAGGCCCCAGAGAGTTTAGAGGTCAGGTGGGGTGGGAGGTGGGGGCATCCACATGTAGACAGAGTGGGGTGGGGAGGAGGTTTGGGTTTTGGAGCAGTTGGAGGGTGGATGGGGGGGGTTGGGAATGTAATATGAAGTGTAAAAAATAAATTAAAAAATGAAAATAAATAAATAAAAATGTTAAACTATATCTTAAATTTTTTCTTTTATTAAAATGGGCTTTGTCACATACAATGTATTCTAATTACAGCTTTCTCTCCCTCAAATCTTCCCAGTTCCTCCCTTCTCCCCTCCTTCTCGATCCACACATCACCCTTTCTATCTCTCCTGTGAAAACAAGCAGACTTTTAAGCGATAAAATAAACAAACAGGAATAGGACAAACTAAACATAAGAAATTGAATCAAATAAGAATCTCCATAAATTCATATAGGCAGAGAGACACACATTTGCACACACAGAGAATTACATAAAAACAGAAAATTGGGAACCATAATATATAAAGAAGGGGTTCTTAAGTTTGAGAAAAACAAAACAAACAAACAAACAAACAAACAAAAAAACAAGTAAGGGAATGAAAAGAAGACCCTGATGAAACATTATGTGACAATGATGTTGTTGTGTTCATTGTTGGCCATCTATTCCTGGGCAGACTGCTTACCCTTTAGAGTAGATTGTTTCTCCAGCAAGACAACTTTTGAGAACACTAACTTTCATTTGCAAGTGAATAACTATTGGATATTGCTTCTGGGTTAGGGATAAAGACTTATGTCCTCTTCTTGTTTCAGTTCTAGGAACACATCTGGGGCAGAGACCCATGGAACTTTACCATGCTACTTTGGACTCTGAGTTTACATGAGCTTTGTTCTTTGTGATTTAGAGGATCTTTTTTTTTTCTGTGTCCTCCATTCTCTTGGCTCTTACGTTATTTCTGCCTCCTCTTCAGAATGGATCTCTGGGACCTCGGGGAATATATATGATGGATGTATCCAAATTAGGATTGAGTGTTCTTAGGACTCTCATCCAGTTCATTTTGTCTGGTTGTAAGTAAGCATCTGTCCTTGTTGTCACTTGCTAGAGGAGGGTGTTTTTCTGATTATAGCTGAGGCAATGATTGAGTGCAGCAGAATGTCTACCGGAGTGATTTAATTGAGAGATTCCATTAGGAGACAGTAGTAGTACTTGTTTTTCAACTATGTTCCTAGTCTATATAGTTTCATAATCTTAGCCACTCAAGCAGCATCAGGCATGGCTTCGTCTCCTGCAGGAGAATACTGGTTGCTTACTACCACAAGCAATGTGTTAATATTATATCAGCATACCATGTGTGCAGGTTAAGATTGTAGACACATGCTTTATAGCTATGTTGTGTTAATCTCTCTCCTTTGGTAGCTTGCAGAGAATTTTCTTTTTTTTTTTATTTTCTTTATTTACATTTCAAATGATATCCCTAAAGTTCCCCATACCCTCCCCCTGTCCCTGCTCCCCTACCCACCCACTCCCACTACTTGGCCCTGGCCTTCCCCTGTGCTGGGTCATATAAAGTGTGTAAGACCAAGGGGCCTCTCTTCCCAATAATGGCCAATTAGGCCATCTTCTGCTACATATGCAGCTAGAGACACGATCTCTGTGGGTAGGGGTTAGTTCATATTGTTGTTCTACCAACAGGGTTGCATCCCCCTTCAGCTCCATGGGTACTTTCTCTAGCTCCTCCATTGGGGGCCCTGTGCTCCTCCAATAGCTGACTGTGAGAATCCACTTCTGTGTTTTCCAGGCACTGGCATGGCCTCACAAGAGGCCACTATATCAGGGTCCCTTCAGCAGAATCTTGCTGGCATGTGCATTAGTATCT
>NC_034598.1:73735795-73761517 GCF_900095145.1 Mus pahari
GAGTGAGATGGAATCTCAGGGTTGTTTTGATTTGCATTTCCCTGATGACTAAGAATGTTGAACATATTTTCAGGTGTTTCTCAGCCATTCGGTATTCCTCAGTAACATGAACAGCCCACAAGTGATGAAGGCAGCTTTGGGTAGGCTTTAACTTGACATCTTCTTGAACAATGAGTTGTGTAGGACTTGTATTCAGCAATAGAGCCTTGATGTTAATTTGTGGAGAGCAACCAAGACCTTTGGCAATAGCCTGAGTTGTGTTGGTTCCCAAGCAAACTCTTTTGATGAGCAAATAAATTGTGTAACCTATTAATGGTATTGTAATATTAATTTAGTGACAAGAGATAAGTAATTTGAACTCTGGCTTCTTCATGGTTTGGTAATATCATTTAGAGTGCTGTGGTTGTTTGACTAGGTTTGACCCCCATAGACTCATGTGTTTAAATGCCTGGCCCAAGGAGAGTGCACTGTTAGGAGGTGTGTCCTTATTGGAGGTAGTGTGGCCTTATTCGAGCAAGTGTGTCAGCATGGAGGCTGGGCTTTGAGGTAATACATGTGCTCAGATTCTGCCAAGAGTAAAATACAGTAGTCTCCACCTGGCTGCCTTCAGATCAAGATGTAGAACTCTCAGCCCCTCTAGCATCATGTCGGCTTGCAGGTTGCCAGGCGTCCCACTATGATGGTGAAGGACTCAACCTATGAAGCTGAAAGCCAGCCCCAATTCAATGATTTCCTTTTTAAGAGCTGCTTTGGTCATGATGTCTGGAAATCCAAACTAAGACAATTGCCTTCAAACATGAATGAAATTTAGAGAACTTTTATTATGTTTCAGTATAAGCCATCAACTGGCTATTAGTTTTAGCTGTCTTTCCCCAAATTCCCTCCCTTGTCTCCCTCTTCCATAGCCTTCCCCATTCGATCCTCCAATTTCAATGCTGACCCCTTGTCCAACTATGACTATACTATTTCCCCTTCCTAAGGAGATTACTTTCTAAACTAGTCTGTTCCTAACCTCCGAGGCCATAGAGTTGTAGCTTGCTTATCATTTGTTTCAGGGCTAATATCACATGTATGGAGATGCATATCATAAATATCATTCTGGGACTAGGTTACTTAACGTAGATTGATGGTTTCCTGCTTCCATTCATCTATCTATACATTTCATTATTTTAATTTTAGTGACTTATTAATGTTTCCTTGAGTAAACAAAGACTATTTTTTATTCATTCATCCATTGCCTGACATATATGTTTTTTTCCAATTTTTATTTATTTTGAATGGGACAACAAACATGGTTGAACAGGTGTCTCTGTAAATACACTTTTATTCCCCAGATGTAACTGCCATCTCAGAGGCTCACCGCTGAATAAGCTCACCCTTTCTAACTATTTCTGAACTCTGGCTGGCTGGTTCAACTCATCTGTTCTGGTCCAAACTCCTCTCCAGGCAGACTGATTCAAACTATCCTTCTCCAGGCTTTTGAATGAATTATTCTGCTAGGCCTCAAACTAGCTTTGGCTATCTGTTGTAATCTGTATCCTTCACATTCTCTGACTTGTTCCATCTTTACCTGCAACCTGTCTCTTTAAAACTTTACTAATAAACCTGCTTCTTTTCACCTGCATGGAGCTATATGAATTGAACTCACAAACTGGACACAAGTGACTGCATCACACTAACTGAACTCACTCAACCGGACATCTCTTTCTCTGCTGCTCTTAAGTAGCCTTTTCTTGTCTTATTCTCAAGAGAATAGAGCACATCTTATATCTTACTTATTCTGCTAAATCTATCTGTGATTCATCTCTTTTGTCTGCCCCTCAATTAGACATTACTTTCAAATGTGGCTAGTTCCTTCTATAAACTAACATTAGTTTCATTGTTTGGGATTAAAGGTATGTACAGAGGTGTTTGTACTACAGCCAGAGTGAGCCAGCTGGATCACAAAGACATAGAAGTTGTTTTTTTTTTAAATGCAATCTCTTGCCAGATCAGCCATGTTGTTGGATTAAATGTTCTCTACGTGTCTTTGTAGTAGGATGAAGTATCTTTTCAGTATCTCAAGATTGGTATAGCTGGATATTGAGGTAGATTGATTTCCAGCTTCCTGAGGGGTAGGCACACAGATTTGCATTGTGGCTGTTCAAATTTCATTCTCATAAGCAATGAGTAAATATTCTCCTTCCTCCACATCCTTGCCATCCTGACTGTCATTTGTTTTATCATCACTAGGAGAAAGATATGCTTTAAGCATAGAGAGAGAGAGAGAGAGAGAGAGAGAGAGAGAGAGAGAGAGAGAGAGAGAGAGAGAGAGAGAGACCACATTGCACATGAATTCTGGCACAAAACAATAACATTGAAGGTATAAAACCACTTTTGATGATGAATTTCCTACATTGCCATGAAGGCAAACACAAAGGACAAAAATTTGTAGAAAAAAATCAAAGAGCTCACTGATGACAATGAAATAAGTGACAAAATACCCACGAAAATATTAGGTGTTTAATTGTAACTTTTCTTACTACAAGTTATATTTAAGGCTCTTTATAGCCCACATAGAAACAGCACCCACTTAAGATACTGCATTGCAAAATAAAGTGTTTAATTTGGAGTCCCTATGGTGAGAAATATTGATTGTATCTTAAAAACAAGCTTCATACAAATGCACATTTAAATGGGCAGAACAAATGCACATAAGCACATGTGCTTGCACATACATATTTTAGGTAGTTATATGTATATAAATGTATCATATAAACAGACAGTTATCTAAAACAATTTTCAACATTTCAGTAGATGGTGAAAATGCAAATATTGCTATAGATTTTGGCAAGTAACTCTAGGTTATTCATTTACTACTCTAAAACTGATAAGGACAAAACACACAAGAGACGCTTTTGGCTTTCTAATTTCATCGAAAATCTGTAACTATGTCTCTTTTAAAACATGTGTTATCTGATAATTTCATACATGAGAATGATTTGTAAACCACATCCACCCCATTTCTTTCCTATTCCTTCCATGTACCCCCTAACTCCCTCTCAAGTTCATTTTTTCTACTTAATTATATATATGACATATATTTTATATCATTATATATCATTATATATGCCCCTATATAAACATATATACAAACATTATATACATATAATTTCAAGTATCTTTAGTGTTATAAACACATACACACACACATACATACACACACACACACACATATATATATATATATATATATATATATATATATATATATATATATATATTGGAATGACCACTTGAGATTGGATAATCTATCTAGTACTTTTTTCTTTGAGTAAAGACTTCTCTCTTTCCTAACAGACACTGAATGCTCAGTGGTTTTCAATTAAAGGCAGTGCCATGTAAGATGTCCTCTTTCAACATTGGCATGACAATTGGTGGCTTCATTTCTCAGGTCTTATTTAGACAGCCATATTATTGAGATTTCTTGAGTGAACCTCCCCATGATATGTAAAAACATTACGTCATAGAAGGCGCTTATTTCTCTGACAGTTATAATCCTCTGCTTCTCTCCTACTATGTTTCCTGAGTCGTCAGCAGATGCTGTGTTGCAACCTGTCAGATGAATCTGTTGTTCATTCAATTTTGAGCAACATGAATTTTTATAATAGTATTCTTTGACTGTAATAGTAGTTTGTATATTTTTTAAGAGTGAGAGCTTCATTTATCCATAGATAAGTCCTTTTTGTGCTTGAGTCAACCCTACGATAGCTTTACAGAGACAATACCTGGTGACTACTTGGCTCATTTAGACAAACTTCTTGGAATTTGTATTTCATGGTAAGTGATGTAATGCAGTCAATCATACAAGACCATAGAAACTGAAGATGCTTACCTCCTAGATAGTATAAAGTTATTTAAATCCATCAACATAAGAAGAGTTTTTTTTAAAAAAATTGTATGCATAAATTAGTTAATCAAATCAAACAGAAATTTGTGATAGTATATAATGACCTCTGCTCTATGGCTAAAAAGCTTTGAAATATTTATTCCTGAGTGCTTGTCTCCTGCCATCCATGGTAGATGTTATGTTATCAAATGTTTTTCTTTTAAAATCTGATTTATAGGTCTGTTGCACCAATTCATAATTCTACTTATTTGTTATTGACTTTCAAACTTAACAGTATTGAAAACTCTAATTTTGCTCCAAATTTTTAATATTTTTTTAAAATTATATAACTACTCAGTATGAAACCTTTTTAATTATGAACTCTACATTCACCCTCAGCTTGTCCATTTTTAATAAATCAATTTTCCAATTTCATCACATTTGCCTTATTCTGGAATTCAAGTTAAAATATTTGATTACTTCATTTTAGGACCAATTTAGCACCTATCAACATTATGAAATTATTTCCCAGCTATAAAACATAATAAGTGTACAAGTTTTATGGTGAAAGTGATATATTCAAGTCATTCTTATAATAATTAAGAATATGTTCAGAATCGAAGCTCATCAATTCTAACCCTACCAAATATCACATTTAACATGTCTTATAAATAAGACTATTTATGATATAAAGTTTTTTTCTGAAAATTTTAAACATCATTATTTATATTTTCTTAAATTTATACTAGACATTTCAAAAATCCTTTTTGCAATGTAATCTTTGGTAGTGTAGAAAATTAACATGCAAAATTAGCCACAGCAATGAAAATGGGATAAAAATGACCTCCCTTTCTTATTAAAAATAAAATCCACATGTCACCTGAGCCACCTCAAACACAATAAACAAAACCTGTGACTATTATTTATGTAGAAAATATCATGTGCATGTATTTATAAATGATTAAGTATTTCAAATAAAAAGTATCCTAATACTTAAGAATTAAAGGAAACTACTTATATTCTATACTCATACTACCTTTTACAGTGCAATTATCTGTAGTATTGTCTAATTAGCAATTTAAAGATATCCCACTGAATGATATAGTGGGTCATAGTACACATGGCAAAATGAGTGCTCATTAAATCCAAAACAGATCAAAGTAGTTTCAGTTCTGGGCAGTTAAGTGAATATTGAATTAATTACCTCTTCAAATGAAATACCAAGGGATCTATAAAACACTTTAAATGCCTTAACTTTCTCCATTATCCATTCCAAACGCAGAAAATATTTCACATTTAGTTACGTACTAGAATGTTATAAGTTACTTTTTTATAAATGAATAAAGTAAGCACTGGAAGTTGAAAGAAGTTAATTATGGGTTATATGTCCATTGACAAGCCTTAAAACTAATATGTATGTTTTTTTCTGTGTTTTAAAGGCAGTATAGTATAAATTGTCCTTGTAGTATTAATATTAATATCAATCAAGACAAGCAAGTATAGTCATTTTGAAAATTGATGTTTTTTTCTATGACAGATATTTTAAATATTATATATGCTATGAAACAAAACCATCCACTTAGAAATATGAAGACTTGAAGAAAACAGACTAGCCCAAAACTTTAAAGCTTGTTAGTACAAAGTAGCTTTCAAACTGATATCCCGATGATAAATACAGTCTCAGGGTCGTGGGCTGTTCATGGTATGTTAATCACGTTTAATGGTATAAGGGATGATGCAGGTCGCTACATCTTATGCTGAGAGCCTTTTCTGTGGCAATGTGAATGACGGTTTCAGAATCATCATCCCTTCTTATTGTTTGTTTTATTTTGTTTCAGATGAAACTTTAGATCCCTGGGGCTGTTATTGCATCATTAGTTCTTTTTCATAATTTTAATCCTTTTTTACAGTTCAGTTGTCCCCCCCCCTGTCCTGTTCAGCACTCCAACAGTTTCTCATTGAATCTTCCCTCCTGTCTCCAAGAGGATGTACCCACTCCCCTCACACCTAAATCCCCACCCACCCTAACCCCCACCACACCTCATCCCACCCCACCCCACCCCACCCCATCCTACCCCATCCTACCAGGCTTCCCAAATCACTGGGACCTCAAGACTCTTGAGGGTTAGCCTCATCATCTCTTACTGAGGCCAGACCAAGCAGCTCTCTGCTGTATATGTGTCAAGGGCCTTGGACCAGCTAGTGTATTCTGCCTGGTTGATGACTTAGTGTCTGAAAGAACTCAAGGATGCAGGTTAGTGGAGACTGCTGGTCTTCTTATGGGGTTGCCCTCCTCCACAACTTCTTCCAGCCTTTCCCTAATTCAACCCCAGGTTCCTGACTCCTGTCCATTGTTTGGATGTGAGTATCTGGGTCTTGTCTTGGTAAGGCGCTTATTGGGCCTCTAGGAGGACAAGCATGCTATGCTCCTGTCTGTAAGTACAGCATAGCATCAGTAATAGTGTCAGGCCTTGGGGCCTCCCCTTGAGATGGGTCCCAAGTTGAGTCAGTCACTGGAACTCCAGTCCCTCAGTCTTTTCCCCATTTTTGTCCCTGCAGTTCTTTTAGACAGGAACAATTCTGGGTGAGCATAGGTGATTTCTAGATTAAAACAACATGCATTTCGAAACGTATGTTATATATGTCATTAAGAAATCTTTTCCTATTTTCATCTCCCTATGCCTTCACACAAACATACTGCAATTTATTATTTTAATCACTGAACTTTCAGGCCATTATACACTGCAGTTGCTCCAATTCATATACTTAATGCATAAAAATCAGAAAGTAAATATTGTGAAACTTTTATTCACTAGTTGTGAATATCATCTCAAGAGACTTATTGATGAATATTGAGGTTATATTTGAACTCTGGCTGGATGGTTCGACTCAGCTGTTCTGGATCAAAAGACCTCACTAAGTTGGCCGACTCAATCTGCCTTCTCTTAGCTTCTAACTGAATTGCTCTGCTTAGCTTCAAACTGACTCTGGCCATATGTTCTAATCTTCTGGCTCCTTCTCATTCTCTGGCTTCAACTTCCTCTGCTACCTGTGCCGAACTATACCATAAACTCAGCTCTGCTGAACTTAGTGAATTTTACTCAGTTGAACTGAACTGAATTGAGCTGAACTGTAGGAATTCATCTGAGCAGAGTGGAACCGAGTCTCTCTCTACTGCTCCTTAGTCTCATCTTTCCTGTCTTTTATTATGCAAGTGGGGCATATCATGCTGTCAAATCTTTCGGTGATTTGTCACTTTTTCTGACACTCAATTAGATATCACTTTCAAACATGGTTGCTTTCTTCCACAAACTTACTTTACCTTCATTGTTTAGCTTAAAGTTATATACTCAGGGTTTGCCTATATTCCTGACAGTTCATAATGTGACCCAGGGTATGTCTGCATTCTGACCAGATCATATCTTTGCATGTTTCTGGATTAAAATTCCTCTACCAAAATATAAAGGATGATTCTTTATAAATTATACTTTTTCAGAAATGTAAATTAGTTTTGGGCCTGGTTTATTTTAGTACAGAACTGTCAATATCCTACATCAAAATGTGAAAATGCTTGTAGAAATTGGGAATTTACTTGTCCATAGAGGATTTAGCAACCAGTGAAAGCATATTTGAATGTAAAAGTGAAATAAAATAATTTCAGCAAAATGATCATTTTCTAACCATCACAAAGTTCCTGGAGAACTCTGAATGATCTTTAAATGGAACAAAATACTCTTCGTGTGGCTTGGGTGAAATACTTTAGGAGGTTGGTCTGGAGCCTCGCCCATTGATATCCTCTTGTAATAGAACACTTAATTAACATATACAAACAAGTGGCAGAGTGTTAGATTTTACTAAATGCTTAGAAATTTAAATGTTAAATAGATTAATTCCCCTGGTGAGGATAAAAATGAGAAAATCCAACTAAGATTTTCTTTGAAAGTAATGGTGTTTGTGTACTTCTGCTTAGTTAGGTCAATTAAATCTTACTTTCATGAGATATTGTATTTTCAGGTTTTGCAGTAATAAATTTGCTTAATTTTCTGAAAATAAATTACATATAAACAAATTTTAAAAAGAAAATGCTTGTAGAAACTAGTGTACATTTTGCAATATAATAATCCAAATCAATAAACGTTTAAACCTCAAGATACAAAAAGAAAAGAAAAAATTTAGAAGAGCCTCCAAGTTTACAGTTAGTAGTATTATGATGTTGTTTCTGGAAATGATGAATAAAAGAAGGCCCAAACTGGCAATGAAACTGTCGCTTTATAAATAATCTCCCATTATGATCAAAGTGACTTTGCTTGTGTTATAACACATTTAGGGTATATGTGAATGTGAATGTTTGTATGTTGAAATTAGCATACATATGCTATTTTAAAACTAAGTTGTGTACTTATCAGAATCTATTTTAAAAAATATTCTATTCATTTCTAATTTTACACATACAGTTCTTTTTAACTTTTACAATGTATATTTTATGTGTATTAGTGTTTTGTCTGATTGTATGCCTGTGCACCATGAACTGATTTTGATTAAGTTCAGAAGAGCTTTGATCTCCTGTACCTGGAGTAAAAATGGTTGGAAGTCATTGTGTAGATGTTAAAAATAGATGCCAAGTCCTCTTCAAGAGCAGCAAATGTCTTCAATGATTGGGATCTCTTAAGCATCTTTATGAGGCTTTGTACCAAAGTCCAGGGATTGTTTTTAGTTCATTGAAATGACAAAGTATTCAGATACCTAAAATTTAAGTCAACAGTAGTCTGACATAATTACTAAGTCTTTCTGAGGCTATTCTGAACCATATTCAAGGGCACATGGCCTGATCAGAAGGCCCATATATTCAAGTAACTTTAAATCCAAATTCATTTTACTATGAATATCACTTATTTTTTTAGTTAAAAATTATAAAAAATATAGAGTTCTAATATAGCTTTTACCAACTTCCCTGTCAGATAAGGTCCAATTGACTGATTAACATTTTTCCTTTTATTTTTCTCTTCTCTGAAAACTTTTAGATTACATAATATTAAATGTATAGCACATTAAAAAGAGCCACAATTTCTCTTTCTGCTTATTACAGTGCTGTATTAAATTTCATTTCCTTTTATATCCTTTATGATATGTGCCATATTAAAATTTCCAATTACTGCATGTGATTATTTGATATACTTCCCAGAGTAGAAAAGGCCGAAATAATTCACACTAATACTTCAATGTAACTGCATAAGGGTAATCCCTAGTTTACTTTGAGGGAAATTAATAACTGCAGATTAATATTTTCAACTAAAAAATATTTTAGAAGATAGTAAAAGGAACCAAGTGGTTAGGGTTTGATGGATCTTTCTGATACTTCTCTCAATATGGAGTGAAACAGAGTGCTAAAGCAAAAATAAAAGTCTAGATCATATCACCTTTATGATAAAATAGCATAGTTTGTCATTTAAGGATAATACTGATGCCTAATTTTAAGGGGAAATGGATATACAATTAAACAACTGTTTTGCTAATCTGGAAATTGGATCTATAGAATATCTTGTAGAAATCCATTAAAATCTTGTAAGCAAATTCAATTTATGCTATCCAGTCAATTCCAGTGGTTATAGTCAATTCTAAAGACAGATGGGTTATGAGTTGGCATTTGGGAACACTATCATTAAAATGTAATTATTAAAGACAGTTAATTTGCTTCAATTATTGAAATCATTCTTATATCTTCTTGACTTTAAATATAATTGTTCAATATAAAATCTAATCACAATTAAATGAATATTTAAGTCAAATAATATTGTAATATCTTGAAGAAAATATGTTGTGTGACATTGGAATTCAATCAATTCTAGTCTCAAAGACATTTGTGAAAAGTCGATATAAATGACAAAAAAAAACTATGTGAAAAATATCTATCTGTATTAAAAATGAGGGAAACCCAAATCACAATGGAAAGGACATATCAACTCACCTCATTCAGAATTCCCGTTATCAGTAAAAGATAAAAGTATAAATGCTAGGAAGGATGTGAGAAAAGAAGATGTATAATCCCAAGAAAATATAAAACAGAATCCTATGTAGAAACTATGCTCTACAGAGATTAGTGTGGCGTTTCCCCAAAAGTGCCAGTGAAACAACTCTGAAATGATATAGCAATCTTTCTGCTTGTTGTGAAATCACAGAGATTGAAATCAATAAGTCCTACATCTCTGGATTCAACACTCAAATCTGTCAAGACTTTCAATGAATATATAAATAAATCATAGCGCAATACACACAATGGATTATTAATAATCCTTTTAAAATAATGAAACGCTATATTTTTCAGCAACCCATGTGGAAATAGGGGACAATGTGTCAAATAGACCAAGTGTTATTAAAATGAAAGTGTTGTATGATCTTATTTATATGTAGAAATTAAAAACTGATTTCAAAGAAATAGGAACAGTGTATTGTGGAATAGATCCTATTTTATTAAATATGTGAAGGAGTAAAGGACATTAAAAACAGTTAACATGGAGTGTTGTGCACCCAAGATACAAGGGGTCTCTTGTAATATCTATGGCATGAAAGGCTGAGTATAACATTCAAAATACATAGCAGAGAGATCTTTTTATGTTTGCAATAATTTTTTATTTATTTTTATTTTGTATTAGATATTTTCTTTATTTACATTTCAAATGTTATCCCCTTTCCTGATGGCCCCCACACCCCACCCCACCCCCAGGATCCTCCTATCGAATCCTGTCCTCACCCTGCTTCTATCAGGGTATTCCCCCACCCATCTACCTACTCCTGCATCCCTGCCCTGGCATTCCCCTACACTGGGGCATGGAGCCTTCACAGGACCAAGGGCCTACCCTCCCATTGATGCTAGATAAGGTCATCCTCTGCTACATATGCGACTGGAGCCATGGGTCCCTCCATGTGAACTCTTTGGTTGGTAGTTTAATCCCTGGGAGCTCTAGGGGTCTGGTTGGTTGATATTGCTGCTCTTTGGAGTTGCAAACCCCTTCAGCTCCTTCAGTCCTTTGTCTAACTCCTCCATTGGGGATGCTGTGCTCAGTTCAATGGTTGGCTGCAAGCATCCACCTCTGTATTTGTCAGCAGAATCTCTCAGGAGACAGCTATATCAGGCTCCTGTCAGCAGGCACTTCTTGGCATCCACAATAGTGTCTGGGTTTGGTGAATGTATATGGGATGAATCCCCAGGTGGGACAGTCTCTTCTCCACACTTTGATTCTGTATTCTCTCCTGTGAGTATTTTGCTCCCCCTTCTAAGAAGGACTGAAGCATCTACACTTTATCTGAGATGACAGACATGCAATATATTTTGATAGACCAATATTAATTTTGTTTACTATAAATATTCATGATCATGTTGTAGTGGAAAGAGAAAAGGACAATTATGTATTGTGGAATAAGAGTTAAAGGTCAATCTTAGGTTGTGAGCCTCTGTCTCCAGCAAGTAACAAAAGAAGGTAAGTAAATAAAGTAATCTTTTTCAATGTATATTTTGTATAAAAGAACAATAAAATAATTGATGTAGTTACTTGTTACTAGACACCTTTTCAAATCTTCTAAACTAAAACATTAGAAAGTGTGTGTAACTAGTAAGGAACAAATATTTTCTGCAAAATTCTGAACAAAATGAGTCATTGAATTCTATTAAAATAGCTGCTTTAAGAGTAACTGGGGGATGATGCACACCTTTAACCCCAGGACCCAGGAGGCAAAGGAAGGAAAATCTGTTAGCACAAAACCAGCTGCACACAGTTTTAGGCTAGCAAGGACTATATACTTGGATCCTGTGTCTTTTTCAAATATAAATATATAAATATATTATATATACATATATTATATTTGTACTTTATATACATTTAAGATATTTGAGATAGTCTTAACACACACACACACACACACACACACATACACATTTTAAAAATAACACATTTACTTGACATCCTAAACATATTTTAGTTTGAAAATAAAAAAGTTTAAAGGAATTGTATCTTGTGGGTCCACCTTCCAGCTTGTATGTGTGTGTGTGTGTGTGTGTGGTATTTTAGTGTGTATGTTTGTGAATGCTACTCAGGCAAACTAATGCAGAGACCTTAGGCTACAAGCATAGCCTAAGATGGGGTGAGAAATGCTGCAGGCTGAGGCTGAGGAGGTGCAGGATCTCAAACTCCCAGGCATCCAGTCCCTGCTGGGAAACCAGTGGAGTGGGAAGGAGGGAGCTGTCCTAGGGATGGGGAGTTCAAGGCTCAGCTCAGGGGTGAATGTCCATGTCTAGAGGCCATACGAGCCTTCTGAAGGAATCTCATCTGTATGACTCTGAATAATGAAGGCTTCCCCACAAGGCAGTTCTTGATGAGAGAGACAGTCCTTGCTTGTCCAAACATTTATTGGTTGTCCCTGAAGGGTAACATATTGACTAGACCTTTAGGACTGAGGAGTGGCCCATCTAGATACCTCATTAGCATGGGGAACTCTGTGCTCTGTGACTGTCAAGATCTTAAGGAGGAATGTCTTGTTCACGTGCTTCAGGACAGGGACCAGATCGGGCATAGGTTAAATGCCTACCGTTTTCAGTTATTAGAATTTACCAGGGTATCTGCCTCCTCACAACCTTCCAGGTGTTAGTTTGGCGACAACTTTCCACTTATACCACCTTACCATACATCATGTTTCTATAAACAAATTTATTAAACTTAAAATTTATAAATAAGTATAACATACTTATGTAAACAAATAACCTGTAAGAAAATTTACGTGATGAAGTAAAACAGAATGGTGAGGCGAGTAGCATCTGAGAAAATAAAATTTTACGAAATATTGTTACAAAAGTTGGTTTTCATTTGTGAAATAGTTTCATTTATTTCCACTATAAGTAAGAGCTCAGGAGAATAAAATGAGAAATATATATTTTACAATTTTTTTCCACCTGGGCTGCATATTTTTTACATGTTCTCTTTATAAGGGGGGGGTGTGTGGATTAAATTTGTCCACCATACATGTGTAAAGACTGTGTGGGGATTGCTTCTCATGGTTTTTGTTCAGAACTATGCTGTGTTAGGCTATTCTTTGGATCTCTGTACCACACTTGTACTTTCTACCATCATTTCCTCACTCTGAATCACAGATGCCTAGGGAATAAATTATTCTCTTCTCTGGGAACATCTCTGGCTGCATAATCAGACACTGTGATCACATTCTCCTTACAATGCTGGCTCTCCTCTTCCCTCCAAGCAGGTTACCTAGCTGTGATGATTTCCTACTTTAATATCACACGGAGGAGTGCCTTTGGAGTTTGCTGGTGAACTTTTCATTGGATTCCTAAAGAGCTTACAGAATTCCTTAAGTCTTAATTTCAAATAGAAAAAACAAAAAACAAAAAACTAAAACATTTTGGCCATAGCACAGAAATAAACACATTGTCTTATTTATAGCTCTATATATTTCACCTGAGTTGTAAGGTCCAGCTGCTCTGTTTGTTATTTATTTCTGAATACCTCATGCTTTAGAGTTGCTAATACAAGAAAATGAATCAGTTTGGGGGAAGGTTTGAGGCACCTTAATTCCCATTCAGTTTATATGAAAAACACATATCTTTCTCTCAGTCGAGTTCTACAAAGTTGTTAAATCTGTTCCTTTCCATTGCCAACTGACTATATTTTACACAAAAGAGTACCTAATTCACTAGAGCAACATGCTGGAATAAAATAAGAATTAACACACACACACACACACACACACACACACACACGCTCACACACTTTACTTGCTTATAGTGTTCACTGGATCTAGTTTTTTGTTATTCACAGATGCATTCGATATTGACATTGTGGTAATTAAGCTTTTAGATAGGGACAATATGAGTTATGAGTTCATATTTTTATTAGATCAAGCTTTTTATAAAAATGTGACACAACATCACACATACTGTTTCAGTAAATATAGTTTTAAATGACCTTTTATTCATGGTTATTATTCATTTTTGAGCTTCATCTTATTTATGACATACGTAGACCCCAATGTTTTGCCACTGTCATCATACTTAATATTTCTTCCCACATTAAATGATTAAACTTTTGCCCTCAAACACTCTCATTTTGAATTCCTGTGAAACTCTCAAAGTTATTTACATTGCATAGAAAAAACAGAATAATAATATTTCAGTCTAAATTTTATCAATTTATAATCAATTATTATATTAATGCCAGAGCCAAAGAAAACTTCAACCTATTTCTATTCTGTGCCTAAAACTTCCTATGAAATGCAAGCATGGACTCAGAAAAATGTAAGAAACATTCTGAATTTTTATCCTATTGCATTTTTTTTTCATTCTCTGTGTGATATAAATTGGAGCTTGCTAGGATACAGTAGCCAGCCTAAGTAGGGCCACGGGTGAGGAAAAGGAGCTGCTTCAGTCTGGTTTTATCACATTTCATCTCTTCACAGGGCTCAAGTTGCTAAGATCTCTGAGCCTTTTTATTTTATTTTATTTTTTTTAAAGATTCCTAATTCCTGATTCAGGTGTTTTTGAGTTGAATTTGCAAAGGCAAGCTGAGAAAGCCACTAAGAGCAAGCTGGTAAGAAGTGTTCCACCAAGTTCTCTGCTTCAATTCCTATCTGAAGGTTACAGCTTTGAATACCTACCCTGAGCTCTAAGCTGTCATGAGCCTTTTCCTCCATAAATTAGTTTTGGTCCATGTTTTATCACAGGAGCAGAAAGAAAACCAGGATATTCTCAGTTCTAGTGTTTACTCTTCTATGCAGTCTGACAGAGATGGTAAAGTTCCATATGGGTTCAAATAATTTGTGACCGTGCTATCTCATGCCAAATTGAGGAAGTTTCTTATCAGTAATTTTCTGTGATGTTTATATTCTCAGAATTTAGAAATTAATCCCACTAAGAACAAATAAGCAAAGAATAAGTCAAACAACACATGAAACCCTTAGCTTATTATTAAAATAGAATTACCAATAACTGTCAATTCAAAGACATTTATTATAACTCTATATTCATAATATCATATATTGTAAGTTATAGTTTATAGTAAGTTAATACTCTCCCCATTTAAAAATCTATGAAGTTTTTTCCAAAATTTCATAAAGTATACAAAACCATTAATTTGTAGATTTACTTAAATTTCCTAAGCCAGGAGTTAAGAATCATGTCAGTTACCCATTATTAAGGGCAGCTATTTAAAACGTGATGATTCTTTAGTGTGACTCTTTTTTAGGAATGGATGAAGTATGTATCATTCTACGTACCAATGAATTCTGGATACCCAAAGACAAAAAAAGAAGAGTTATAAGGTAATATCTGTACCAATACATCCACAAGTTAAATTTATATATATGTTAAACTATAGTTGTGAATGACTCTTCTGATGAGAGAATATTTAGACTTCTAGATTTTAACACATCTCTGGCTCAATGGGCCATTTTTCCTAACTCCCCACAATTCATTGATATGAAAGTAAATTAGAAATTACCTCTTTCTTTTTAAACATTCTAAGAGTCCACACCACATTTCCTCTAATTTTGTGCTTCTGTCTTATCATCTGCTTTTATTTGTATTTTAATATGAATTTAAATTAATCCTTTTCATTTATGAAAATTTACAATACTTTATGGATCCTGTGGCTGTGACTCCTTCTCTTTAATATCTGCAATGTAATTATCAGTATCTGTTGCATGCATGAGTCGTGGTCATGATAGCAGTGTTGAAACCAATTAAGTCCTCTGAATATCCTGATGCAACAGAAATTCTTTAAAATTACCAATATTACTGATAATGATTATACTGTTGAATACAATTTTAGAATACCTGATAGACAACGTGCTTGCCAAATATCAGTTCATTAGATGTAAGAAAAATAGTAATGTTATCTCTGCCAATGAGACCTAGTATTACTGGGTCCTGGCATGGAATTGATGAGATGCAATAACTACTTTCACCCTGTCTCCTTCTTCCTTGACCAGAGCAGTTTACCTTTGTCTTTCTCTTTAATTGTGGATGCAATCCCTCTCCCTGCAATAAAAACTGACATTGACCTCATGAACATCTTTCTGTCTCAAACTACCATGTTCTTATAATACACTTGTGAATCACTCAAACTATCAGAGAATTCTTATCTAACACTAGTTCTAGTGTTTCTATATTTCCATAAATATTGAGTGCATATGTGTTTTATTTTTTTTATTTTTTTAAATATTAGTTTATTTTAATTGGGACAACACAGTATCCCTGCTCTACATCCTTTAGCTGCAATCAAAATTCCATTGTCATATGTTACCGTCCTTTATTTGGTTGCTCCTGATGCCAAAAGGAAAAGAAAAATAGATGATTTCAGACATTTAACTATGTGTCTTAAATTACTCAGGTTTCTCACTGAATTTGAATTGTTTTCTCGTGCTAATTTTGTTTTCTATACCTTAATATTGTCTGACCCAGATAATTGTATTTTTGGAAGTTGTATTTAAGTTCACTCTCACAAGCTACATATAGTGTAAGACATGCAATCAGTGTGTACTGGATTTGCCTAAAGCACTAGCTAATTAAAAAATTCTGTTCAGTGTCACCTATTTAAGCATATCATGGTCAGAGCAGGGGTCTGGAGATAATTTATGCAAGATAATGAAATTAAATAGGAGTTATTACACATTATTTTATTACCATGATGAAAATAATGTCAAGAAAATTTTCATTAGTCTAAATAAAATTAATTTGTGGTAAGAATTTCAGTTTGAAAATATTATGCTTGTCACCAAATTTAGATGTCTTTTTTGTTGTGCATTCATATATATGTATATATGTATATACATATATATATGCTAATTCTTATTTTAAAACAAGCATATTATAAAAAAATTCAGTGTTAGTACAGTGAATAAATTCAGTAGTTATGCAACTAAATAGCTTACTCTTTATTTTATTTACTAATATATACCTATATGTACCCATTAACATGAAATGTAGCTCTATAAATGTTCTTATAATTAAAGGATCAATATATATGTATTTTATATACGTATATATATATATATATATATATATATATATATTATGGAGATTAATTAGGAGAACACTAGCTTATGAAGTAAGGTATAAGTCTTTTTTTTTTTTCTGAAGGAAATTTACCCAGGCCTAAAATAATTTGAATTCTTTTGGGCACAGTGTATTTGGATGGATAAACCATGTTGCCATTGCCAAATGGAAGACCGAAAAGACTAATTACACACATATAGTTAGAGCTAAGATGATTCTACTTATTGTACACAATACCAGGATGGTTTGTCTTATTATACGAACAAAACATTAGGGACTTAAGAGATGGATCAGTGAGTATGGGCACTGGCTGCTTTTGCAGAAAACCTGAATTTGGTTACCAGCATCCAAGTCTTGAATCTCATAACCACCTATAATTCTAACTGCAGGGAATCTGAAAATTAAGTTCTGACCTCTGTGGGCAACTTCTCATATGCACCCTTAAACACACACACACACACACACACACACACACAAACTTAGATTAAATGATGACAAATAGGTATTATGTGGATTCTGTTCTAGGTAGCTTTTTGATAAATTCTGTACTAAGTAGCTTTTAAACCATGATCAAAAGCAACTTTGGAAGTAGTGTTTTAATAGGCTTACAGGTTAGATTCCATTATCAAAGAGACAGGACTGGAGAACCAGCAAGAACTTAGAAGGAAGAACTGAAGTAGAAATCATGAAGAAACACTACTTCCAGGCCTTTCCTCCTCTCCTTATACAGTCACATTATTATTATTATTATTATTATTATTATTATTATTATTATTATTATTATTATTATTACTATTAATTTGTTTCCTTATTTTCCCATTTCCCTCTACTAGTTTTCTTATACTACCCAGGACAACCCATTTATTGGTAGCCCCTCTATCTTGGATTAGGCCTTCTTACATCATTAATCAAACAAGACACTGACACATGTACTTGCTCATGAGCAAATTGGAGAAAAACAATTCCTTAAAAACAGAACTCTTTCCCCCAGCTCTTTCTGGTTTGTATCAAGTTGACAAAACTAATCATCACAGTTTCAAATTAACTCACCTGTAAATATTATTTAATATTGTGATAACTAGATATTCTTTTTTCTACTATATTGCTAATTCTCATTTGAAAACAAGTATATTATACAAACTTATATGTCACACCAGTGCATTAATTCAATAGTTATCTAACTAAATAGTTAATGTCTTTGTTTTATTTACTAATATATGCCTATTAACACGAAAAATAGCTCTATAAAATTTGATTATAACCAAAGGAAATCAATTTCATGATTTACAGTTAACATAAAATTACTTTGAGTTTGTGGTTCTCCTTCTCCAGAGGAGTTTGAAAGCCTATAATCACAGCATTAGAGAATCAGCAATCAGCTCTCAAGCTAAGCTTGCTAAAGAATTTTGAAGTGAGATGCTGTGAATCCTTATACAGACTGTTAGGCCTAAAACTACCTCAGGTCATGCCTGTGAGGAAGCAACTGGGTTTATTGAATGCTAGGCATATCTGAGAGGAATTTTCTTGATTAAAATAATTAAAATAGGACAAACCATTATCTGTAGAGGAATTTTAATCCTGAAACAAGGCTTCTCTGGCATGAGACCATGTCCATGAGACCTTCTAAATCTATATGATCCAGCTAGAGTGCAGACATGTTCTGGTTCACTGTATGATCTGGCTGGAATACAGATATGTCCTTAATATGTGCCTTTTAACCAAAACAATGTAGGGAAGGATAATTTATAGGAGGAAGTAGCCATGTTTGAAAGTGGTGTCTAATTAAGCTAGTGCAGTTCAGCTGAGTTCAAGCAATGCAATAGAGTTGAGGTGAGTTCACTTCAAGGCAGTTCCAGGCAGTTCAGTTCATGGAGTTCAGAGGCAGTTTTTCCAATCAGATCAGTTCAGTCAGAAGCTAAGAGAAGTGGGTGTGAATCAGTGCATTTGGAGAGGAGTTTAAACAGACAAGTTGAACTTGCCGGTCACAGTTCAGAAAGAACCAGAAAAGGTGAGATTATTCAACAGAAAGCCTCTGAGACAACAATTACCTTAGGCAAATAAAAGTAACGTTTAGACACTGTAAATGTTGGAGACACAATTCATGGCATGGGCCCTTGGCAGGATAAAGGCAGAAAATAGCATTGGCATCCTGTACTTTAGGGCTAATATTCACTCATAAATGAGTGAATATGAGTGAATATGAGTGAACTATGCATGTCCATTTGGGGCTAGTTTATCTCATTCATGATGATATTCATATGTTCCGTACATTTGCCTGAAAAATTCATTATGATGTCTTTGTTTTTCATTGTTCAATAGTATTCCATTGTGTAAATAAACACACCACATTTTCTTTATCCATTCTTCAGTTTAGGGACATCTAAGTTGTTTCCAGTTTCTGTCTGTTCCAAAAAAAAAAAAAAAAAAAAAAAAAAAAAGCTGCTATGAAAATAGTTGAGTAAGTGACTTTGTGGGATGTTGGAGCATATTTTAGAGATATGCTCAAGAGATGATTTTTGAAGTAGACCTATTTCCAGTTTTCTCAGAAACCGTCAAATTGTTTTTTGAAAGCAGTTGTTCAAGTTTACACTCCCACCAGCAATGGAGGGGTTCTCCCTTTGCTCCACATCCTAGTCAGCATGTGGTATCACTTGACTTTTTGATCTTAGCCGTTTTGAACAGATGAAGATGGAATCTCAGAGTAGTTTTGACTTGCATTTCCTGAAAGACTAAGGACTTTGAACATTTCTATAAGTGCTTCTGGGCCATTTGAAATCTCTTTGTTGAGAATTCTCTGTTTAGCTCTGTACCCTACTTCAAATTGGGTCATTTGGTTTATTAGAGTCTACTTTCTTGAGTTCTTTATGATTTTAGAAATTATCCCTCTGTTAGATCAATAACACTGTGTTATGCTTGCAAAGTATACCTGTATTCTGTGAGGCTCTACCCAGCAGCTGACTGAAACA
Organism: Mus pahari; assembly: GCF_900095145.1. NCBI lineage: Eukaryota > Metazoa > Chordata > Mammalia > Rodentia > Muridae > Mus > Mus pahari. Next base: position 73,755,684 of record NC_034598.1, read on the forward strand.
GATGCACATACCCACAGCCAAACAGTGGACAAAGGTCTGGGACTCTTATGGAAGAGTTGGGGGAATATTAAAGGCCCTGAGGGGATGGAAACCCCACAACAGGACCCAGAGTCAACTCTCTTAGACCTCCGGGAGCTCTCAGAGACTCAATCACCAACCAAAGAGCATACAGGGGCTGGAACCAGGCCCCTGGCACATGTGTAGCAGGCAAGAAGCTCAGTCTCTAAGTGGTCCCACCAAGAACTGGAGTGGAGGCTCTCTGTTTCTCAACAGGGGTGCCTTGTCTGGGCTAAGTGGTAGAGGATGTCCCTAATCTGGCAGAGACTTGATGTGCCAGGGTAGGGAGGATAGATAACCTGGGAGAGAGAGGATCTCTGTGAAGGAAGGGGCAGAAGAAGGCAGCATATAGGATATAAAAAGTAAATAATTATAAAAATAAATAAATAATAAATAAATAAATAAATAATGGAATGCCTGTATCAATCTTTACAGAGAAGTTCAAACATATGAAAAAAAATTCCACTGGGCATTATGTAAAGAAACTGAATTCTCTTAGGTAATTTTTTAAAATAAAGATTAGACATTGGTATCTACTACTGCAATTTTTTTTCTTAGTTTTGAGTAATTATTTCTGGAATATAAAGTCTTATAGCTCTGTTTCATATTTAGAACCTAGGTTTTCTATTACTGTTAAGGATTACTTTTAAAATTATTCTCTATTTTTAATATTGTCATAGATTTTATTTTATTTGTGATGATAAAATTTTTAGCTAAAATTAATTAAAGTTGTCAGACCCTAAGAAAACCCTGTGGTTTTAGAGTGGCCATGGTAGCTCTATACAAGTTTGGTGAGATGAAAAAGATTGAGTCTGTGTGAAGATCAAGACTGTATGTTTGAGTAGCTATATTAATATAGCTCTATGGGTTGTTTTTGTTGTTGTTATTGTTGTTTCATTTGGAAGACCATAGGAATAAATATTAAAGGAAATGTTTTATTTTATATACAGTCTGCTTTGAGAAACAGAATTTCTTATTACAACCAAAATGACTTTTCTTTCTTAGTTACAATCTTTAACTCAATCACAATCTTTTATTTGTTTTACTTATTTATATATTCATGGGGATCTTAACTGTATGTATGTTTGTGTACCACATATGTGCCTGATGTCACTGGAGACCAAAAATTGGGCATTGTATTCCATACTAGTGGAGCAACAGAGAAGTATGATCTGCCTTGAGGGTACTGGGAATCAAATTTGGGTACTTGGGAAGAGTAAACAATGCTTATAATTCCTGAACCATTTTTCCAACCTCTGCCTCCCAATTCAGATGACCCTTTTTTGCTTATATCATCCATCATCAACTGATATATTCAACTTGTGACACTGTAAAAAACATGATCTGTTTAAAATGAGAAATTTAGAATACCTGTAGAGACACAAATTAATTCTCAGTTGGCAGCAGATTGTGAATCACTGTAATCACCTTAAAAATACAACCCAGTCATGTCTTTCTATGCAAAAGACTGAATAATCATATATATATTTAGAAGCACAGTCTTATGGTAAGAATTATTTTATCCTTAGTTTTGAGCTCTGCTGTTTGCATTAAAATTATTCCTGTCTTCTATGTATTTCCAATGGTCTATTAATACTTATTTTTCAATTAATATGTATTTATTGCTTCTCTCTTATATACATGTACATATATGAAAGCATGTATATATGTGTGTAGTAATAGTAGTGGTTGTAGTAATCACTGTAAAAGAAAGTAGTACTGTAAGTACTGTAGTACTGTAAAGGTAGCTTTTATTCACCTGTTGTAATAGTCATCTCAGAGGATTACTGCCTCTGTCTGCTAACATAAGCCAAGTCCTGGAAGCTTCTAGACTTTATATAATCTTATCTAGGCCTAAAATAATTTCAGTCTCCAAGGCTTACTACTGAAATAAGCTCACACTTTCTATTTCTTTGTGAACTTTTACTGGCTGGTTCAACTCAGCTATTCTGGCTCGAACTCCTCTGCAACCTGATTGATTCAATCTGGCTTCTCTCAGTTTCTCCTGAATTGCTCTGCTTGGCCTCATACTATCCTTGGCACTATGTTCTAGACATCTGGCTCCTTCTCATTCTCCACCTGATTCTATCTTCACCTGTGTCTAGCTTGTTCTCTCTCTGCAACCTGTCTATGTAGCACTGTTTCAGTAAAACTGCCTTCTCTTGAGAGAAGCATTGCTCCCGGAAGTAGCTTCACTTTTCCTCTTTCTTCTCCTGAGAGTTGGGCATATCATATTCTGTCACATCTTTCTCTGATTTTTAACTTTGTAAGGCACTCTATTAAACTACACTTTCAAACATGGGAATTTCCTTCTACAAACTAACTTTACCTTAATTATTTGGGATTAAGGGCATGTCTCTATTCCAGCCAGAGGGACGAGAGTGGTATGTGCTAAGGCTGAGCCACACCATAATTTGAAACAGATTTTTTTTCCAGCAAACAACTCAATCTCAGGGTTCACAGGGTAATCAAACATCCTGCAACAAATATCATTTCCACAAAAGGAAAGTCAAGCTTTTATTTTCCTATTCAGTATACACTATACATTACTCTTTCATTCTTGCTTGCAATACAGACGTGAAATTTTATAATGATTAAATTTGATGGCAAAATTGATTAAATTATCATCTAAGGTATTGGTTAAGAATAACTCTGTGTTTTCTGTGATATCCTTTCTAGAGGAAATTAAATCTTGAAAAACTCTGAACTAATAACTGGATAAATCTCTTGACCCATTCATAATAGAGTGTCATTATTGGTAAGTAATTTGAGTAGGAATGAAGCTTAGTTGGATGAAGCAGATCACTTGAGACACGTCCTTTGGTCAGTATCACAACATGGTCTTTTTCTATATATCTTGTTTTATCATTGCTTCTTATGTACTGTGATTTGCTAAAGCTCTAAAATATGTTTCTACCAACAGAATTCTAACCAAATAGCCATAGTAAGAACTTGACACCAACAAAAATGTACATTCTTCTTTTAAACTCTCCTAATAGATGTGTGAGGATAAAGGGCATAGTGATAATGGGTGACCTTTTCCCACAGTCACTCTGTCAGTTTCTTATACAGCTGTTTATATGATTTGTCTGAATGATATGCCACATTATAGAATTTAGAAATGCTATTCAGTATGTTCATAGCAGTCTTATTTACAAGAGCCAGAAGCTGGAAAGAACCCAGATGTCCCTCAACAGAGGAATGGATACAGAAAATGTGGTACATTTACACAATGGAGTACTACTCAGCTATTAAAAACAATGAATTTATGAAATTCTTAGTCAAATGGATGGATCTGGAGGATATCATCCTGAGTGTGGTAACCCAATCAAAAAGAACAGACATGATATGCACTCACTGATAAGTGGATATTAGCCCAGAAACTTAGACTACCCAAGATACAATTTGCAAAACACATGAAACTCAAGAAGGAAGACCAAAATGTGGATACTTCGTTCCTTCTTAAAATGGGGAACAAAATACCCGTGGAAGGAGTTACAAAGTTCGGAGCTAAGACAGGAGAAAGGACCATTCATAGACTGCCCCACCTGGGGATCCATCACATATACAACCACCAAACCCAGATACTATTGCATATTCCAGCAAGATTTTGCTGACAGGATCCTGATATAGCTATCTCTTGTGAGGCTATACCAGTGCCTGGAAAATACAGAAGTGGATGCTCACAGTCATCTTTTGGATGGTCATAGGGCCCCTAAAGAAGTAGCTAGAGAAAGTAACCAAGGAGCCAAAGGGGTTGGCAATCCTATAGGAGGATCAACAATATAAACTAGCCAATACCCCTCAAAACTGTGTCTCTTGTTGCATATGAAGCAGAGGATGGCCTAGTTGGCTATCAATGTTCAAAAAACTGGATACAATCACATTATTAGTTTCTTCAAGAAAAGTACTACCACTAAAATAAATGAAATCCGCTTAGAACAAAGTCATACTTTTTTTTCTCTAACAAATGACAGATGATACTCATTAGAAATCTTAAAAAAAAAATTCTTAACTTTGTCCTGCCACCAAACAGTGTCAAACTGATCAAAAAAAAATCACAATAAAAAAAGTAATGTTTTTCACTTAATCCCCTAACTCCCTAAGTATATCAACTTGCTTTCTTGGCTATTATAAAATTCCCATAAAGGGTTGAGAGTGTTCACTAATTCTATAATCATGTTCAGGGAAAAAAGAAACAGGGACAAAGAGTGGAGCAGAGATTGAAGAAAAGGCCATCCAGAGACTGCCCCACCTGGGGATACATCCCATCTTCAGCCACTAAACCCATACACTATTGCTGATGCCAAGAAGTGCTTGCTGAAAGGAGCCTGATATAGCTGTCCTCTGAGAGGTTCTGTCAGAGCCTGACAAATACAGAGGTAGATGCTCCCAGCCAACCATTGGACTGTGCACTGGGGGAGTTAGAGAAAGGACTGAAGAAGCTGAAGAGGTTTGCAACCCCATAGGAAGAACAACAATATCAAACAACCAGACATTCCCCCACAAAGCCACCAGGGATTAAACCACCAAGGAGTACACATGGAGGGACCGATGGCTCTAGCTGCATATGTAGCAGAGGATGATGCCTTATCTGGCATCAATGGGAGGAGAATCCCTTGGTCCTGTGAATGCTCCATGCCCCAGTGTAGGGATATGCTAAGGCTGGAGTGGGGTTAGCGGGGAGGGGGAGCACCCTCATAGAAGCAGTTAGGACAGGGGATGGTATAAGGGATTTGCAGAGGGGAAACCAGGCATGGGGATAACATTTCAAATGTAAATAAATAAAATAAGCAATAAAAATTAAAAAATATTTTTCAAATGTTTAAAACAATAATGACACAAAATTATGTCATAAAATTTTTCCTTTGAAAATTTTCATATTATATCTTAATTTCTATTATTTTTTGGAGAAAATTCTGTAGAAGTTGCTTACTGTTTCCACATTTTCTGAGAAATTTTGTAATGTCTATTTGGATCACATAAAGACTGGAGTAGTGTCTTGATGGTTTAGAGCAATGACTGCTCTTCCAGAGGTCTTGACTTCAATACCCAGCAACCACATGATAGCTCACAACCAACTAACATGAGATCTGATGTTCTCTACTGGAATGAAGGCATACATACAGCTAGAGCATTCATATTCATACAATAAATACATGAATAAATAAATAAATAAGAAAGAAGAGGTTAAATAACATAAAATGTACAGTGTTATGAAATACTTATTTCAGAATAAGTCACTGTGAAATATATATTCATCCCCTGTACAAAAATTTGACATTTATAACTACAAAGAGTATGGTGTTTCATGTTAAATAATTTTATTTGTTTGTTATTTTTCAATGATACTACAGAGAGCCTTGGAAGAATGTGATTCCACAGAGCACATGATTTACCTCTCATTCAATTCTGTAAGTTTCTTAGTTTTACTGGTGCTTTTCTTAGAAAAGCCTTTCCTAGACTGGGAAGTTCGTTCTCTTACAAAACTGTGTAATCAGATAACACCTGGGGCTCTTCATAGTACCCTGCTGGGATCAGAGCATTGAGAAGAGGTTTTAATGACACAAAGTGACTCACAGTTGCTGAGAAACAGAATATGCTCTTCCTCTTTTGCAGAGAGGGAGAGAGAGAGAGAGAGAGAGAGAGAGAGAGAGAGAGAGAGAGAGAGAGAGAGAGACACAGGGGGAGCCATTGATTTACTAGTAGCCATGGATTTTTGGCAGGTAGATACATTCTTTAGCATACATATTAGACAAAAATATGACTCTTCAGTA
>NC_034598.1:73762082-73763527 GCF_900095145.1 Mus pahari
GTCATATAAAGTTTACAAGACCAAGGGGCCTCTCTTCCCAATGATGGCCAATTAGGCCATCTTCTGCTACATATGCAGCTAGAGACTCGAGCTCAGGGGATACTGGTTAGTTCTTATTGTTGTTGCACCTACAGGGTTTCAGCCCCGCACAACTCCTTGGGTACTTTCTCTAGCTCCTCCATTGGGGGTCCTGTGTTCCATCCAATAGCTGACTATGAGCATCCACTTTTGTGTTTGCCAGGCACTGGAATAGCCTTACAAGAGGCCGCTATATCAGGGTACCCAGAGCTCGTGTCTCTAAAGTGTACTTTAGGGGCATGAGGCAATTTTCTTTTCAATAGTAAGTATAGTACTTATAGTTATATCAGTTATAAAAATATGGATATTTATAACTCAATACTATATTTTGTGTAAAGCATGCTGAATTATAAATTTATATTAATATAGATTATTTTTCAATAATTTATAGTAAGACCTTAGTTGCTTTTTTGTTAATTTGTTTGTTTGTTTGTTTTGTTTTGTTTTGTTTTTTATAGAACTCTATACCAGAACATTAGCTCAGTTGAAATTTGGCATTGACATTTCCTACATTACCAAAGAATAACTGATATGTATCTTTTCCCATAAGAAAAATATGTTGAACTTGCTATTATCCAACAGTGGTTTTAGAAGAAATTTTAGTTCTTTTTTTTTCCTTTATTAGATATTTTCTTTATTTACATTTCAAATACTATCCCAAAAATTCCCTATACCCTCCCACCGCCCTGCTCCCCTACCCACCCACTCCCACTTCTTGGCCCTGGCATTCCCCTGTACTGGGGTATATAAAGTTTGCATAGCCTAGGGACCTCTCTTCCCAATGATGGACAACTAGGCCATCTTCTGCTACATATGTAGCTAGAGACATGAGCTCTGGGGGTACTGGTTCGTTAATATTGTTGCTCCATCTATAGGGTTGCAGACCCCTTCAGTACCATGGGTTCTTTCTCTAGCTCCTCCATTGGAGACCCTGTGTCCCATCTTATAGATCATTATGAGCATCCACTTCTGTATTTTCCAGGCACTGGCATTAATGACTACACTAGAAAGGAAAGAAATAATCTGTAAGAGAGAAAAAATAGAAACAAATTCCAGTTTTTTCATTTTGCTGTTCATAAATTTCCTTCTTTTATTCCCCAAATTCCATTAACTTGACATCAGAATTATAGCTTCAGAAGACTTAAGTACTTGAAAATATGAATGATTCTAAAATTGTATGAATGACATTTAACCATATTTAGAACTGCGTTAAAACTGTGGAAGAATGAAAATCAGAAGTCACTGGAATGGCTTTAAGGACTGTCATCAGAGAAAAATTTAAAAAAAAAAAAAAAGGAAATACAATTAAAATAAACAGAACACATCCTTAGTGAGGTAACCCAATCACAAAAGAAGTCACTAGATAT
>NC_034598.1:73764232-73791266 GCF_900095145.1 Mus pahari
AAATGTAAATAAAGAAAATAATAATAAATAAAAAATGGAAAAAAATAAAAATAAACAGAACAGTGAGAAATCCCATCAAAACAATCAGACTGCTTTGAGAAGCTCTCTTACTGTCTGACTTCTGCTGCAAAATAAGTTGGGTTATCCACCCAGTTATTGACAAGTGAGCTAAAATTTGTGAACAGAAACAGTCAATCAATATTTGAATAACATGAATATAAACAATGTAATGATTTGTTTTGTTTTTCAAAAATATCTGCACTACACCATTGACAAAAGAGAATTAGGATACAGTGAGGGTCTATTCTGAGTTTGGTTTTCAGAATTCACACTTGGTAACTCACAACTATCTGTAACTTTACCATCAGTGAATTTGATATCTTCTCCTAACCTGCACAGATGCCTGTGCACATGCACAAACATGCACACATGGACACACACATGCACGCACACACACACATATTAAATTAAAAAATAAATATGAATTTAAAGGCTCAGGAAGTATGTGTGACTTGAACGATATTGTCCCCCAAAGCCTCAGATGTTTGAACAAGTGTTTCTCAGTTGGTGCTGTGTTCAGATAGATTCAGAACTGGAGTGTGTGGTCCTGCTGGAGGAAGTGTTTGAATGGTAGATGGCCAGAGGTTTAAAGCCAAGCGTCATTCAAAGATCACTCTTCCTGCTTTGTGTTTGACTTTGAACAGAGCTGGCTGCACCAGCTGGCATGCCTTCATGAACCAGCCCTACTCCCCCGTCATGATGGACTTTCATCAGTCTAGAAGCAAGTAAAAACATCCTATAATAAGTTGCTTGGATATTTTTGATAGGTTTATTTACTTGTTTTTAATCAAAGAAATAGAAATGTAAATAATACTGCATACTTACATTTGTGAATAATTTTAAATTGAAAGTATTATAGCACCTAATAAAATTTAAAAAAATATCTTCAAAATAGGCTTAAGAAAAAATATGACACAGAGTTTACATGCATTTGGCATTAAAATATTTTACTATAGGAAACTTCTCATTTTGCTGGATAGATATAATTTTTACATTTTGGTAGGCTTTCCAAGATATTTCTTCTTGATAAATTGTAGCTTTTGTTATCTCTAAAAATCTTGTATTTTCTAATGTCTGACATTAAAAAAAAGCAGGCTGGATCACAGGGTAACCTTGCTTTTGGTATCAGACTTAACACATTGATACCTCACTCAAAAGGAATGTACCACTGCTCTACTTCTTCAACATCCTTGGCAGCTTAGGATGACCTTGTTGTAAAGACCAAAGAGGTATTATTTTACAACCTTTTCATTTTCATGAACACTGCTGATTTTATGCATGTTTCCATATAAATATAGGAAACATGCATGTATCCTTTATGTACTAACTTATGGCTAGGTAGATATAAATGTAGTAGAAAATTTGACACTATGTTTAATTGACAATATAGAAACTATAAGTTCACTTTGGGGTCTGTGAGCTACCCTGATATAGATTCTTGCCCTCATACACAGTATTATTCAGGGACTTCCTCCCATGGAATGGGCCTTAAATCAAATCAGGAAATAATGGGTTATTCCCATAATATTCATTACCCTACTGTGCCTGTGGTATATTATATCGAACTTTGCAGTTCTTTGTCAGGAGCCATAATGGGAAAAGCTAATAACTAGCAGGTGATCATCCTGAAGTGGCCTGCCTTGGATTATTATATAATCTTTAATAGGTGAGCCCTCATTAAGCAAGGCTATGAGGGGCTCATTTTAGGAAAGATTCCTGCTATTAATATACTTTTCCTATTATTATTAAACATATATAACAATCACTAATTAGTAGTACACCGCTTTGGAGCAGATCTCTGCGATCCATGAAGATGTATCGTCTTGTAGTGATGACTTAAGTCTTAATGATGATCCTATAAGAATTCCTAAAATTATACCTGTGATTATTAAGCTCTTTTATAATGGGACTGCTATTACATCCTTTTCTGATAGTCAAAGCTGAAATGAGAACTCCGTCAGTCTCCCAAGTGTCACCAGTTAATTGCTCTTAGATGGTAACCAGGCTTTGTCCTACTCAGAGCACATTCCTGGTGGTTGTAAAACAATTAACCAAAGGTCATAAAAAGGGAACTTATGATTTATTATAGGTGTTAGGACAGAAGATAAACTGTCAACTGGGTTTATCTATGCAAAACTTCACGAATAACTTAGTTATGGTTTTAAACCTTCAGTGAACCTGTGGAGCTGAGACAGGTGATGGATGTTTAGCTAGATAATTACTCTTAAAGGATATGCATGTAGACATTTGCTGTTGTAAACATCTATTTCAATTTACGTTTTGATTTTTTGTGTGAACTTGTGATGAACTTTGTAACATGTGATCATGTATTCTGAAAGATTTATAAGTACTGAGGACAAAGAGAGAGCAAGATCAATAGAGACTTTTTTGCCTTTCCCCACTTAGACTAGATCTTTTCCTGTTCTCCACTTAGAGAATTTTCCCTTTCCCCACTTAGGATCTTTCAGCTTTTCCCCTTAGATAGCTTTCATAGGAAACCTTTTACAACTTAGTAATAAATTCTATAATCACTTCTCTAAGTGTCTTCTCTTCCTGTGACTTCCAACTAGCAGGTGGAAAGTTAGAGCTCAGCAGTTCCTGCTGAGATAGAGCAAAGGCTGCATTGCTTAATCCTCCACTGTTAGGCTACAGGTGGTAATTGCCTAAACCAGCAGTCTTTTACCCTCAGAAAGAGCAAGGAAGTTTTTTTTTTTTCTTGGGGGGGGGGGCTTTTTAGAAGTTATCATCTGCATTTCAGTATAATCAGAGAGCTAGAAAGCCCAGAAACCCTCAGACTTTAAAGCCATCACCAGAGTCCTACTCTGTGACTCCACTACTACCCTGGGCCAGGCCAGGAGGCTCTCAGAAGTTCATGAATGTAGTTTAGAGTTCAGGACTAAGTAAGATAATCATTTGTTGTCCTGAATCAAGTTTCCAGATGTTTACATACTTACATTATTTTGAAAGATTGGCATCGAAGAGAAAAATACCAGATCAGTTAATACCTTCATTTCTCCTTGTTCTGCAAGCAAAGAGTGTGGTGTCCTCAACAGTAAGGTCTTATCATCAAGTTTTGGTGTTCAATAAAATGCAGTGGCAGTAGTCTAAATGGTCGGTCGAGATGATGTTTGTGACATGCATGACAGTTTGAAAGGAGGTATTCCACATGTGTCCTGGGACCTTTTATTGGGCAAACTGGCTCTGGTAGGATGATAAATTTTGGGTAGGGTAATGTAAATTAAATTTACTTGAACCTCACTGAAAATAGGGAAGATATTAGAAGTCAGGGGCAGATAAATTGAGGGTACTGAGTGGGCGTGGGGAGGGATTGGGAAATGGAGGGCAGAAGGAGAAAGTACTGGGAGAAACAACTGGATTGGGTAGGGGACATTCTAGCAGGAGCTAGAAACCCAGAACAATGTAAACTCCCAGGATTCAAGGAGTGTGACTCTACTTAAAACCCCTAGCAATATTGGGCATGGACCCTGAACCATCCATCTCCTGAAACTAGGCATGATTTCCAATGGAGGGATTAGGACATCAACTCAGTCACAAAACCTTAGACCCACAAATTGTTTTGCCTACAAGGTGTACAGGGTTAAAAGATGGAACAGAATTTGAGGGAAAGGCCAACCAATGACTGGCCTAGATTGAGATCCATGCCATAAGAGGGAGTTCACCACTGGAATTATTAATGATATACTGTTATACTCACAGACAGGTGCCTAGCATAACTGTCATCAGAGAGACTTCATCCTGAAACTGATGGAAACTGTTTCAGAGACCAATAGCTAAAAAACGTTAAAGAGAGCTTGGGGAGTAGGGGGAGGAAGGATTAAAGGAGCAGGAGGGGGCAGCTGCACCACAAGAAAACCTAAGGAATCAACTAACCTGTGCCTAAAGGGGTTCATAATGACTGGACATCCAATCCAACCAGAGAGCATATATGGGATGCATCTATAATTTGCATAATTTTTACAGTTGGGTAGGTACTTCTTCAGTTGGGATTCCTAAAGCAGGATCAGCTTCTCTCTCTGGCTACATTGCCTGCCTTTGCCTCCCTTTCCCCTAACTGAGCTGTCTTGTCTAGCCTCAATAGAAGATGTATCTAATCTTACTGTTATTTGATATGCCAAGGCTGGGGATATCTATGGGAGATCCCCCCTTTTCTGAAGAGAAGAGGAAGAAATGTAGCTTGCAGAGGGGGAGAATGGGGGAAAGTAGGGAAGGGAAGCTGTGATTGGGATGTAATAAATAACTTAATAATACATAATTCCTTTATATGTTTATATATGTACATGTGTGTCTTTGTGTTATCGATCAAGAACATATTGCTCTCTCTCTTTCTCTCTCTCTCTCTCTCTCTCTCTCTCTCTCTCTCTCTCTATATATATATATATATATATATATATATATATAAAACCTACACAAAATTCTTATTATGAATTTAGCAACAAAATGTATTTGTGAGTTAACTTAATAAATTATTGAAAAGGAAAGCATTATGAAATTAAAAGAGCAAAGATTATGATAGAAATAAAAATAAGTGCAAAAAAATGTAATTAACCTTAAACAATCAACAGTAAGTTTTCATTCACATTTAACTTACAAAGTTTTATAAACCACAAGCCATGATACTTACTAGTTATTTGCCAGCAAAAGATCACCTGAATACTTTTGTGACTCATGGAGTTTTGGCTAACACTACCATATGTTTTCCATTTCAGGAGAAAGGCTTGTAATATTTCATCACTTATCAGTGTTGCTTTCCCTTTCATGATAGAGATGTTTCTAGTTTATTACCTCCCTTTGAAAATTCTGACTCTAAGTTACTTCAGCTGTGAAACTTGTAGCAACCTGCTTGTGCTTTTCAGAAATTGCTTCTGCACTCTTTGAACATCCTGCCCTGTCCAACTTAAACCCATGATGAACATATAATCCCTAAACGTCATGTCTTTCGGCCACTTCTTATTCTTAATATGGAGCTTTCAGGATCTGCACCCTTTGAAGATTTGAGTCCTAAAGTAGGTAATTCCAAATGCTATGAATTGCATATTATCAATGCAATTTCTGACACAGGACAACTCGCATTCTTTTGATGACTTTTCTTCAGGAATTTAGAAATAAAAAGTTGTTCTAGTCTTAAGGTTCTGTTTCATTGGTTTTTGATTCCGGAGACCTCATTTCCAAGGTAGCTATAACATTTCTGCAAAAAATATTCCCACCTTTTCACAGGCTTCATCTAGGTTAAAGAAGCCTTTTATAACCAAATGGAAATTTTTTTTTTTTAGTTAATACTCATTTGTAGTATTTCTATCACATTTATGTTACCATCTTTATTTGATAGTTTTATTGCTTAAGGTTCCTGAGAATCAGATATGAATTCCTGTTTTACTGCTATAATTTCTTAAGAGATGCATGTTTCATTGTGTGACTCTTTGTTTTGTACTCTGAGATAAGTTTAGTGATTTGGTTTTATTTAATATCTTGTTCCAGTATTGTTTAGAGTAAATACGTCCAACTGCATTTTTATTTTGTTTACAAAGCTTATCCAATAGATCACTGGATAAGAAGCAGTGTTGATACCCCCTAGTACAATTTGCAATGTGCGCTATGTTTTATATAATTAAAATAGCTTAGTTATTTGACAGTGACCTTGTGTAATGTGAGAGCTACTTTTCTTCTAAAAGAAAAAAGTGAAAGATTATGGGAACTTATATATTATCCTCATATCACTCTGATTTTCAAATGTAATTTTCCCCCTAAATTACCTATTTATTTTTGAGCTTGCAGTGTTTACAAGATCCTAGGTCTATGCACCATCCTCCTTTCAAGTTATCGGTTCATTTGTATAGTCATTGCTAAAGTCTTTTTTCTTTCTAAATATGTACAACATAAATGCTATTCATGATTACACCTGCAAGCACCCATAAACACACCTTAGTATTTTTGCAGAATTGTTAATTTAATACAGTTTTAAGAACCTTATTATTTATTTATTTATTTGTTTGTTTTTTTCGAGTCAGGGTTTCTCTGTATAGCCCTAGCTGTCCTGGAACTCACTTTGTAGACCAGGCTGGCCTCAAACTCAGAAATCTGCCTGCCTCTCCCTCCCAAGTGCTGGGATTGAAGGCGTGCACCACCACACCCGGCGAAACTTATTTATTTTAGCAAAATGATTTAATTGTTTCTCATGTACGTACATAGTTTTTTTTTCTACTAATCTATTTATATGAAATAGGAGAGTATCTAGGCTATTCACAAAATATCAGGAAATGATATCACAAGATAGTTCTTCAATACAACTGATCTATTTGTTTTCCATACTCAAAAGAACTGCAATCATAGATGAGAGAGGCAACACATTTGATGAAATAGTCACTGCAGATGTTGACTAAGTCAAACTGTTGATACCATGAAATCACAGTAGCCTGAAAATTATTAATATACATATTTAGATAAAACTTTCTCTATTAAACTATCAATTGTGGCTTGCCCCTTATAAAACTTACTTTATGCCCCAGTCAGCAACTCTCTTTGCAGCTTAATTTAGAGTTAAACAAGTTTCCATTTAGCAAGGAAAAAACGATTTAGAATATAAACAAGCATCAGAATGACAGGTACATTTGCAGAAGAAAGTCGAGCAGCACCGGTTTTTTTTTTTAGTGGACTCCTGTAGCAAGACAGAATTCTTTCTGCTACAGAGCGGAGTCAGCAAGGCTACCCATAACTGAACTTTATCACAGAACACAGACTTGCATGGCTGAGAAAGATAGTGCTTCCATGCCACGTAGAAATTGTGTGGTGAGCTTGGCAGCATTGCCAGGCACTCTCAGTGAGAAAGCTGTAGAAGAGCAGAGTGGCCCGTTCGCCTCCATAGGGAATAGAAAAATAGCTAAGGGACTAAAAATAGACAATGGCATGTTTTCTATTAATTGAAAATAAAGTGATGCCTCTCCTTCCACTTCCTTTTGATGAATATTAATCACTTGGTGCTATTTTAAACGTAGGATCGGTACGAAAATATCTACAGTACCCTGTAATACAAGACTGCCGTCCTCAACATTTGCATTCCTTAAAACATACAAATCACAAAATGTTCTTATTTCATGAAGAATTTTGTCACCATAATTCAGTTAACATATGCGTATATGTAGCCACATAGTAAATATTTTTGTGTTTATCCTTATAGTGAAATATCATGACTTGAACTAAAATCCATTCTTGCAAATATAATTTTATATGGATGACTATAAATATTAATGTGCTTAAAAATTAACAAACAATACTGTTTATTCTCAAATTGAAAATATATTCCTAGTTAGAAAAAAGAGAGGTAACATTTCAGTCTTTGTCATTTTTAATTTATAAAGTGTTAATAAATGTATGTATTGCCTGGGAGTGAAATGATATGAGTCTAGAGAATGACATATTAAATACAACTTAACCACTCCTGAGAAACAAGTTCTCTATACACCAGATCTCAGAGACTTTATTACAATTTGCTGGCATTCAGTCTTTTTTTGTGAGTAAGCAGAGCTATATTAAACTGGACAGTATGTGCTGGGTCTCTTCAAGCACAAGAAAGGAACTGCATTGAGATTTTCCTTTTAAAAGTTCTGGTTTCGTACCTCATGGCCTAGGGTAGCAAGTCTGCCTCATGGGTTTTATACTGGGATCCTTTCTTCTTGTACCTATCACTGACCCCTAGCTTGAAACAACAGCTATTCAAATTCAAGGACCAGAGTGTAGGGTGGGTGGGGTGGGCATGTGTCCATAGCTAATAAAAACTACACTGCACGTATATTTGTAATTGCTAAGACATTTTTTAAAATATCTAAATGAAAAATCTAAAATTGCTTTTTAGATAAATGGACACTTCCTGCTCCGTGAGCAAATTTGCCTCGCATGGATCTCAACAGATGTCAGGTTACTGTCGTAATGTCCAGCTGGTGACCTAGTTCTGCTTACTGAACTAATAAGATGATGGTGGTGATAATGAATATGTAGAATTTACCATGAAACTGTACATGTCAGTACCCCTCATAACAACAAAAGGAACAGGGCTATTTATGTTATCAGAGTCACACTATCTCACTGGGTACTTAGTTCCTAAATATCATTAATATTGGCTAAAGGAATGAAGGAGCCGGAAGTTTAAGTAAATCCCATAGTTCACATACTTGGATAATGGCAGAGATGTATGCTCATATATTCATATATACTCCAATAATAATCCCTCACTCACATCTTGCATTTGAGCTTTCATAATTTTTCTCTTCTCTTTAGTTAAATTTATTTATTTATTCTCTTTAAAAGCCAGTATCAGCCTTCCTCTCTTCCCAGTACCAACTCATGCAAGTCCTTCCCCATTCCCCTTTCTCTTCCAGTTTTGAGAATGGGAAGCCTCACTCTGGGTGTCAACCCATCCCCCACCCCCTGCACATCAAATTGCTGAGGGATTTGGCCCATCCTCTTCCACAGAGGCTGAAACCAGACAAGGCTGTCCATTTAGGGGTGTCCGATCCACAGGCAGGCAGGCAGCAAGTTCAGGGCCAGCTCCTGCTCCAGTTGTTTGGGAGACCTGCATGAAGACCAAGCTGCTCCTTTGCTACTTATGTGGAGGGGGACTAGGTCTAGTCCATGCTTCCTTGCTTTATGGTTGGTGATTGTGTCTCTGGAAGGAGCCCTGAAGGCTCCAGGTTAGTTGACTCTTGGTCTTCCTGAGGAATCCATGTCCTCTCAGGTCCTTCAATCTTTCTTCCAACTCTTCTCTAATATGTCTCAAGCTTCATCTAGTGTTTGGGTGTGAGTCTCTGCTTCTCTTTCCATTGGCTGTTGGGTGGAGCCTCTCAGAAGATAGTTATGGTAGATTCCTGTCTGCAAGCCTAACAGAGTATCTTTAATAGTGTTAGGGCTTGTTTCTTGCTTGTGGAATGGTTCTAACTTTGGGACAATCATTGGTTGGCTATTTCCTCAGTCTCTGCTCTTTCTTTGTGCCGCACCACTTGTAGTCAGGACACATTTTAGGTTAAAGGATTTGTGGGTGGGTTGCTGTTCAGATCTTTTCACTCTGAATCCTCCTTGTCTACAGGAAGTGGCTACTTCAGGATCCACATAGCTCACTGCTAGGAATCTCAGCTAACTTCACCCTGTTAAACCCTCTGGTGCTTCTTCACATCCAAGGTTTCTGGCATCTCCTAGAGATTGCCTCCCCCAGGTGATCTCTCTTCTCTTTCCTCTGATCTCCCTATATTTGACCTTTTCCCTGCCCGGCCCTGCTACCTTCCCCATACCCTCTTCCATCCAGTTACCACCATCCATTAAGCTCCAAAATCTATTTTATTTCCCCGTCTGAGAAATATTCAAAAATCGTCCCTTATACCCTCCTTGTTACTTAGCATCTTTAGGTCTGTTGATTAAAGCACGGCTATTGTGTACTTTATGGCTAATATCCACTTGTAAGTGAGGTCTTGCATGTCCTTTTGGGTCTGTGTTACCTCATTCAAGATGGTATTTTCTAATGCCATCCATTTGCCTGTGAAATTCACGGTGTCCTTGTTTTTTAATGACTGAGTAGTATTTCATTCTGTAAATATGCTGCATTTTCTGTATCCATTCTTCAGTTGAGGGACAGACATCTAGGTTGTTTTCAGTTTATGGCTATTATGAATAAAGTTGTTATGAATATAGTTGAGCAAGTATCCCTATGGGCTCATGATTATTATTTTATTTTTTTTGGTATATCCCCCAGAGTGGAATATCTGGTTCATGAGTTAAAACAACTTCCAATCTTCTAAGAAACCAGCAAATTGATTTCCAAAGTGGTTGTACAAGTTTGCACACGCAGTAGCAATGGACTGTTCCCCCTTGCACCACAATCTTGCCAGCATGTGCTGTCATTTGATTTTTGTCTTAGCTATTCTTATGGGTATAAAATGAAATCTGAGGGTTGTTTTGATTTGCATTTCTCGATGACTAAGAATTTTGAACATTTCTTTATGTGCTTCTTAATCATTTGAGATTCCTCTGTTGAGAGTTCTCTTTAGCTCTGTATTTCATTGTTACCTGGGTTGTTTGGATTGCCATTTTCCAGCTTCTTGAGTTCTTATATAATTTGGATATTAGGCCTCTGATGGATGTAGGACTGTGAAGATCTTTTCACAATCTGCAGGCTGTTTTGTCCTAATGATGGTTTCTTTTGACTTATGAAAGATTGTTGGCTTCGTAAGGTTCCATTTATTAACTCTTGACCTTATTACTATGTGAGCCATTCATGTTCTCTTCAGGAAGTTGTTTACTTCTAGAATCATTAAAAATTAAATAAAAGTTCACAGAACACTACCGTTAACTTAGGAGCATGTTAAGACTAAATAAAATCTTTAGCTAGATTGCTCTCATAATACTTGTGGTGTCAAAATATCATTTCAAAAGTTATGGTGTTTAAGGCTAAGATACCACTCTCTTGGACCTTGTGAATAACCTTCTCTCTAATACCAGAAGTCCCCATGTCATAATGATTACTTACAAATAAAATTTGTTACTTATGCTTTTTAAACTCATGCTCCTTAGGTTTTTTTTCAGTATACATGAAAACACCACAACTTTATTTACAGTCACAAAATTATCTGTATTTATTTACAGAGGAAAAGTTTATAGAGAAGCAATTTTATTATCTTCTAAATATTGCAATGAACATCTAAATCACTGTTTCTTTATAAGACAAAATAGTAAAACTCTCTAATCATTTACTTTAATTAGCTCTAATCAAATTGCAACATGTCACTAAAAATCATTACCTTTTTTAATGATGTTATATTTGATAATGTATTAAATATTAGCACTGGTTATGGGCTTTAATACCCTCATTAAGTAAGTTGATATATATTTATGAATATTTTTATGTGATATATGAATCAACTACTAAATTTTTCTATGATAATATATTTGCATGTGTTTGAAAAAATGTTTTTATGGTGCTGTAATAACTTCAACAGGCAAATCACCCTATACTGTGTCCTCTATATTATTAGATAAGCTGAGCTTGTTTCTGTGATAACTACACCATGGAATCATTTGACTATACTGTGGATTTTCTTATATAATTTCAAACTATCAGTACTGGACCTCCATAGACTTTTTGCAATCAAACTCCCATGCAGAGGTATGTTTGGATTGGAAACATTTATCGTACACTTATAAATTCTTTATGAAGTATAGCAGAAATTTTAGTTGTCACATTAATATAACGTAAGTAGTAGTAATGAAAAATTCATACTTAGGGTTATTTTGACAGATGCGCTTGTTGAGATAAAAATATTGCACCTAAGGGTACTTAATGTATTAATATATTTTGGGAAAAACTATTGGAAGTCCTAACTGAAATGCAAGTGTCTTTTAGGTACTGCTCCTTTATAGCAGAAACATCCCTATGCCCAACCTCATACTTAGATGTTGAAAAGTCTTACAATCTACATTTACTAGAGGACGACACTAAAGTCAAAAGTTAGAGAACACCTAGGGAAAAAAAAAATCACTTAATGTGGACTTGTGTGTCCTAGTAGGTTTTATATGCATCTCTGTGTGTGACATGTCTCATGTAATGGTATTGATTGTATTTATTAGGATTATAAGCAAATTAGAAGACTTAGATATATTTGATATATTTCAATTAAATATTTACAGAGAGGTATTTTGCAGTTCATCTTGACCTTGTATTACATTTTAGTCATTTAGAAGAAAAAAATTAAGGAAAGCATAAAAACAAAACTTTTAGCAAGGAATAAATATTTTTAAGAGAATTCATCCAACCCAAACTAGGCTAGAACTATGCAGAACAGGTTGGTCTTGAACTTGTCTTCCTTCAGCCTACCTTCAACCAGCTCTTGGATTATAGATGTGTCCCATTACAGAAGTGCATAATAGATATTATTCAGATAAACTGAATGTATGACAGTAGTGTGGTTAATATGTAGTACAGGCAAGAAAATTTTACAAGAAGTCTTCAAGAGAATGAATCAAATTTGGTTAGAAGAGGCAAAATATAGTTGAGAATTCTAATGATCCTAGAATAACATATAAATGAATGTTTCTAAATATATACATTATCAAACAGCCATGTAAATACTTTTATACCCATAGATTAATACTATTTCCAACCATGATCAAAAAGGCTTCATAGGAAAAGGGTAAGGGAAAAATGAATGTGAGGTGGAGTTCGGAAAGAATCCAGTGGGTAACTAGGAGGAGTGAGAGGATGGAAACTGAGATCAGTATGTATTGTGTCGAAGAATGTATGTTTATAAATGAATGAAAGAAATGAATACTAAGAGAGAGAAGAGAATGAATAGAAGAGTGAACTTAGTGAATGGAGCCAAGAAAAATATCCTAGAATGCTTAGCACAAAGTTAAGTCATTTTTTTAACTGTGACTGATACAAAAAGTGTGTGAGTTTCCAAACTTAGCACATTTAGGGAAGAAAGACTCAAAAGAATGAAATTATGTTTTTTTGAGACAACATGTTATTATGTCAATATTCTACTATTGTAGTCTAGTACTTCTAATTTGATCTCTCTCTCTCTCTCTCTCTCTCTCTCTCTCTCTCTTTATATATATATATATATATATATATGAATATATATATTCATGTGTGTGTGTGTGCAGATCCACTTAAAATGTATCCATTATACTAAATGTATCCATAACTGTGCTATCCATCAACAGATGACAAAACATGGTCATTCTCTAATATGCAACACACAGCTGGAACAATAATAGGAATTGTCATATGAAAGTCTTCCAGCAGGTCCTTTTCCTTTCTTTATATCCCAATTTCCAAATCCCCACTGATTTCCTTAAGTCTTTTCTTTTCTCTACCCATTATTTTTTATTCAAACATGTTTATTCATAGCCTTAACAGTTTTTAGACAATAAGTTATTTTAAAAGGATCTCTTTTTGCCTGTCCCTACCTTCTGAACAATGTTCCATACTGCAGTTCATACAGTGAAGTAATTCAAACAGCACTCCCTAGTGTGCTGATTTCTTTCTTCTACATTACACCTGAAGGCATCTTTTAAAATCAACATGTAATATAGTCCTTGAGAAATGGTGAATAATTTCCCACAGAGGATAAATAAAAGATACCTATGATAGAATTCTAGTATATATATTTTTAAAAGCCTGACTCATATAATCACAAAAAGCAGTAATGGACATAGGGATTACAGATATCAAATTAATTTATCTCTATTTGGAAATATATATAGATATTTGGGTATATTATGAAAGTTTGTATTTTGATATGTTAACCTAGTGAAACCATTTTCCTTTGTATTTCAATTATCGGAGATGTCCTCTATGTACTCTTAAGACTATATACACGTAAGACTAGTGGACTCATTTAATCATTGACTCATTTGGAATTCATTTTCCTCAACTAGTTTAAGATATATACATTTATATCCTTTATTTATGACATAGAAGATGGGAAAGTCTTGGGAAAGGGAAAGATCTGGTGGCTATGCTAAGAGAGTAGTAGCATGAGATTAAGAAGAAATGAACGTGATAAAAGAATATGATATAATTATATGAAAGCATCATCATGAATCCTGCTACTGTTCCACTGAATTGACACCAATAATTAAAAACAAAACAAGTCTCCTTTGCTAATAAGCAACAAAATTTCTTCCAGTCTCAATCATCATCAAGTTTTTTTTTTTGTTTGTTTGTTTGTTTGTTTTGTATTTAAGGCACATCAAAACCACTTAGTGAATATCTTGCATGTGCTGCACATACAAATTTAAAAAAAATTAAAGTTAACAGCAGGAACTTGTGAATTTTCAACTGGAGTAGCACATGATAGAAAATTTACAGCTATGTGGAGACAGAGCTGGAATCTGTAGAAGAAACTAAGAAACAAGACATTCTTTGGAGTATTAAAGACTAGAAACTTGTACTGGTCAGAACCAACAAGTAGATTTTAGGCTATGGTGCATGTGGTTCCTGGCACAAGCTAGATTCAGAAGCTTGAGGAGTTATACATATCATTTCTGTTCCTACCACCTTCACATTTGAAGACTATTTAGACTATTAAACATGAGTATATAATAGCAATTTCTTAAATTATCCCAATCATTCATTATTAATATTATTTTAAAATACACATGGATGTTATTCAAATATTCTAAGAAAAGATTAACTTCCAAAAT
This sequence comes from Mus pahari, assembly GCF_900095145.1. Classification (NCBI taxonomy): domain Eukaryota; kingdom Metazoa; phylum Chordata; class Mammalia; order Rodentia; family Muridae; genus Mus; species Mus pahari. The sequence goes on from NC_034598.1 coordinate 73,778,501, forward strand.
TATCTTTAGAAATAAAAGATCTATGAGTTTTATATTTAGAAATTTTAAATGTGCCCTTGGAAAGTTTTAATTAGCTCACACTTCATTTATAATATGTGATGCCAGTGGTCAATTCAATACATTACAATGTGTAGCAATCTGATTTTAATAATGCCCATTTCAGAGCCTCAAACAGACTGTCTCTTTGTTGGCTACATTTAAACTTTCTCTATAAGTTCCCTCTAAATATGCAACTAATTGGTAGCAAACACTGTTGTTTGAATACAACAGAAGAACAGAAAACTTTTTGCCACCTGCCTCCTTTCACTATGCACCCCTGAACTGGTTCTGTCCAAGTGTCTGTGCTACCTACACAACCCCAATTCTGTAAGTCAAATCTTTGTGTAAAATGGAGCAGGCAATGCATTGCCTGTTAAATTTGTTTCTTCCATGAGTCATCTAGGTGGCTTTTGCTAAGATAAAAACAAGTTCCATAAAGCAAAGAGCACTGGAAAGAAGAACATAGAGGCTCCTAGTCTGCACACAGTGGACATGTAGCTATTTCTCGGTTTCAGTGTAGCTATTTGTTCTAGGTATGGGGTGGGCCTGTGATGGTGAGCTAGAGAATACTTTGACCTGCAGATATGATGATGAACTAATCATGAAGTACTAACCAAGTCTCTGGCAATAGTAATGGCACTGTTTATATTACCCAGTAGAAGGGTCAGTGAAGCATCTGATCATCACTTATGGCCATCACTCCTTCCTGCACCCCACCTGTGCTGCGTGTAATCCTGCCTTAGATGAATTTAGTGTACAAACCTATAAAGGAGATTGGGTATATGCCCAGGAGTGCCATAGCTGGGTCCTCCCATAGTACTATGTCCAGTTTCCTGAGGATACGCCAGACTGATTTCCAGGGTGGTTGTACCAGCTTGCAATCCCACCAGCAATAGAGGAGTGTTCCTCTTTCTCCACATCTTTGACAGCATCTGCTATCACCCAAGTTTTTCATCTTAGCCATTCTGGCTGGTGTGAGGTGTAATCTCAGGGTTGTTTCTGTCCTAAATACAGCCACCAAATCCAGACATTATTGTGGATGCCTGGAAGTGCTTGCTGATGGAAGCCTAGCATGACTGTCTCTGGAGAGGCTCTGCCAGAGCCTGACAAACACAGAGGCAGAAGCTCTTAGCCAACCATTGGAATGAGCTTGGGGGTCCCACAAGGAGGAGTTGGAGAAGGGACTGAAGGAGCTAAGGGGGTTTGCAACCCCATAGAGAGAGCAACAGTGTCAACCAGCCAGACCCTCTGCAGCTCCCGGGGACTAGACCACCAACCAAACAGTATACATGGAGTGACCCATGACACTGGCCACATATGTGGAAGAGGGTGGCCTTGTTGGGCATCAGTGGGAGGAGAGACCCTTGGACCTGAGGGTGTTCAATGCGCCAGTGTAGGGAAATGCCAGGGCGGGAGAACTGGAGTGGGTGAGTCAGGCAGCACCCTTATAGAGGCAGGGGAGGGGGAAAGGGATGGTGGTTTCCGAGGGGGAGACCTAGAAAGGGGAAAGCATAAGAAATGTAAATAAAGAAAATACCCAATCCAAAAAAAATGAAAAATAAAATAGCACCAACCCCACAAAAAATAAAAAGATGGAGATTTTAGCTTGACTGAGAATTGGGGTCTGTAACGCTGCACCTGACTTTGAGTCATTACTCCTTTTAGCAACCTTCACTAGGTTAAGTCAAAGGCTTGCTCAAACATTAATCTATTTTATGAGGTTAGAAATCTTATTTTGAGTCATTAATAAGTTCTGCATTAAAACATCTGTTTTAGTTGCTTATAAGTCCATGTCAAAAACAGATGCATTTAACTATCTCTTTTAAGAGTTTACAATATTAAAAATGTCCATGCTTCATAGTACAACATGAGAATCCAGCAATACCTCTCCTGGGCATATATTCAGAAGATGTTTCAACTGGTGATAAGAACATGTGCTCCACTATGTTCATAGCAGCCTTATTTATAATAGCCAGAAGCTGGAAAGAACCCAGATGTCCCTCAAGAGAGAAATGGATACAGAATATGTGGTACATTTACACAATGGAGTACTGGTCAACTATTAAAAACAATGAATTTATGAAATTCTTAGGCAAATGAATGGATTTGGAGGATATCATCCTGAGTGAGGTAACCTAATCNCAAAAGAACTCATATGATATGCACTCACTGATAAGTGGATATTAGCCCAGAATCTTAGAATACACAAGATACAATTTTCAAAGCACATAAAACTCAAGAAAAAGGAAGACCAAAGTGTGGACCTTAGTCCATCCTTAGAATGGGGAACAAAATACCCATGGAAGGAGTTACAGAGACAAAGTTTGGATCTGAGACAAAAGGATGGAGCACCTTAGAGACTGCTCACAGTCATCTATTGGCTGGAACCCTGGGCCCCAAATGGAGGAGCTAGAGAAAGTACCCAAGGAGCTGAAGGGGTCTGTAACCCTATAGGAGGAACAGTAATATGAACTAACCAGTACACCCCAGAGCTTGTTTCTCTAGCTGCATATGTAGCAGAAGATGGCCTATTTGGGCATCATTGGGAAGAGAGGCCCCTTGGTCTTGCAAACTTTATATTCCCCAGTACAGGGGAACACCAAGGCCAAGAAGTGGGAGTGGGTGGGTAGGGGAACAGGGTGGGGGGAGGGTATAGGAAACATTTGGGATAGCATTTGAAATGTGAATTAAGAACATATCTAATAAAAAAAATGAAAAAAAAAGTCCATGCTTTGAATTTTAGTTAAAAGCATCATTTCTTAATTCAATATGAAGAGATCATTTTCAAAGGTTTTCCCTCAGATGTTTCAGTCTTTTGCAGTTAGTATATGCTCTACTTTCAATAATGATTTTCCTGGAAGGTTTATCATATGTTTTCAAATTTATATTATATGAAATTGTCTTTTTCTCCCCAGTAGCCTGTCTTTTACATGGTTCCTGTAATTGATCAGTTTAACAAAATTTAACTCCTATTCCATGATTCCAGTATTACCTCATGGTACAGATGCCAGATGAAGTTCATTCTCTACATGAGTTCATTGTATGTAAAATGGATTTGGTTAGAATATGAACCCCCTGAAATTCCTATCTATTAATTTTAATTACCTTGTCAAGCTATACAGTAACCTGCTGGTATTTTTACTGACATTGCATGATGCCCACAGACTAATATAAAAAGATACTATTAACAGCAACTCACCAGTGTGGACTTTCTTCTTGTCTAAAAACAAGGTGCAGCTATGGCTTTATTTGTTTGTTTTGTTGTTTGTTTGTTTTGTTTTTTGTCTTATTTCTATAATTGCTCAGAAAGAGTGTTTTTACTTTTTAGTTCACAGAACTTGAATATGTACAGTTAGTTCATTTCTACTATCTCATGTTACTTATATTATTTTGGGTTTCTTGTAAAGCATTTGGAGGAGCAAGCACAGGGTTTTAAGTTTGATCCTCAGCACTAATGAGTGAAATAATGGATGGGTACGTTAGTAACTTAAATATTTCACTTTATTAAATTTTATATTAAATTTTATATTTGTAATTGTTTGCACATAAAAGTGATTTTTATGTGCATGGTGTATGTGTGTGTTGTACTTGTACATGTTTATGTGTGAATATTTGACCATGTAAATATACAGAAACCAGAGGAAGACATTGGATGCTTGGCTTTATTTCCATGAGATCGTCTGTGACTAAAGCTAAAGCTAGGCAGACAAGCCCCATTAATCCCACTGTGTCCTGCCCCATCAACAGGAATTTGGTTATAGGCATAAATTGCCAACATTGAGATGCAGAATTTACTGTGAATGGTCACTGATAAATTTAACATTTTGTTAGTATACAGAATATATAAAACCCATCTCTTTATCATAGGGCTTTAGAATTTGAACTTATGTCTTTATGTTTCTTCAACAAGCACTCTCTCTCTCACTGGGCACACTGGGCACACAGCAAGCACTCTCTCTCTCACCCAACTCCAAAGACTTTATCTATACACAATAACCTGAAAATTTATGATGTGAAAAATTCATATGTAGCTTTCTTATATGCAATAATCATTTTTTACATCAGGTTGTTCTACATACTTTCATCTTAGTGTGTATGAGAAACTACAACGTAGATTAGAAATAAGCAAACAAGGAATCCTCAGCCTTGCCTTCTTGATTGCAATGTAAGCATTTCTTACAGATCAAATACATTATTGACTCAGTCTATATCATTGTTTTAACACAAATATATGTTATAAGCACAGCTTATTACCATGGTTCTTAAAGAAATTATAGTTTCTAATAGATGGTCTCTAAGTCTACAGGAGGTGATTGTTTTCTTAATATACTTTTAATATGTTGAAGTAGATGACTACTTTCATAGCTAAAGCTGTTTTGAATTTCAGAGATAAACTATTTGGCGAAGAAATGATCTCATTTTCATACAGTGAAGAAAACATTTTTAATAATATTTTTAATTATCCTTTGAAAATTGCATATTCATACATATGTATTTTGTTCTGATTCATCCTCATTCATATAACATAGATATTGATAATTAAATTTGTGACTCATTTCCGTGTAATGCCATTGTGTGTTTTGATAATTCATTTGAATCTCCAATTGTGATTATGATTGCATAAGTTCTCTTATTTTGTTTTCATTTTCGGAAAACAATATCTTATAAATGCTAACTTGAGGTATCCAATGGCTTATTGTTTAACATGACCACACATGTTTCATACAAATACTGTTGAGAGTTTGGTATTCATCACTAAGATATATTTGATTACATATTCAACAGTGCAAATATGGAAGAATCACTTCAAAATCTACTTCCTCCCCAATTGGTGCATTTATTAGCATTAGAGTGAAATATGATACACTATCAGCATAACTCTTTCCAGTATTTCCAAGTAAACCTTTTTGTTGGCAAAAGTCACAGATACCCTGGCATGTGAATAATAGGAAAGCAGCATGGGGCTGTGCTTAGGTGAAACTGAAATTAATTTTCACAGTTTAGATGTTGTGTGGTCTCAGATGACATGACTGTTTAATCTTAGCTAGTACAGGTGTGAAAATCATAATATGAAAACTGACACATTTAAACAGAAAAGCTGACAATATTATAATTGGGCTCCAGGCTCACAGTGAAGTGTGAAAGCAAACGTGTTTTGCACAATTTCTCCAAACTTCAGAAAAAGTGAGGGGATATATTCGGAAGATACATATAGACGTTGCAGACATTTTATTGTATATATTACTCAAAGCAAACACCTTTCTTGGATGATATTTTTACTTACACCTTTTTTATTTTACAGGGTTTAGGACAAATACCTAGAGATATCCTACTCATGGAAAGATGCCAAATTGTATGACGAAAGATTCCTGTTTTCCACTGTAAGTGTTGTTTTAAATTAGAGCTCATGCTATATCTTTTCTTTTCTGTGTATGGCTCAAGTATCATTTTCCATTATCACCACATGTTTGGCTGAAGAAATTTATCTGATGTGTACGCTTTCTAGTCCTTAAAAGCCTCTGTGTACTACATTTATTTCTAATAGTTTCTATTGACTGATGTGCTATGAGCTGACACATCATATATCACTGAGTAGATTGCCAGATATTTAATGTCACCTTTTAGATAATCAGAAGTAAACATATAACTTTGTTGCTCTTACATTAGAAAGAATTGAAATATACAAAACCAAATATATGTTTATATGAATAAAATGTATAATTACTTGAAAATTCCACATACACCTAAACACACACACATACACACACAAACACACACACACACACACACACACACACACATACACACAGAGTCACACTCACACATATACACACTCAAACACACAGACATATAGACACATACACACATAAAGAGTCACACTCACACATATACACACTCAAACACACAGAGAGACAAACAGACACATACACACATACAGAGTCACACTCACACTTATACACACTCAAACATACACACACAATCATTTGTTATTATCACTCCCACAGTCTCTCTTATATCCTTCCTGTCCTTATCAACTCCCCCAACTGAGACCCCTACAAATCTACCTACTTTCATGTTATTTTGTTTATTTGTGAGCCATTGAGTTTAAGAAGGACTACTAGCATGGTTATGTATGTGGAAATACCCACTTGAAGTTCAGTGGCAAATAATCCCCTCTCCTGCAACATTCAATAGCCAATAGCCAGAGAAGGCTAGGTACCATGAGCCCCTCCACCAATCTATGATTGACTATTGGTAGACTTAGTATTTTGTGGCCCCAATATAGGCAATGCCAACTGCTATGACAATATGCTAGGCATAAAAAGAGGATGGTGTTTCAGTCTTTCTCACTATCACCTCGATCTTATATTCTTTTATTTTTTTTTCCTCTTCTATATTGTCAGTGAGTCTCAGAGAGGGTTAATCCATGTCTTGTTTAGCACTTAAAAATCAACATTCACTTGTACATAGCTCCTACAGAAGTGACACGTCTGTATTTGCTGCAAAGAGGCCCTTCTTTAACCCAGTTTGATAGTGCTGTTTCTATAAAATTAGGAGAACAAATATTTAGAAGGCAGTTTGACACCATGTTAAATTAAAAAAACAATATTAAGTTCTACAATAGGAACAATGTTCTCCATATCTATGCATTTTTTAAACTACTGTTTAAAGTATTGGGCATGAATTTCCTCATGTGGCACAGATGTCTAATCCAATAAAATAAGAGTTGGTTGGGAGACTATTAATGACTGCTTCTATTTCTTTAGGGGATATAGAACTGTTTCAGTCATTAATCTGATCCTGATGTAACTTTGGTACCTTGTATCTGTCCAGAAATTTGTCCATTTCATCCAGGTTTTCCAGTTTTGTTGAGTATAGCCTTTTTTAGAAGGATCTAATAGTGTTTTAGATTTCCTCAGGATCTGTTGTTATGTCTCCCTTTTCATTTCTGATTTTGTTAATTAGGATGCTGTCCCTGTGCCCTCTAATGAGTCTGGCTAAGGGTTTATCTATCTTGTTGATTTTCTCAAAGAACCAGCTCCTGGTTTGGTTGATTCTTTGAATAGTTCTGGTGGAACAACAGTATGAATTAACCAGTACCCCCAGAGCTCATGTCTCTAGCTGCATATGTAGCAGAAGATGGCCTAGTCAGCCATCATTGGGAAGAGAGGCCCCTTGGTCTTGCAAACTTTATACGCCCCAGTACAGGGGAGCACCAGGGCCAAGAAGTGGAAGTGAGTGGGCAGGGGAGCAGGGTGGGGGGAGGATATGGGGACTTTTTGGATAGCTTTTGAAATGTAAATGAAGAAAATACCTAATAAAAAATGGGAAAAAGGAAAAAAAAAAGAGTTGGATGTTGCAGAAGCTTTGCTGACACTATTGTGGCAGTGGACACATTTGCCTTGGCAGGTTTCATAGGTAATGTGTGTGTCCATGGATACTGAATTGTGTTGATGACTTTTATGGAGAGTATATGTCAGTGTGAGCATACTAGTTAACAGGGAAAGACAGAATATATATATATATATATATATATATATATATATATATATATATGGCTCAGTTTGTCTATGTGCTGCAACCAACATGTGTGGCATCATTACCAATAGGCCCATTCAGTCTTTGTGTGTGTGTTCAATAAACCATCTCTGTCTGACTGACAAAAATTTCATATTTTTTCTATGAGTGAACACTACATATGCAGTTACTGTGACTTAAATACGTATTTAAAAATCTTACTAAGAAATTGCAGTGCATGCTGAGCAGTTAACAACTCTAGAAAATTGTCTCAGAATTTGTTTCCAGCACATACTAGACAGCTTTCAACTGTCTATAATTCAACTTCCAAATGATCTGATACCCTTCTCTGGCCTGGGCAGGACACATACTTTCACACGAACATACATGTAGGCACATGGTCATACACATAAAATAAAATAAAAAAATCCTTCTTAAAATTCTCCAGAATAACTGACATTTTATTACCATTAAAACCATCTTTCTTATCCATATGTAAATCATCTCTACATAGAATGGTCTAATCTATATAATTTTGAGCACAGAATAATAATAAGTAATTTCATCTATGATATATGTTGAGGTCTGCCAACCGCCAGAATAGCTGTAGTCACTTTGGTCCATGCCTACCAGCAACTTCATTTTGTTTGTGTAATATGCCCAACAGTCATTGACACAGAAATATAACTTGATTTAGAGCATAGTCATGTTGACCATATATCCTGTTGTGTTCTGGATGTTCTGAGGTTTGTTAATATTTTTTAATTAATCATTTTATTCATTTACATTTCAAATGACATCCTCTTTCCTGGTTACCCCTCCACAAACCCCTCCTATACCCCTCTATCCCCTCCCCTTTGCTACTATGAGTGTGCTCCTCCACCCACTCACTGACTAATCTTAAAAAATTCAACAACTGTAAGAACCACTTAGGACCAATCAGAATAAAGGTCAGTTACAATTGTTCTCTAGCTAGTCAAAATAGCTTGAGCCAGAGCCCGCTACTGGACAACACATGAATTCCTACAGCTGCATGTAAGTTCAGTGTGTGTGTGTGTGTGTGTGTGTGTGTGTGTGTGTGTGTGTGTGTGTGTTTTGTTTTGTTTTATACGCCCAACTGGAGAAATGTTCAGGATTATAGCTTCAGCTCCCAAAGTCTGACATATGGCCCTAATCAATCAGTCTTTGTGTGTATGTGTTCAATAAACCATCTCTGTCTGACTGACAAATATTGTTTGTGTGGTTTGTGGACAACTCCTCGACCCCAACAAGAAATATTAAAAAGTTTTTAAAATGATATGATCATAATTTAAAAGCAAACAATAACTGGTGTGCTAATCTCTCCACACCAAGTAACTCCACAAGTTAAAAAAGTGATATTCAAGTATACAAAATAATTTTAGAACATCATTATAAAATGTGTCAAACACTGAAAATGTACCATGTTTACAGGTTTTTTCACTGAATTATTATAAATAACAGAGTAACAGGGAGTTTTATTTGACTATTTTCATAATCCCTGAAATTATCTAATTAATATGAGAAGACAAATTCTATTAATTATCATTGTGAATTGTATTCATGTAGAGATGTCAGTTATGCTAAAACATTTGCAGGGCATGTCCACAAAATAAATATAGGCAACACTGAGAAACAACATGGGTTATATATTGTATTATTATATAAAAATCTATTTTTAAGGGATCTAGATCTCATCTCACTCACAGATACACACACAACACACTACACTACACACACACACACACACACACACACACACACACACACAAACACTCAGGATATTGGATCAGACTGTGAACCCTCCAAGTTTGTGTTATTTCCTTAGAAAATCTGGTTCTCGCTGTCAGATGGCTTAGCCTTAGCATACTCTAGTAATCCTTCTGGCTAGAATACAGACACATCTTTAGTATATACCTTTAATCCCAAAAACAGAAGGTAAAATTAATTTATAGAAGGAAGCATCCACGTTTAAATGTGATTTCTAATCAAGTGGTGGTAAAGTAAAGAATTAGGGAGAGATTTGACAGAATAGTATATGCCCAATTTTCATGAGAAGCTACTTAAGAGAGCAGAACAGAAAGAGGCTGGAAAGGGAGGTAGCTTTAACAGAAGGGTTTTACAGAGACAGGTTAAAGAGAGAACAAGCTGGACACAGGTAAAGACAGAACTAGCCAGAGAATGAGAAGGAGCCAGAAGATTAGAGCAGATTGCTAGAGCTAGTTGAAGGTCAAGCAGAGCAACTCAGGAGAGGCCAATTAAGAAGCAAGATTGTATCAGTCAACTTGGAGAGGGATTTTGAGCTAGAAAAGCTGAGTTGAACCAGTCAGCCAGAGTACAGAAAAAAAGTAGGAAAGAGTGAGTTTATTCAGCAGCATGTCTAAGAGACTGAAAATATTCTAGGCCTAGATTGGATTGTACAGAGGCTAGAAGCTTCTATGACTTGGTCTAGGTTAACAGACTGGAACAGTAAGCCATGACAACAACAAGTACATCAACTGAAGAAAAGATATTTTTACTTACACACACACACACACACACACACACACACACACACACATACACACACACACAAAACAGAATGAAAAACACAGATCTCCCGTTAAAGGGAATAAGAGATGTTTTCTTCATTTTGCAGCTGAAACAGGGCTGATGTGCATATAAATACACAGACATTAGAACAGCACAAACAAGACCTGTACCAGTTCAACCAGCACAAATGTCACAGCATTACGTAGGGGATATATGGTCCCGAAATTCTGCCTCCAGCCAAGAAGCTATATGTATAGGATAGCATCCAGTAAAGGGAAAAATCAGTATTCTTCAATATAGTGACATTAGGCATATCAACTGCACTCCAGGGCAGGCAAAACAAGTCACACTCCATGTTTTGTTGTTTTTGTGTTATTATTTTTATTTTGTTATGATTATTTTTTAAGAGAGAAAGAATGCACAGGTAGGTGAGGAAGGATGGGTGGGTGGAACATCTGGGAGGATTTGTGAAAGAATATGATAAAAAAATACTATGTGGAATTCTCAAAGAGTGATTATTTTTAAAATATAGATTCTAGTGTGTAATTAAGGCAAAGTGTTTAGGATGGCATCCTACATTGTTAGGCTCTGGGTAGCTAGAAGTTTATTCTTAATACCAATTAACATCCATTTTACCATTCACCAGTACAATAATTATTTTTGAATTATTTGGGATATAATTTAATTAACCCTACTTGATGAAATCTTAAAAATACATATTACTCTTGTTTGTTATGTCATCCATCTTGTCATACATAGCAATCATTATTGATACTTAAATTTTTATGACATACTCATACATCAGATAATTTAATATTCCATAACCCAAATGTAAAAATGCTTCCTATATAAAGCAAGTAGAAGCCAGAATTCCAAGAAGAAATTCTGAGAAGTTTAAAATGAGCTTCCAAGAAACTAAAGCTAAGGAAACACTAAAATTAAATATTTATTCAACACAGTTTTCTTCCACATTCAATTTTTATTCACTCAAAATGCCAGAGTTTCTGAGTGTTTTACAGACAAGAGCATGCTTCCTTCAAGTTGATTTAGTATTTTGAAAAAAAAAAAAAAACCAATGCCTAGAAATTATGTTAAGTTCTGTGTTTCTAAATTAGAATGTTTTTAAAAATCTTTATTTTCATAATGCATCAAGAATTTAGAATAAAACAGCAAAAATATTTAAAAAAAACTATGAGAGACTAGCATAGGTGAAAATTGATTGTGAAGTCATTACATTATGGATAATAATATTTTTCTCCTTGGAAATAATGTTTAGCTTAAGTGAGCACTCTGAGTTCATTTCTTGATCAGTGTGACTATAATGTGATTATAAATATTTAAAACATAAGCAGATTATTTTGAAGATGCATAAGAATCATAGTCAACTTCCTATTATAGATGTGCTCTATTATAGATATGTTCTATTATAGATATGTTGCAACTACTGTACTTTTTTAAAACAATAAATTTAAAAACAATAACTCATTTTATATTCTCACCATGTTGAACACATACATGAAAGGACATTTTAGGAGTTTCACCAGGAGTGGTATTCTAGTTTAATTAAAAGATATGTTTCTTTTAGAAAGTATACCATCGAAATAATAATTTGAGTTATTTCAAGGAAAGTTTTATGCCTCAATCTAATCAAGAACACTATAAACAATAATATATTAAGTCTCACTTGCACAGGCCACAGCATTTGATATCTAATGATTTTTGATACTTGAGGAAAGAGAAGAAATGGTTAAGAAAGTTTCCAAGTGGATCAACTTAATAAAGGTCTTAGCTTTCACTTGTTTTTGACGAGACAAAATTATCTGACAAAAGCATTTTAGATAAGAGAATATTTACTCTGGCTCACGATTCAATGCTTCAGTGTATCATGGTGGGGAGGTCATAGTCCTAGAAACTGCTGTTATTCTATAGCTGGTATCGTGGACTAGAGAGATGTCTCTGTGGTTAGGAATGTGTCGTATTATGAGAGATAGAACCTCTCAGAGGAGAGCTCCCGTCTGTAAGTACAACATAGCATCAGTAATAGTGTGAGGGTTTGGTGTCTGCTGTCCACTGTACACTGTGAGGTTCTACCAGCTGCTGACTGAGAGATGCAGAAACTCACAGCCAAGCATTCACATGAAGTAGGGAACCACTATGGAAGAGTTAAGGGAAGGATTGCAGGAATTGAAGGGGATGGCAACCCAGTAGGAAACCCAACAGTATCAACTAACTTGGACCCTGGGAGCTCGTGGAGATTGAACCACCAACCGAAGAACATACACAGGTTTGTCAGGGATCCCTATGTAGCAAAGATGCACAAATGTAGCAGAGGACTGCCTCGTCTGGCCTTAGTGCGAGAGGATGTGCCTAATCCTGTAGTGACTTGATTCCCCAGGGAAGGGTTATGGGGGGGCACCTTCTCAGAGGCAAATGGGAGGATGGGAGCTCACACAGACTAAGCCATCAATGGAAGAGCATATAGAGTTTGGTCAGTGGTCCCTGACATATATGTAACAGAGGACTACCTTGTCTAGCTTTAGTGGGAAAGGATGTGTGTAGTCCTGAAGAAGAAGAAGAAGAAGAAGAAGAAGAAGAAGAAGAAGAAGAAGAAGAAGAAGAAGAAGAAGAAGAAGAAGAAGAAGGAGGAGGAGGAGGAGGA
>NC_034598.1:73791376-73802866 GCF_900095145.1 Mus pahari
AGGAGGAGGAGGAGGAGGAGGAGGAGAAGCAGAAGCAGAAGCAGAAGCAGAAGCAGAAGCAGAAGCAGAAGCAGAAGCAGAGAAGAAGAAAAGAAGAAGGCAAAAACCATATGTCTCTGTCATCCATGTTATGTGAATCATTACTGGATCTAATTTCAGCTCCTTGGGAGCTGATGCTCTTCAGGTATCCTTGAGCACACATGCATGCAGTACATACACTTTCAGACACACACCCATACACATAAATAAAAATAAAAATGTAAGTAAGGAGAGAGAAACAAGTAATTGATCCTACTACTCACTTTCCTTTCTCCAGTTATACAGCATAGACTGCCAGTCAGAAAATGGTGCCACACTATCAGGTAAATTTCCCTGCTTCAATATCTCCTTTAATATAACCCTCCGAAGGCATACCTAGACTTTCTTGTGCTAAATGATTCTAGATTCTCTCACTGCAATCCATCAGTTGCTGACTAAGACCAGCTGCTTTTGTTATAGCATTTAGAAACTGCAAAATTCTTTTTTACTTACTAATCTTCTCATTTACAGCTTTAATACTTATTCAAAATACTAACATGTTCAATAAATAAAATGAAGGAAGATCATTTTCATAAGCATGTGAGTGGCAAATTGCAAATATTAATATAAATGAATGTGTAACAGATAAAATATACTGTAGTTGAAACTAAACTTTTTGATTGCATCTACTATATACTCTGGAGGAAACATTACATATATTGTATTGGAGGTATAATTGCCATTCTGAGAATGGGGTGAAAGTAAAATCATAAGAAAAATATGGAAAGCAAAAAAAAATTCACTAAAATTAAGTAAAATTACAATATTCATGTGTTAAATTTGAATTATATGAATAATTAAATTTAAATAATATGAGCAATAAATTAAACACATTATAAAATTAATACTTAAAATGTCATCTATGTATGTGTAGAATACTATTTATACATTTCTGTTATATACAAAAATATAAATGAACCTAGAAGGCATTATTTTAAGCTGAATAAGTCAAGTGAAGAAATGCAAATATATAGGATCTCACTTATATTCTGTATCCAAAAAATATTAAAGCCACATAAATTGAGCACTGAGGAAAGTTGAGAAAAATGTAGAGAATGGGAGACAAGAGTATGCCTAGCAGAGTGGATAGAGTTTCAGCTATAGTTGAGGCATTTAACTGTGATCTGCATTGCACAACATGATGAACACTGCGAATATTATTGCACTTTCAAAATAACTACAAGGGAATTGTTAACATTATCACCCCAAAGAAAACATTAAGGAAGAGGAGATAAGTGTGTTAATTATTTTGAGGCACCAATTCTGTCATACATATGTATATGTATGTATCAAACTACATGCTATATACTTTCTGTTAGTCTAATTAAAAAAAAAATCACAAACCACAATACAACTTAATTGCCTTTGCTTCATACAAAAGACATTCTAGAGGTAAAATAACTGTGGTTTAAAAACAAGAGTTAAGGGGTTGGAGGGAGGAATCAGCAGAAGGGTTCATGCTGTTTATGCCTAGGACTAGAGCTGGTTTCTCAGCGTACATGTAAAGTAACCCATAACTTCCTTAAACCTCAGGTTCAGAGGACTAGGCACTCGCCTTTGATCTTCTCAGAACATGCCAAAACACACAGACACATGGAAACACACACAGGCAGATACACAAAAATAACATTAAAACCAATATTCACATTTACATTTACAATAAAATAAATGGGGAGGGGTATATGGTCTATTGGATAATGGGTCACCACAAAGAAAGAATTGAATTCAAATTCCAGCATACATCTAACAAACATGGATACCCTTTGTGCCTGTAATGTAAGTACCAAGGAGGCAGGTAGAGAAGGACTCCTGGGGCAATGCTGTCTAGGCAGCTTAGCTAAATCATGAGGTAGAGAACAAACAAGAAAGATTTCCAAGGTGGATTATTGTTTTCAGCTTTTATATACATATACTTACACATATACCCACATGAAAGCATCCATATTCAAATACACACACACACACACACAAACAAAACACATGAGAGGAGAGGGGGGAGGCTAAGAGACAAAGAGAAAGGCACATAGAGAGAAGACAGTGATGGAGAAAGGGGGAGGAAGAGAGAGAGAGAGAGAAATGCTAAGGATGCTCCAAAATAAAAGAAGTATAAAACCAAACCATAAATTACAAGCTGCACTATAAAATCACCGAACGATGATGACTGAGGAGTAAACCTGAGAGACTGAGTTTGAAAGTGGTATTTATAGGATATAAAATATTGGACTGTCATAAAATAAAACATCTATACTGAAAATGACACTTTAAAATGCAAAGAGGGAGAGGAAGGGTCTTAACTCACAGAGTGTTGACATGCCATGATAGGGGGAAACCTGTGGGGCCCCCAGCAGCTTAGAGGAGAAGATGACAGGGGGATAGGAGAAGGATTGTGGGAGGGAGCTGACTGGGAAGTGGGCAGTGAGCTAGATGCAAAGTGAATAAATTTTTGAAAAATTAAGTAAATTTAAAAATTGCAAAGACACAGACTTGAGGAAAACATTTATGTAACAAAAATATGTCATAAAACACTTTCTAAAAACACAAAGAAATCTCAGTATTCACCAATTAAGAAGGCATCAACCTCACCTTTAAAAAGAGCAAGTAATGGAGACAAATGTGTCATTAAGGAGGGGATACAGATGAAGAACAACTATATATAACCATGCTGAAAACGTATATATCGCCCGGGGACTTGACAATCAAAACAGCAATGAGATACCACAGCACACCTGTTGGAATGGCTCTAATCCAATGCATTGATAATGCCAATCATGGTGCAGGAATTCTTATTCATCTTGCTGTAAGGCATAGCGGTTAGCCAAATTCAATGCCATTGGCAAAAATTGCTGAAGTTTCATTATATACGATAGCAATCACTCCCCTTGGTATTCATCTAGATGACTTAAAAGCTTGAATCCATAAAAGAACTTATTTGCAAAAGTTTCAGGAGAATACTTCATAATTGCTCAAACTTGAAAGCATCTAAAATACATTTTATAGGGAAAAATAATAAACAAAATGTGCTGTGTACATTTATTTTTTAAAATGTGAACTATCTAAGCCATTTTGTTGAGAAAATTAAGCATATATTTTGCAAGAGTCCAACATGAAAATGTTATATATAGTAAGGTTTCAGTGACATAGTATTCTTTAAAGGGCAAAATTAATCAGGGATGAAAAAGATCACCAGTTGCCAGGGGCTTAAGCAACAGAAAAAAAAAAAAAAAGAAGTCAGAAAGAGCATAAGAGCATAGATGATATAGGGCATTGAATCCACTCCTTTTGTGAGTACAATAACAGATACATGATTACATGTTTTTTTCAAATCAATTTAACTATATAGAACAAAATCCATCCACAAAATAAACTACAAATATATTAATGGCACAGTGGCAAAATCAGCTCATTTGTTACAATGAATAAAGCAAACCAATGCAAGATGAAAATAATGGGAAGAAATGTGCAGAGGAGAGAAGAGAACATATGGGAATTCTCTTGCACATTCTGTCCAGCTTTCTGTGAACACAAAACTGGTCTGAAAATAAATATATGGATTTACATTTCTTCATAGGCTAGGAAGATTGCTTAGCTTATAATAAGTTAGCTACCCTACACAACTATGAGGACTTAAGACTGGATCACCAGCATGATTCACAAAGTCCACACTGAACATTTGCAGTCACAGCACTGGGAAACAGCGACAGGTGGATCCCCTAGAGCTCATTTGGTATCCTAGCCAGATTTATAAGCTCCAGAATTAAAAAGAGAATAAGGTAAAATGTGATTAAGAAAGATTACTGTAGTCTACCTCTGTCTTCCATATACATTGGCATGAAGCTAAATGGACATCTACATGGTTAGGAAAATCTTCTATGCTTACACACACACTCACAGAGAAAGAGAGAAGGGTGCAACAGAAGGGGAGGGGGGAGGGAGAGGAGGGGGGAGGGGGAGAGGGAGAGGAAGAATATATAAAATTTGTTTTCTCAAGTGGCACAATTTAGGCTATACTCTCACAGAGATATTAATATCTATGAATGGGATATTGCCTTAATAGGAGAAACTCTTTAATAATTGTAGCACTATTTTAGCAATACATAGTAAGAGAAATGTGATGAATGTGAGATAATATGCATATTAATAGGATAAAAAAAAGTTTATTGTGTTCTACTAGCAACAGGAACAAAACTAAACTCCCTCATTTATTAGAGGTGGGATGACTGGTGAGTGAAAACAGTTTGCTGATAGAAATTTTACTCCATGGTTTTATCCCCTACCCACCCACTCCCACTTCTTGGCCTTGGTGTTCCCCTGTATGGGGCATATAAAGTTTGCAAGAACAAGAGGACTCTCTTCCCAGTGAAGGTCAACTAGGCCATCATCTGCTACATATGCAGCTAGAGACTTGAGCTCTTGGGGGTACTGGTTAGTTCATATTGTTGTTCCACCTATAGGGTTGCAGACCATATATTAGACACAGAATTGTTTTTTAAAAAAGAATATAACAGTGAAAATAACTGACACTACTACAGCACAGAATTTCAAGAATGATATAGCTGCCTTGTGTGAGGCTAGGCCAGTGCCTGGCAAATACAGAAGAAGATGCTTACAGGCATCTATTGTATGGAACCCAGGGCCCCCTATGGAGGAGCTAGAGAAATTACCCAAGGAGCTGAAGGGATCTGCAACACTATAGGTGGAACAACAATATGAACTCCTCAGTACCCCCCAGAGCTCGTGTCTCTAGCTGCATATGTAGCAGAAGATGGCCTAGTCCGCCATCATTGGGAAGAGAGGTCCCTTGGTCTTGCAAACTTTATATGCCCCAGTACAGGGTAATGTCAGGGCCCAAAGTGGGAGTGGGTGGGTAGTGGAACAGGGCGGGGGGAGGGTATAGGGGACTTTTGGGATAGCATTTGAAATGTAAATGAAGAAAATATCTAATAAAAATTGAAAAAATTATGTAGAATTAAAAAGAAAAAACCAAAGAAGTAAAATTAAACAATAAAAGAAAAAAAAAAAAAGTAAGACATCAAATAGAGAAGAGGAAACATATATGCCCAGGATTTAACAGCAAAAACACAGTTTTTATAAGGAAAACTAAGAGCTAAAATCTAGTCCTGTAACAAAGGTTCCAACAGGGTCATGGCATTTTGTGTTATAATTCTTTCTAGAAAAGTGGGCTAAGGTTATGCTTAATAATTTCTTTTACATCTTCACTTATTTCTCTTCCCCTAGGAAAAATTATCCTTAGAAAGTGTCACTTAAAAATATATATGATAGAACCAATGACAAAAATTGTATATTTGTTTTAAATTTATTTTGCATTTTAAAATTAGTTCTTCCAACGTTTCTTAGGTTGTTTGAAGCTGGGATGTAGTTCACGTGTAGTAACTGGGTTTGCATTGTGGGTAGTAGGCTTCTTCTGATCATTTTGTCCCAGCCTCCTAAGTACATATGGTTACAAGTATTAGGGTTAAATGATGGTATAACATAACTAAAGTTCTCTCAATAATATTGGAGGATGAGGTTCATCTTATCTATCATGGAACTTATGGGAGTTACACATTTCCTTCCAGTTAACATTAGCATACATTCACATTGGGAAACACAAAACCATTTGCTCTTTGCTACAAGTTTGGATTTCTGTTTAAAATATATAGCCCCACCTACATAAAATAAAATTATAATAAAATTGACCAAAAAGTGTTTTAATTTTTTTCAACTGAAAATTTGTGTATAGAAATGTGTAAAAAATCATTGATTTTAAACAATTTCCTGAACTCTAAATTTATTATATCCATCCAAGTATATTTCCATAGAGAATATCTGCAGATGCAACAGATAACTTCTTTTAAACTTCATTGGATGTAATAAGAAAATTCTAATATAGAAAAACACGGTTTTGATCTTTCACATATTGCCCTTAAAGTGAAGTAACAAGATCTTATTTCCTTTGAGGACTATTAACATGCTGTTGCTTTTTCTCTATTGATTGGGTTTCTTTAATAATGCAGAGGAACAGATACAATATAAGTCTGAAATAACATCACAGAGTAGAGACAAAAATGCTGGCTTTGAGTTTAAAAGCTTTATGGTAACATGATTTAACACAAACCTCTTCTAAAGTCATACGGCTTGAATTTTTCAATTTAGAGAGCTTTTTAATGTTTACTTTTGATACCAGTAAGTTCACTATAGTGCTGACGAGATATTTCAATACAGGCAAAAATAAATTCGTTACAGACAATTTTAACCTAGATTTTTTTTCTCCCATGTCCTTTATCTCTCTGTCACCTGTTCCTCCAACTGATACTTTGTGTTATGACACTATGCCCTCTTTCTATGTTTTAAGCCCAGCAGGGAGCATCACATAAAGCAATTCTTGAAAAGGTAATGGCATTTACCCCATTACTAATCTGTCCTTTCTACCACTGATTAGCATCTAAATTGATGTTCAACTTCTTGTGATGAAAATGACATTAATCTAGCATTCGCTTTTAAAAACAACACCTACTTTATGTTTCCTAGTGAAGACACATCATTAATTTCATAGAGTGATGGTTCTAACTCTATAAACCATCAACATATTTGCTATAAAATGCTGTATTTGAAAGAATAACAAATATGTTTGAGTGTCAAGGAATAAAGAAGCTCTTTTTTGAGAAAATGTTTAGTTTAGGTGATAACAGTGTATATTTGTAGATTTCATATCAGAATCTCTTTGCTACAATTCATAGGTTATTAAACACAACTAATTATATAATTGCTGAAAGAAAGTTAGAACTGACATTGTGAGTGAAAAGACTGTTCAGTGGTAAAAAGCTCTTCATATGTAATCATGAACCTACCATCATCTTTAGAAGTTAGGGAGATCCCAAAGCCTGAAACTATTACTGAGCACTCACAAAAAAGGACCTACTATAACTGCACCCCGGAAGACCCAACAAGCAGCTGAAAGAATCAGATGCAAATATTTGCACCCAACCAATGGACAGAAGCAGTTGACTCCTGTTTTTGAATTAGGGAAGGCTGAAAGAAGCTGAGGAGAAAGGCAGTTCTGTAGGACCAGCAGTCTCTAATCTGGACCCCAGAGATTTCTCAAACACTGGGCTACCAAACAGATAGCATACACCAGCTGATATGAGGCCCCCAACACACATTTAATAGAGGACTGCAGGGTCTGTGTTCATTCAGATCTAATCCTGCACCTAACCCTCAAGAGACTAGAGGCCTCAGGGTGTTTAGAGGTCAGGTGGGGTGGTGGGTTAGGGCTGGGTACGTTCCCCCTGGAGACAAGGGTGTGGGGAGGGGGTATGGGATGTGGAACAGATAGAGGGTGGGTCAGGAGTGGGGGAATAAAATATGGGGTATAAAAATTAATTAAAAAAATACAACTTCCAATGTTTAACTATCACGCACAATGAAGATGCACAGAGCTTGAGAGATTTGTGAACCGTCTGAGCAGACGTACATTCCGGGATCTTTTCTTGTTTTCTTCTGTATCTTCTTTAAAGCAGCCAAGTAGCCTCGCTCTCGGTCCCTGATTACTCGGTATCACACACCAACCATGAGGTTAAGAAGTCTTTACATTTTTTAAGAGTTTGAAATGTTAACTTGTTACAATCTAGAGTCATCTGGGAAGAGAGATCAAATTAGGAATCCTCTTGATCAGCTTGGCCTTTGAGCATGGTTGGGGAGAGTTGCTTTGATGTTTATGACTCAACCCACTGTGGGCATCATCATTCTCTGCATTAGACCCTTAACTGTAGAAGAATAAAGAAAGATAGCAGGTAACAAACCACCAAGGATGTTCTTATTCTCTCTTTTCTCTTGTTGTAAATGTGATTAAGTAAATTTCTGCCTTGACATTCCCACAATAGTAACTATAACTTGGAATTGTAAACCCAATAAACCCTTTCTTCCATTAAAGAAGAAGAAGAAGAAGAAGAAGAAGAAGAAGAAGAAGAAGAAGAAGAAGAAGAAGAAAGAAAGAAAGAAAGAAAGAAAGAAAGAAAGAAANAAGAAGAAGAAGAAGAAGAAGAAGAAGAAGAAGAAAGAAAGAAAGAAAGAAAGAAAGAAAGAAAGAAAGAAAGAAAGAAAGAAAGAAAGAAAGAAGGAAGAGGAAGAGGAAGAGGAAGAGGAAGAGGAAGAGGAAGAGGAAGAGGAAGAGGAAGAGGAAGAGGAAGAGGAAGAGGAAGAAGAAGTTAGGGGAACCACAAGATCCTGTAACCTCACATCAGCTCAGAGTATTGCTGGGGCTTTCATACTTCCAAACTAGACAAGTAATCCAAATCCCAGATTCAGAGTGAGACTCTGTCTTAAAGTATTAGGGGTGGAGCAAGTACATGTACATATAGACTCACTAAAGTACATACATATACATTTTCTCATGGAACAATGTCTTCTGTGGAACATATTTACCCACTTAATCAAATCAGCTATGCCTAATTGTGTGAGTCAGTTATAACTGGACTCATGGTTGACATTTCCTCATAGCTTAAAAGGGACAAGAATGTTATTGTATCCTTATTTGCATTTAAGTCACCTTTCAAAACCACTGTATCTGCTCCTGAAGTAGCTGATATGCCTTCTGTGTCTTGAGGTAATTCTAGAATGTATTAGCAGGAAAAGACTATTGGCATGTGGCTCTGTATAAATGGGCATGAGATATCTGCCATCCATTCTGAGTGTATGCCTTCCAGCTTGCTATGTTAGGGTCAACCACACTCCTCTACATACTCTCTCACCTATGCTGTATAAATATAACTAACACATTTATTCACATTTCAGGGTAAGCATTCGAAGAATACTTTGCTTGACTACTGGGACCTTTAGAAAAGTAGATAGATATTTGTTTCTACCACCACTGGATAGGAATTAGCCCACATACAAATAAGTACAATAAAGTAAAAAATTCACAAAAGATATAACTTCAGAGATTGTGAAGATTCTGGTGTTGGTTCAAGTGAAGTGTTGCAGAAGTAATTCTCCAGCCCAACAACTCAATTAATATGAATACAAGCTGTGTGTCTAGACTGGGCAGATCTGATACAACCATTCTGGAAATCAGTCTGGTGGGTCCTCAGAAAATTGGACATAGTACTACCAGAATATCTAGCAATTCCTCTCCTGGGCATATACCCAGAAGATGTTCCAACTTGTAATAAGGGTACATGCTCCACTATGTTCATAGCAGCCTTATTTATAATAGCCAGAAGCTTGAAAGAACCCACTACACTACCATGTTTCCTTGCTATGAGATCCCTTTTAACTTGAGATTTCTCCAGGCCAAGTGCTTCTTCTCTGCTTTCCTTCCACCTCAGTCCTCTCTCTCCCCCACTCCTCCTTTTTCTGTCTCCCAACTGTCAGCTCCACCTTCCCTTCCTCTGCCCAGTCCCAGTATCTAGCCTTTATTATACAAATTAATGTTGGAAGAAGCACCTGAGTGCTGACTCAGTCCTTGTTCACAACCCCTCCCAGGAGAACAGAATTAGCATCAAATTACAAATAGCCCTTGGAGGTCCAACATATGAATGTGTGTGTGAATGTCTCTGTGTATGTGATTGTGTATTTGTGTGTGTGTGTGTGTGTGTGTGTGTCTATGTCTGTGTGTGTGTGTGTGTGTGTGTGTGAGAGAGAGAGAGAGAGAGAGAGAGAGAGAGAGAGAGGAGCTGCATGGGTTGCCATCTAAATTCCCATGGGGAAAATTTGCTTCCCAGAGTACACTCCTGGGAAGGTGAAAATTTAACAGATGAGGCTGAATGTGAAGTGAATTCTCCTGGTCACTGACACATGCTCTTGATGGGACACTAGATTATTATCTCCTATGGTTGCTGCCTTTTATTCACTAGCTGTCAGGGAAATGGTTTTGTTCCATTATTCACTCAATGTCAAGATGTGCCTTCTTTCTCATCTGAGCTCAGCACTTTCAAAGTTGTGAGCCCTAGGACAAGCTTTCCAATGTTCTCTCATATCATTATAGTGACGAAAGACATCTTCCTCAAAGTTACTCAAGCAACATTTAATAATATTTTCAGTATAGCAAGAGGTTTCGTTACATTAGTCAATATCTTCATTGAGCTAATTTAGATACAAATTGGTTCACATATTTTTCATCTTTGGAGCCAAAACATCTTGAAAATTTGTGATCATCTATTTTGAGTTTAGAGTACACTGTTGTTTAGTAGAATGTGTTGATTTTTTTTTTTTTTTTAGTACTATAACAAATACCAGACAAAAGTCACTTAAGAAAACAAATCTTGGGGTTGGGGAGTTAGCTCAGTGGTAGAATGCTTGCCTAGCAATTGCAAGGCCCTAGGTTCCTTCCTCAGCTCTGGAAAAAAAAAAAGAAAAAAGAAAAAGCTTATTTGGACTCACAGAGTGGGGACATGATCCATCATGGCAGAAAAAGCCAAGTATCAGGACCTTGAGACAGCTGGTCTCTGTCTCTAATCAGAAAGTATGGAGAAACAGAGTTGTTCTTATTACATTCTCGGTTTATTTAGCCTGAAATTACAGACTATGGAATGACAATATCCTGATTCAAGGAGAGTTTTCTACCCTCTAATCTGAGTCTCCTTAACTCTGCTTCCAATTATGGTAAGAAATGTGCCTTGTAGGTAATTCAGATTCCCATCAAGCAGACAATGGATACAAATCATAACAGAGAATCATTTTGTTATGCAATTCATCTCTTAATTTCATTCATTTTAGCGAATTTCCTGATTTTGAGATTATCTACAACCCATTCCTAACAGCTATTGATGATAGACAATTTTGAGTCAATGTGCATTCAAAATGTACTCCTTAAGTATCAAAAATGCCAATAAACACCAACGATAAATATTAAGATGCTTTATGTTTTCCTCTGATGAAAACTTTGTGCAAGTGAAAATAATGATGCTACCTGTTTTATCTTAGCTTCCAAGATACTTCAGTTACAATCATTTTTAATCATATAGTTAAATTACCTTAATTATTGTGGACTGTCCTTAGGTACTAGAAAACAGGAACAAAGTAAGTATTTTGAAGATATCTTGGCTATGATGTTAAAACAAATATTCATTAATTCATTAATATGTTCACAACCATTTCTTCTTCTATAGTTATTTAACCACATGAAGACCCAACAAAGAAAGAGAACTTCAGACCAATTTCCCTTATGTATATCGATGCAAAAATACTCAATAAAATTCTTGAAAACTGAATCCAAGAACACATCAAAATGATTATCCATCATGATCAAGTAGGCTTCATCCAGGAATGCAGGGATGGTTTACTATATGGAAAACCATCAATGTAATCCACTATACAAACAAGCTCAAAGACAAAAAACACATGATCATCTCTTTAGATGCTGANAAAGCATTTGACAAAATCCAAGACCCATTCATGATAAAAGTCTTGGAAAGA
>NC_034598.1:73804413-73820336 GCF_900095145.1 Mus pahari
GATGTCCCTCAACAGAGGAATGGATACAGAAAATGTGGTACATTTACACAATGGAGTACTACTCAGCTATTAAAAACAATGAATTTATGAAATTCTTAGACAAATGGATGGATCTGGAGGGTATCATCCTGTGTGAGGTAACCCAATCACAAAAGAACACACATGATATTCACTCTCTGATAAGTGGATATTAGCCCCGAAACAGACTTCCCAAGAAACAATTTGCAAAACACATGAAACTCAAGAAGAAAGAAGACCAAAGTATGGATACTTTACTCCTTCTTAGAATGGGGAACAAAATACCCATGGAAGGAGTTACAGAGACAAAGTGCAAGCTGAGACTGAAGGAAGGTCCATCCAGAGACTGCCCTACCTTGGGGTCCATCACATAAACAACTACAAAATCCAAACACTATTGCAGATTTTGCTGACAGGACCCTGATATAGCTATCACTTGTGGGGCTATACCAGTGCCTGGCAAATACAGAAGTGGATGCTCACAATCATCTATTGGTTGGAACACAGGGCAGCCAATGAAGGAGCTAGAGAAAGTACTCAAGGAGCTGAAGGGGTCTTCAGCCCCGTAGGAGGAACAACAATATGAACTAACCAGTACTGGCATAGCTCATGTTTCTAGCTGCATATGTAGCAGAGGATGGCCTAGTTTGCTATCAATAGGGGAGGGGGGTTGGTCTTGCGAAAATTATATGCCAAGTACAGGGTAATGCCAGGGCCAGGAAGCAGGAGTGGTTGGGTTAGGGAGAGTATATAAGGGACTTTCGGAGAGGAAACTAGGAAAGGGTAAAGCATTTGAAATGTAAATTAAGAAAATATCTAATAAAAATATTTAATTTTCCCTGTTAGAGATAGTGAAACATTAAAGAGAAAATAAAGATTAGACTGATAGAATTTTTATTTTTCAAAATTGCTGGAGGATTAGGGTTCTGGGATAACAGTGCGGCTTGCTGGATGTCAGATCTAAGTCAATTCACCCACTGCTCTTTACTCTGTAAAACATGAGGTTTGCATTAAGTTAATCCGAATATGCTTCTGAAGGATCTATTCCTTTCAGTTATTCTTAATACCAAAAGAAAATAAAATTTACTGTGGATCTACAGCCGAATCACATTTAGCTTGACTGACAATTCAAAGGTGTTTGAGAAAGACTTGTGACTGAATGTTTTCCACACTGTACTGAATATTTTAGCATAAAATCCCATTTTAAGTAGTTTCTTACTTTGCTTCTGAAACTCTATAAAATAACATCTTGGAGGCTTGCCCCCCACCTCCTCTTCATCTCATAGGCTATTTCAACAGTTTTATTTACTGTATACTACTGTCATATAAAAGTAATAAGAATTTTTCTATACAAAGAAGTATTTAACAACAGCCTTGGATAAGAACAATGCCATAGTTTAGGGATGCTCATGAGTTTCAGTGAGTAAACAACCTCCCTTTTTCTGGGAATACTGAAACTTATTAGGATCACAGACCCTTCTCCAAAGTTGTTAGAATAAGTGAATAACTGTTAAGAGAAAAACACTCTCCTACCTGTCTAGCAGGATGCAAGCACTGCAGAGTTTCAGTGTCCTAGTGTTTGGTAAGTGTGTGTATGTGTGTGTGTGTGTGTGTGTGTGTGTGTGTGTATACGTGTTTAAATTCTCAAAAATATATGGTCATATTTTAAGTGATGCAGCTACATTTGAGTCATCTATGTTCCTGACGTAAATACAATAAACTCTTTGGTTCACTAAATTGGACTTGGGTGGCACTTTTACTTTGCCAGTGTCTTTGTCTCTCTCTCTCTCTCTCTCTCTCTCTCTCTCTCTCTCTCTCTCTCTCTCTCTCTGTCTGTCTCTCGGTACATAGGTTTTTCCCAAGTGATACTGGCACACAATTATACTCTTTTATAAATTTGAGAGATGGGGGGGGCAGTGAGAGAGAAATAGATAGATAGATAGATAGATAGATAGATAGATAGATAGATAGATAGATAGATGGATAGATAGATAGGCAGATTTGGTAGATAGAATAGAAGGGTTAATATACTGATTTTTAAAATTGGATGCTCTTATCTATAGAAGTTGAAAACAGAATCAGGTATTTCATTTAAAACTTTATTTCTCTTAACCTCTTAGCATAAACTGTTTACAAATATATTAGAAACAGTAAACATTTAACATGACTCTTGGAGTCTTCATCATCTTTGTTTGTCGCCTTTGGGTGGTTCCTTTTACTTCTGCCTAATATAAAGATTGTGACATTTTGCTAATATCTAATACAGCAAAATATGATAAATTCCTGATAAAAGATTTGATAATAGAAACAGACTGCTTTCTTTCTTCTCTCCCTCATTCCCTCAGCTTTCCTCTCCTCTCTCCCTACTCTTCCATTACCATGATGAATATAATTTTTGTACGGTGACCAGCAACATATTAAGAACATAATTACAGTATTATAATAGAGATAGCCACAGTCTTGTAGGTAAACATGGAAGAAAGTTCTATTTCACCAAGATTGAAGGAATTTCAGCCAAGAATGGTTTAATTGACTACTGTGGGAAAGCCAAAGCCACATGATGTCCATAATCTGTGAGAGAATTAAAAATAAACATGCAATTATATAACAGATTTAGAAGGTTTGGTCTCATGATTATTCTATTATTCAGCATAGAACATTCTAAAACTAGACTTAAACTCTCTTTCCAGTCTGTCTCAATTATATATATATATATATATATATATATATATATATATATATATACCAGTTCACAAGAGTAGCCATTCTCTTCCCCCTTACCCTCTTCCTCCTCATCTTTCTCCTCTTCTTCTTCCTCTTCTTTCCTGTTTTCAATGTCCATTTGAATTCATACACAGTACATAGATTCCAGCGGAAAATTCCATGGACAAAAACTAATATGATCTTGTTGAAACTATATATGTGATAATATTAAGTATAAGCACTACTACCCCTGACCTCATGCTCTATCTAGGAAGGTATTATCACTAATTTTTGGATTTGGGGAAAGCTTTTGATCTGTTTCACACCTCTCTCTCTCTCTCTGTGTCTCTCTGTCTCTCTCTCTCTGTCTCTCTCATACACACACACACACACACACACACACACACACACACACACTGGGGTGAAAGAATAGACACTTCAGGTAAGAAGGAGAAGATTCATAGAATGAAAGCACCGTCAGTATTGGGAACATGTAATTGTTACAATAACAGGAACATTTGGTTATTGTGTTGAGACTCAAAAATGAAGCTTTTCCTGTGCCATTAGGCAATTCTGACACACAGACTCTTCCTCCAAAGGCAGGCGATGGTGGTATGACCTTGACGTGGTACATAAATATGATAAATGGAAGCATACAAAGCTAACTGCAGGTCACATGTCAGACTTCGACCCTATGGTAGGTAGGTTCTCTGCCAACTCCAGCTAGTATTTTTATGCTACATCTTATATTTACAAAGGCTTAAACATTTTTAAAGTTATTTTCTACCATTAATGATACTAAATGGAAGCAATGAGTTATATTCCTCAAGTATTACTCAGAAGCAGGAAAATTCACGGAGAAGTTCAATGTTGGTACACAAAAATTTTAAAGGTGCCATGCACCTGTTTATTGAAGAAATCCTGAATCCTAAGTTTCCTTACCTGTAAAATTCGCTGGTATGTTTGTTTTTATTTATTCGGGCATTTTGTGATCTGCTAGGTTGTTGTAACTGTAACTGATTGCTTTCCATTCCTCCCATGATGCAGATTTCATTAGGACCTGAATCCTTGGTTCTATGGATGCTATACTTTCATTGCACACAAATAAATTTAGCTTAAAAAGGATAAAGACTACCTATCATGTTCAGTAGATTTTTTAATGAAAAATATAGAGCATGTAATATGAACAAAATATTTGGGAAAATATAGAGTAGCTAAATAAAAAATAAACTCAATTTATTGGGAGGTAAAGGGTACTAAAGTATTCATCTTTTTTCCCAACTGTACCAAGTTACTCTGATCTTACACCTAACATCAAGAGAGTTAGTAAGACAAAAAGTACTTGAAAACTGTAGCCTAAAAGATCAAAATAAGGAATGTAGCAAACAAGTAAACAGGAAGTTGGGCTAACAGTGCTGTAAGTGAATAGAAAAAAAGGAAAATATAAATATGTGTTTCAGTAAATCTCTCCAACCCAATTATGCTCTGGCAATGAAAACACAACTCATGGACAGGAATGGTGGTGCATGCCTTTAATCCCAGCACTTGGGAGGCAGAGGCAGAGGAATTTCTGAGTTCGAGGCCAGCCTGGTCTACAGAGTGAGTTCCAGGAGTGCCAGGGCTACAAACAAAAAAAAAAAAGGAAAAAGAAAAAAGAAAAAAGAAAAAAGAAAAAAGAAAAAAGAAAAAAGAAAAAAGAAAAAAGAAAAAAGAAAAAAAAGAAAACACAACTCAGTTAATATGAATAAATACTGTGCGCCTAGATTGGGCAGATCTACAGCTACACTACCATCTTCTCTGCTCCACCTTTCCTTATATCTGCCCAATCATCAGCTCTCCTTTATCTTACAAGTTAATGTGAGAGGAGAGTTTACAAGAAATCACCTGAGTGCTGACTCATATCTTGTTCACAAGCCCGGCACAGGAGAGAGGAATTGACATCAAATATAATTAGCCTCAGGGCTATCCACAACACATATGTTTTAAATTAATAGTAAAGAGAATAAATAGCAGTTTTCCTCAGGGGGCGAGGAAAAGACACATATGGCATCAGAACTTTATGACCTGTTTGTAAAAATGCCTTATGAAGAAGACAGAAGAAGATCCTATCAAAAGACAAAACCAATGTGAAGGGCAGGGAATAAGGGAAGGAAGCCATGGCTGCAAAGTAAATTTTATTTACTTTCAGCTGCTGATGAAAAAAAGAAGTCTTTATCTCTCAGCAGCTTACTACCTCTGGTCCACTGTGACATCTTCAATGCAAGTTCCTTCCTTCCTTTTGATGTTTTTTTATTTTCCTCCAAGTTGCTTTTTATTTTTCTCCACTGTTGATGCCAAATAGATCAAAGGTGCTTTTTGCCCTAGCTAATCCTCTTCTATTACCACTCTTCCCCACATATTATCACCCACACTAAGGACAGGTCTCAGGCAGATAATCCCCAGGAATGTTCACTTTCTCATGCTTAATAAATTAGACTTTTCTGAGAAGCGAAAGCTTGTTCAAACTTGATGAATGCAGTGCACTCAAGTCTTAAACTTTTTTGTTTGTTTGTTTGTTTTATCCAAATAACCTGCCAGACTGGCAGGTGTAGTTTTATTAAAATGCAAAAACATGTTTCTTGTCTTTTCTATAAGCCACATATTTCTGAAGAGGTATAAATGATATACTTGAAAATTAGACAGTTGAGGTGGATATTGGAATGTTACATTACCATAAAAACAGCAACAATAAAAAAACACAGTTATTCTGGCAATGCATTGGCCACACTCAAGGTGAAAAATATGGCCCACAGTGTATGGTTCTATCACCTTAAATATAACCTACTATAAACAATAAGGAAGGAACCAAAACAAAGAACAACTTGAAGATTCTTAATATAGGAAAACATAAAAATAAAAAACTCACACAAAGACAAGAACATAAGATAAATTTTATTAAAGTTAATGAAAATTAGGATTTAAGAAAAATCTGAGATATGGCCATGACCTTTAAAAACTACTATAAAATGACTAAAATTAACATTACAGATTATGAGTTATTATATCTGATTCCTCATCAAAGTGTTTGTGTGTATATATGTGTGTGTTTCTCTTTATGTGCTGCATGTACATACATGAATGCATTAACATACATGATAGTACACAGGATGCTAGTTTCAGTTGCCCCCACAGGGCAGAATCCCACCTCACTGTAGTAAAATATGTCATGTAATTTCTAGGCTTTAAACATTTATCATGTAAATGAAGGATTAACACAGAAGTTAAAAATAGTTCCATAAATGTAAAAAAAAATGATAAATACTAACTTTCTTACAGAGAGCAAATGAGTTGAAGACAATGTATCAAGTGCTGAGTATATTAAGAACCTAGGGTAAGAGCCTAAATGCATATGTAGATGGAAAGGAAACCTGTTTGTTCACTAACAGCAGTGTACTCCTAGTATTTTAGTCATTACATAGGGTTTGGCCCCATACAGAGATCTTACTTGTAATTATTTCACCTATATACTAGTTTACCATGTACTTGATAAACCAAAAATATTATCTCATAAATTTAAGATTTAGGGTGAAAAAGATTAAAAGGAAATATAGTATATGAAATAAAACATATTGAAGTCAGAGTGCTGATAAAATAATTTAAAAGTACTATCGGTAATTATTGAAACACGACTTCCCTGTTGTCATGTAGTTTACAGAACCTATGGGTAGATATTGACAGTATTGGCTCAACTAGCTATTTTGTGTTTTATTTTGCTTTGGCAGGATGGAGAAAGGAAGTACTGGAATAGCAGTGGAGTGCTGGGTACCCAGATTCTGAGTCTCCTCTAAGAAGGGAAGTCAGTATCAGGCTCCAGTCAGATCATCACATGTGCTTCTGGGAGTTGGGACAGATGCTAGATTTAGAAGAATTCCTCACCTTCTTCAAACCTACCCTTCATTTTGGAGCCAGTTTAAATATTATCAGAATAAGGAATTAAAACATCACAAGGCTGATCTGAAACCCATAAACTTCATATAAATATTGAATGTAGAATACTAATTTTAAAGAGCAATATAAAAACAATTAAGAGCATTTTATCATTAAATCACAAAATGAATTAGATCTCAAACACATACAATATAGTTTAGTACTGAGATGAGAGAACCTGGGAAGAAACTAAGAAGAGTTATTGCATAAACTCCCAAATTCGTCCAGTTTGTTGAAGCATTTGATTAAAACTTAGACTAATATTTCCACTTGACTTGAGACTTTAGAAACTTTTATAGTTTTCTTTCACATAGAAATTGTCATGTATTAAATAAGCTGTAGTGAACATAAGTACTCTCTTCTCTCGGGTTTTCATTTGTATTTACTTATCAAGGTAACAACATAATATCAAATACAATATATTTAAAATTATAAACTGTAATTCCAATGATTCTGCTCATAGATTTTATGAATCTATCCAGTTACCAAAAGTAAAAGCTAGAGGAAAATTCAGAGCACTGTCATGCTTGTTGAAGAATTTTCCAGAAACTGTGCTATTCCAGGAGGATTGGAAATGCTATTGCACAGAGACTTCAAGAATATATCATTGTTACAGAATGTTAATAGTCTATTGTACCGCAGTCTGAGAGACTCTGGTAGATAAATCTCCAAATACTTCTTCTAAAGCTAGAAATTAAATTTTAATGTTATTTTCCTTATTTTTATGATATATATATACATACATATATATATTTGTTTCTTCAATGAAATGCTTTAGAGAATCTATGACAGCTGAGACAGGAAGAATCCTTGTCTTACAGGAACCAGACTCTGATAAATTATTCAATCCCAAGTTGTGATCTCTGTCTTATCTTTGTCACAAGAGCAACACTGATTGAGCTCAGTAGATTCTAAGTACAGAGACACTCACACAAACTTATACTCACACAAATATGTAAAATATAAAGGGATAATAATTACAGAAGAGGTGATGAATTTGAGAAGGATATTAGGATAAGGGAAAAGATGAATTGGGGAAGATAGAAAAATGATATAAATTCAGTACTTGTGGGAGAAAATTTCTCAAAAATAAAATGAAACCAAGGTTAAATGGGGGACTTGAAAATGACCCTAAAAACCATGGACTCTGTACTGGCTAGTTTTGTGTCAACTTGACACAGCAGGAGTTATCACAGAGAAAGGAGCTTCAGTTGGGGAAATGCCTCCAAGAGATCCAGCTGAAAGGCATTTTCTCAATTAGTGATCAAGGGGGGAGGTCCCCTTGTGGGTGGTGCCATCTCTGGACTGGTAGTCTTGAGTTTTATAAGAGAGCAGGCTGAGCAAGCCAGNGGAAGCAAGCCAGTAAAGAACATCCCTCCATGGCTTCTGCATCAGCTCCTGCTTTCAGACCTGCTTGAGTTCCAGTCCTGCATCCTTTGGTGATCAACAGCAGTATGGAAATGTAAGCCGAATAAACCCTTTCCTCCCCAACTTGCTTCCTGGTCATGATGTTTGCGCAGGAATAGAAACCCTGACTAAGACAGACTATGTGTGACCACATACAAAAGCTGTGTTTTTCCTGGACTGCATTATTATAGCTGAGAAAGCTAAGATGGGCAAGGGAACAGAGTTTGTTCTTAATTTTAAAAAGACAAGATTCATCAAATTAGAAAAAGAAAGTCAGACTTCATGTCACGTGTTTTCTTTCAGTTCCAAGCATCAAATACTGATATATCCCTTTGCTTGGGATCGGAAGAGGGAGTTAAATCCACTGTTAAATCCACAACCTCCTTAAGTATTGTAGTAAAAAGCAAGATTGGTTTTTCTGAAAATAGAGTATTT
Source organism: Mus pahari (assembly GCF_900095145.1). Taxonomy (NCBI): domain Eukaryota; kingdom Metazoa; phylum Chordata; class Mammalia; order Rodentia; family Muridae; genus Mus; species Mus pahari. The sequence goes on from NC_034598.1 coordinate 73,812,943, forward strand.
CTATTTTTTTTTTTAACCTGAGGACTTTGTAACTGCTTGGCAAAACTTAGCAGTGTGAAGATGTTAACAGCTTCCATTCCCAGACAAGTATCATAAATAAAACCTCAGAAATCGTCCCAGTGCCTGTCACAGTTATGTAGCCCTAGGCTATCACCTGTTACACTGAATATTATTTTGGCTGGTTGCAATGGTCTCAGCCCACAGGACAACCTGTAGTAGACAAGCTCTATTTTCCTTGACCCTACTAAAGAAATTCTGCTGGCATATTAAATAATTATTGAGCATGTTCAAGTGATATTCAACTTATAGATGTTGTAGTGATTCTCAGTCGTATCCAACAGAGAACTTATAATCTACATAAAAAGTTCAGTATTATAGAAATGAAAACATTTGTTTCTATTGTAATTGTTGTTTCAAAAATATTCACTTTTTGTTTATTTGTATGTATCTGTACACATGACTGTGCCTACAGAGGCCAGAAGACAGCAGCTGGGAGTATGAACAGCTACAAAATCCCTGAAAAAGGTGTTGGTAACAAGAATCTGGTCTTAAGAAATACTGCCCTTAATACCTGAAGCTACACTTGAGAGCTTAAACCTCTTTTTTATATTTTATTATGACTGATGATTTCACAGTGTCAATAAACACATTTAGGTCATGGTACTCTATTCACGGACATTAATTTCCTGTGAAGGGCTTTTAAACACTATGATAGCAGTGTCCTACTTTTGAATAACTAAGAACAGGGTACAACATCAGGTACTTATACTCATTTAAAAATGAAGCAGCTCTTTCCCGTTAACATCCAAATTTGCAGAATAAAAATGTAGCATTTTTATTGATTCAGAGGTAAATGATAGTCCTGGGAAACCATGTTCTGTCTCTCATAGGAATTGCAGGCATTAGATGACACTTATTTATATTATTCTTAGCTTGGAAAGTGATAAAATGATACATTTTATTTCCTAAAATTATTTATCAGACTTCTTGCCTTTGTAGATTAATTAAATTCTAACTCATTTTTATTTGTTTAGAAGAATAGGAAAGTTTACAAACTAGAAAAAGTTAAAATGTCTTGTTTAAGCAATTAAAATTGTTCTTTTTTCTTTTTTTATACAGCCTATTCCCAGAGTGATTATCAGTCTAAACTGGAATTAAAATAGTCAACACTAAATGAACTCAGGAGGTTGTGGGGAGTGGAAGGACATGGGTGGGGACAGATGGGAAAACCATTTAATTAAAAATAAAACTAAAAGCCGGGCGTGGTGGNGGGAGGCAGAGGCAGGCGGATTTCTGAGTTCGAGGCCAGCCTGGTCTACAGAGTGAGTTCAGGACAGCCAGGGCTATACAGAGAAACCCTGTCTCGAAAAACCAAAACAAAAAACAAAAAAAATAAATAAAATAAAATAAAACTAAAAATAAAGTAATAAATAAAATCACATGCAGTCAGTTATAAGGAATTATAAATAAAGGTATCTGAGGTTTTATAATTTTAATGTAAATTGGATCTATATGCCATGCTAACACAGAAATGTGCTGAACTATAATCTGAATCACATGCTTAAAGTTAACAAAACCCTCATAAAATTACAATGCTTCTGTAAGGCAAAGGACACTTTCAATGGGATAGAACAGCAAACAACAGACTGGGAAAAGATATTTACCAATCCTATATCCAATAGAGGGCTAATATCCAATATATACAAAGAACTCAAGAAGTTAGACTCCAGAGAATCAAATAACCCTATTAAAAATGGAGGTAAAGAGCTAAAGCAAAATTCTCAACTGAGAAATCCTGAATGGCTGAGAATCACCTAAAAGAAGGTTCAACATCCTTAGTCATCAGGGAAATGCAAATCAAAACAACCCTGAGATTCCACCTGACACCAGTCAGAATGGCTGAAATCAAATACTCAGGTGACAGAAGATGCTGGTAAGGATGTGGAGAAAGAGGAACATTGCTAGTGAGATTGTAAGTTGGTACAACCACTCTGGAAATCAGTCTGGTGGTTCTTCAGAAAATTGGACATACCTGAGGACCTAGCTATACCACTCCTGGTCATGTACTGAAAAGATGCTCCAACATGCAACAAGGATACATGCTCTGCTACGTTCATAGCCGCCTTATTTACAATAGCTAGAAGCTGGAAAGAACCCAGATGTCCTTCAACAGAGGAATTGATACAGAAAACATGGTAAATTTATATGATTTAAAAACAATGAACTCTTAAAATTCTTAGGCAAATGGATGGAACTCGAAAATATCATCCTGAGTGAGAAAACCCCATCACAAAACAACACACATGGTATGTACTCACTGATATGTAGATATTAGCACAAAATCTCAGAATACCCAAGATACAATTCACAGATCATGCAAAGCTCAAGAAGGAAGACCAAAGTGTGGATGCTTTGGTTATTCTTAGAAGGGGGAACAAAATACCCATGGGAGGAGTTATTGAGACAAAGTATGGAGCAGAGACTTAAGGAAAGGCATCAAGAGACTGCCCTACCTGGGGATCCATCCCATATACAGTCACCAAACCCAGACACTATTGTGGATACCAAGAATTGCATGCTGACAGGAGCATGATATAGCTGTTTCCTGAAAGGCTATGCCAAATGCTGACAAATACACAGGTGGATACTCACAGCCAACCATTGGACTGAGTTTGGGGTCCACAATGGAGGAGTTAAAGGACTGAAGGAGCTGAATGGGTTTGTAACCCCATAGAAAGAACATCAATATCAACCAATCAGACCCTCAAACCTCCCAGGGACTAAACCACCAACCAAAGGGTATATATGTAGAGACCCATGACTCCAGTCACATATATAGCAGAGGGTGGCCTTATCTGGCATCTTTGGAAGAGGAGGTACTTGGGCCTGTGGAGGACCCATGCCCCAGTGTAGGGGAATGATAGGACTGGGATGCAGGAGTGGGTGGATAGGTAAGGGAACACCTTCATAGAAGCAGGGGAAGTGGGGATGGGATAGGTGTGTTCAGGGGGGGACCAGGAAAGGGGATAACATTTGAAATGTAAATAGAGAAAATATTCAATAAGAAAAAGTTATGAAGAATAATTATATTTTTATGTATAAGTCACCATTTTATAAACTTTAAAATTATATTGGAAAATTATTTAAATTCTTTTTTCTAAATATGGTGATAATTATACTTAAATATTAAGGAGTTATAAGAAAATATTTGGTGTGCGTTGGATTTTTCTTTCTCCTCCTTCTCTCTGTATTTCTCTCCTTCTCTCTCTTCCCACCACTGTGTTTATGTGTATCAGTCCCCCCAGATCCCCTCTCTCTCTGCGTGCATGTGTTTGTGTTGAATAATTAATTGGATAACTAATGAAAAAGCTATAATTCTAACTGTGTTAATTAAATAAAATTAGAGGATTAAAACAACTAATAATTTTCTAAGAGATCACATCTCTCTTGAAATATAAAATTGGTATATTTGCATTTCTGAATAACCTGAAGCAGATATATAGGCTCCCGGTGACACCATTCATCTTTTACTTGCCAAGACTTTTCTCATTTTTTCCCTTAATGGTACATTTTGCTCAATAACTACTATGTTTTGGGGGGGATAAATATGATCATGGGCTTGCAAAGCATATTTTAATATTAAAGTTTTTCATCTCTCCAGAGATTTATTTTCCAGGCAAAATTTAAATAAGCTCTGTATTTAGTAAATATTCAAGATCTGCATATATTGTAAGCATCTTTGAACAAGATATAGTAGAATGAGAGGTGATGTACTGGGACTAATTGTCTATCAAATGATCTGCTTTGAAACTGTAGGTTTTGGTTTCCATCTGTGCTTTAGATCATTCAGACTGATCTACTGTAGACTTGGTTATAAGTCTTCTTTCTCAGTTTTACCACCTAGCAATAAGACCAGGACAGAAACTGATGTGGCAAAGGAAGTAAGCCAATGAACCAAGCATGACTTCCTATTAATACCTTAGAAATTACTCCTTTAAACACCAGTGTTGCTGTGAAAGTGGACTTGTAGTAAGAGCTCTGGAACCACTGATGAATCCAAGACCCTGAAGAGGTATTTGTTTTGTCATTTCCCAAGAGAGATCATTTCTCTTGACAGTAAAATCATTAGTAGCACCACAAGAAATCTACTGGCTAAAATAGCACTCTAAATACTTAAATGTGGAGAAATATATTTTAGCAGCTAGATATTAATTGATTGAATTATAAATATATTTAAAACTTTTCCATTATATTGAATCAAATATCATTTCAATTACTTATAATTATTCTTTAAAACTCTTGTATGCTACTTAGCTGGTTAGTCTCATTCAAATATGTTCATCTGTATATATTTGTGTGCATATATGCTTATGTATCATACATGTTATCATTGGCCCTTATATCCCTTCATAAAGAGACTGGATGTTGTTTCTTTTGGGCCAGTCAGATATTTCTAGAATACTGAATTAGAAGAAGTAAGATAAAATGGATTTTTTCCAGCCCAAGGCTGTTTCCTCATTCCAGGCAGCACTTCATATTGATCTTCTTCTATTTCTAATTTTGCTGCCGCTGATTGAGCTGAACTCTAAATCTTCTGATGGCTTACATGCTGTTAGGATGCTACATTGCTACTAGAAGCGCAATGTAGCAATGTTCTCATTTTAAACTCTAATTTGGTCTTATTTGCAGCAAATTAAGGTGCCTGATGTGGCACTTCGGTACCAAAATGCTTTATTATATGTCTTTCTTTACTCACCTACACAGAAAACAAGGACTATATGGTCAATACAAATGTGTGCATTAGACAGAAGGGCAAAATAGGACGGGAAAAGACAATTATGTAAATTATGCACTTATATTCTCTGAATATCTACATTGAGTAACACCTTTCATATTTTTTCTTGATTTTCTCATTTAGTGTTTCTGTACGTCTCTCCCTTTCACCTGCCATGTATGTATGTATGTATGTATGTATGTGTGTATGTATGTATGTGTGCATGTGTTTGTATGTGCACATGTGTGTAAGAGAGAGAGTCATGGATAGAGAGAGGTACAGAGAGACAGAAACACACACAAACACACACACAGAGAGAGAGAGAGAGAGAGAGAGAGAGAGAGAGAGAGAGAGAGAAGGGTCAAAGTGACACACTTAAGGACAGAGGACAACTACAAAAGCGCCTTTCAACTTTGTGTAGGTTATCAGAGTTGAGTTCAATTGCAAAACTTTTTGGCAAATCTTGCTTTACCTAATGAGTCATGTCTGTGGCCACAGACATGTTGTTTTAATGTGAATGCTCACTAAGAGTTATATATTTAGACATTTATAGATGGACACATATTAAAAGCTGTTAGCAAACAAAATAAGTATCAAGTCATCAGATCATAGCTCTGTGGTAAAGCAGAACCACTATTTCAGAGGATCCATGTTCTGTTTGCTGAGACTGCATCTGCTTGTATGCAACCACCTGTAATTCAGCCCCAAGAAACCTGTTTCACCTGGTTTCCACAGGCTTCTGAATGCATGTGCATGTATCTACATAAGACATACACCCACACATACATGCACATTAATATAAGGGTTATAACAATGTAGAAAAATATTCAAAAGAAAACTAGTTGAGTTTATAAAGGGAATTTATGTGGACTATTAGCATAACTATGTCAGTCATGAGGAAATTGTAGAAAAAAAGATTGCCTATAATAAAGAGAAAACTAATTTCCTTTGTCTATGCTCTGAAACAATGAGCATCATTGATAACTTTTATTGATTTTTTTTTTTAAATTTTGAGTAACAGTGTTTCTATAATTTACACCAATTATTGGTCATTTGTGTGACAGGAAAAAAATGTCATTCATTTCTACTACAATATTCAGATATTTTGAAGAACGTTAAGCTAGAAGAAATAATGTAAAAACAAATTTGTGTCTTAGACATGTACTGACCACATCTACCACACTTTGTCTAAAGTACATGTTCCAACTTTTTCCACAGTTTTCCAACTCCCAGTGAATTATTTTAGACTGATATACACACATATGTATCACACATGTAAAATTAATAAGTAATATTTATGTTTGTTCACAAGCTTATTTTACAAACTATAGTATCTTAGAGTAAAATAAAATCAAATTGAATTTCAAAACTTATAAAAAGCAAACAATAAGAAATAAAGACATCCTAATATATCCACCTATTTTAAAATTCCTTTTGGATAGCTTTTTAAATTTTATAGTCTTTATCAAATTCCACTTGTCTTTCTAGCATTTGTATTTTCATACATAAATCTTGCATCTATGACCATCATGCTTGTGTCTTATTTGTTGTTTTAAGTTGGTCAAAATCTTTGATGACCATGCCTTTTATTAATAATTTATAAAAAGATAAATGGATATGACATAGAAGCTCATCCATGTTATGAAAATACACCATGAATCTGACAACACGAGAGGAGTGGGTGAAACCTGGTCATAATTTATAAGTGAAAGTAGACTATGTAATGTTGTCCATTATTTCCATTAGAATTTAAAAAAAATTTGCCTTTCCTAATATGCCATTGGAAGGAGGAGCTCTATGAGGCCCTCTATATTTTATATATACCTTAAGGTTTTTATGAAGAGAAGACAGAAAGATGTCAAACCCACAATGCATTCTTGATTTTGTCTTTCAACATATCTATATGGTACTTACAATTTCTAAAATTCAGCTGAAAGAGAAACAACTTTAATACAGAAATAATTGAATGTGATAACACAGTATAATTCTAATTCTGCTTAATATTTATAACAAACCAAATGGTCATCATTATAAAGATTTCCCAGCACACCTGTGCTTTTTTAAAAAATAATCCACACCTATAGTTCTGCATCATAAATAATGTATATTCACTCGTGTTATTTTCAAACTTTAGAGAAGACTTCTGTTTCATAGAGACATACAAATTATAAGATGGTCTGAGTTGCTTTATGTGATATTTTATATCTTCTTTCACAAAATTCCTAAAATTTACTTAATATAAATATTTCTGGCATATATTGAATTGTTTGTATGAATTGTCAATTTCAAAATGAGTTAATATTTTGTAGCAAAACATATTTCATTACAATATGGATAGCATACAGTAGTTTAATTTCCTAGTTTACTGAACTAAAGTTTTATATTTTTAGAAAAATCTCGCAAATTACATTAAAATAATAGACAGTTGTAGTAGTTGATTCAAACATCATCTTGAATGATGTAACAAATTGAAATACAGATATTATTTCTCTGAAAAGAGAATCAGATATGCTCTTAAATTCTCTTCTTCTTCTTCTTCTTCTTCTTCTTCTTCTTCTTCTTCTTCTTCTTCTTCTTCTTCTTCTTCTTCTTTTCTCTCTCTCTCTCTCTCTCTCTCTCT
>NC_034598.1:73820401-73936616 GCF_900095145.1 Mus pahari
TCTCTCTCTCTCTCTCTCTCTCTCTCACACACACACACACACACACACACACACACACACTGAGGTGGAGAGAAATAGAGAGTGTCAGAGACAGAGGCAGAGGCCCATGGAGAAAACAAATATATACTCATGTTCACAAAATAATAATAAAAAATAAATGGGATAATATTGTGTAATAGACACGAAAATAAACTGTTGAATAATACAAATTAACAAAGTGTTAAATCTCAACAATCAGGCATAATAGTTATAGAGTTAAAAGATCCTTTCCTGGCCATGCATTAGATATCATTGATAACATAAATTGACACTGATTCCTTGGAATGCTACTTAGTGAGACTAAGTAGTTTTCCAGGTTATACTCCAAATGCAGACATGTAAAGTTGAAGTTTCTAGATTATGTACTATATCTTTATAGATGTGGGGTGTATTTGGAAGCAGAATGCATGGTCATTAATAGAGAAGACATTGATATGGTACTATAATATCATATCATGTTTCCTATGCTGTGTTTATGAAAAATAAAGTAGGTAAAAAGAAGATGAAGAGAAATAAGATAATTTAATCAGAATTGGTTATGGTAAGAGGAAATAAGCTTAACTTTGCAGAAGTTTTAAGAGCAGAAAGAGTTTTGTAAAAATTGTTGTAACAGATGAAGACACCAACTGGGGGCCACATGACAGGATCACAGAGCTAAGACCTAGCTAAAGTTGGAAACCACACCTGTATAGACATACATTTTCTCTACCCACAGCATCCAAGCGTCTGAGAGCAGAGGGAGAGAGAAGCAGATGGTGAAATGGATGGGATGGGATGAAAGTAAGCCGTGTATGGAGAAGCTGCAGGATAACATTTAAAGAATGATGTACATGGATATGTTTACATGGGGAATGTGCCTGGAGACCTGTGCCATGGACTGGAAAAAATAGATAAGCCATGCTGTGAAGGAGAGAGGAAAAACAAGGCATCCTTTGGAGGACAATATTTTTTCCTTTTGTTTGTATGTCTGTCATCTATCTATCTATCTATCTATCTATCTATCTATCTATCTATCTATCTATCTATCTATCTATCAATCATATATATATACACATATATATGTATATGTATATATTCACATATGCATACACATCGATCAATTTGAAGATAAATAATTCAACCTAGGATAGTGACAGAAGGTTTTTTTAAACAAAGTGCCTAGCTAGAAACCATACATTACAGAGCTCTGATTTTAATTCTGAGACTATAATCAAGGAAACAGTCAGGAGTGATTGAAGAAGACTACTGATTTCATCCTTAGTTCTACACACTGCAACCCCCCCACACACACACAAATGTGAACATAAACACACTCATACTACATGTGCACATTTAAAAACATTGAACTTTTATAATTTCTTTTTGTACTTTCTTTCATTGAAAAGGGTACTAGATTTCCCAGGTTTTTAAACTTTTGCATAAGTTTAAGATAGACAAAGTCAGAAACGTGAGGGCAACATGATCCATCTCCACAGCCCCGGACTGCCTCAGCTGTTCTTTGAAACATTCCCTTTCTCACATAGCACAAATAATAATGTTACACTGACAGACTGAAATATGAGCAACGTGGTTGACTCATAAACCTAACCCGGGATTAGGTTTCCAGACCACATTATTTCTCCACTTTTATTCCTTTATGGGTCATTTGACATCTGATGGTGTCGCCCCTACCATTCCTCATTCTGTCATTTGCCATAGCATTTCATATACATTACCAACCTACAATTTCTTTTTTAGGATTTCAACATCCAAATGAATTATCTGCCAAGCCTATTATTTTCCTGAATCTTTGAAACTCAATGAACTCTCCAGTCTGATTTGCTTCTGATTTGCCTCCACTAAGGAGAACTTCAAGTTTAAAATTCTATCTTCCAATGCTGAGCAGAAAACTTCTGGCTTTTTCTTTATCATTTGGCGTCATCAGATACTAGATTGCTTGTACTTTCATGGGTCAAACATTGCTGGGATTTCAGCATCATCCATGCATCTGGAAAAATTCTTTATTAGCTCTCTTTACAATTTTCATCATTGTAGTTTAGTTATGAATATTCTGTTTTCTCTAATTCTAATGTGCCTCTTTACAGAAAAGCCAAATAAACTATTGTTTTAAAACTTATAGACTTGCATAGCACACACAATTTTCCCCTGTATCTGATCTACCTCTGATCCTAATGAAAAAAATTTCCCCAATTTTCTTCTATACAAATATATAATTTTCTTCTTTCGGTGATTAACAAATATCAATTAGCATGACTTTCTCTTTACTCTCTTTCTCTCTTGAACTCAATTGATTTTTGCAAACATTTAACTATGCTTAATTTTCCTAAACAAAGATATTTCAAATATTTTCAGGTTTTCTGGTGTTCTACTCTCTGTCATCTACCCATTTAAAATGTATGGTCAGCACTCAAAAAGTAAACTTTCTTACATTAAAAAAAAAATCATTGTTCTTTTAATTGCAATGATAGATTTCTATGGTTTTGATGTAACTTTAAAATTTCCTCAACTAGAGACGGCTTTCAAATGTACTTTCCAGATTTTCTTTCCTTGACTTACCTAATACATGCTCCTCAGAATTCTTTATCCAGCTTTCTATTCACACTAGATTATGATGCTGGGTGTCCAATAATGGTAACCAGCATATATTGGAAACATAATTTCCTCAAATCACTTCCATGATCAGATAAATGGCCTCATTCATGGGAATGAACTCAGGAGGTATAGCCTCCACCATGGGTATCTTCCAGATTTTAACTTTGTTGCAATCACTTCCTGTGAGGTCATTAAATTTCTAATCCCTGCATCAGAGCCTTAGGCCAAAAAGATGGAAGATTACACATTCCTACATCATTCTCTGGCTTTATTCATGTGATAATACTAAGGAATTAGGATGCAAGGAAAAAAAAGAAAATTTATTTAAAAGAGCAATATGAATTAAAAGTCAAAGAACTGATATAAAATTTTGGATCTATTAGCAAATGAAAATACAATAAATATGAGTGATTGTGATAAAAATGTAATCTTTTTTTAAAAAAAATATATTCTGATTTTATTTTTCAAAGGCACATCTGAAGTAATATCATTAAATGTTAAATTAACATTTACTGTTACACTTCGAGACAGAGTCGATATATCTGTGTCTACATGTGGATGTGTTTGTACATGGACAGCTTATTTATTTATTTATTTATTAGATATTTTCTTTATTTATATCTCAAATGCTATCCCAAATGTTCCCTATACTCTCCCCCCTTCCCCTGCTCCCCTATCCACCCACTCCCACTTCTTGGCCCTGGCATTCCCCTGTGCTGGATCATATAAAGTTTGCAAGACCAAGGGGCCTCTCTTCCCAATGATGGCCGATTAGGCCATCTTCTGCTACATATGCAGCTAGAGACACAAGCTNCTATAGGGTTGCAGCCCCCTTCTGCTCCTTGGGTACTTTCTCTAGCTTGTCCATTGTGGGCCCTGTGTTCCATCCAATAGCTGTAATCTTTCATTCATAGATCAGTTTTCTCAGTTCCACTAAAATATAAAATCTTCTCTGGTGAATGCTTCTACACACACACACACACACACACACACACACACACATGCACAATATGTATTTGCACCTGACAAATCTTAAATGAATTTGATTTTATATATATACTTAGTGGATTATCAGATTTTTATTAAAGAAAAACTGTCTTTATAGCTTCTTTGATGGCTCAGTAGATAATATACGTGTTATATACATACAAGCAAATGAAAAACAAATCAATGGGATATATATGTATATATTCACACACACACACATGGATATAACAATAGTAATAGAAGATGAAAAGGCTAACAACTTGAGAGATGGCTGTTGTGGGAGGAATTTGATGGGAACAGTTGAAGAGGCTGAGGGAGGAAAAGGAAAGAAAGTCATACATCTTATCTAAAACAGATTTTACAGGGTGTCTGTATGTGTTTGTGTTTATGTGTGTGTATATATTTTAATACAACAGTGAAACTGTTCTTTTAATGATGAGGAAAGGAAATCCTGAAAAATACCGTCAAGCTGTAATGCCTACAGTTCTGATTGGTTATATATTCATCAAGTCACACTCAATATTGAGTATATTATTCAATACCTGGCCTTTAAATTTAGTTTACAACTTATTTAGAGAAGTAGGGTTAAGAAATCATCAAAATCATCTACATAATATCTGAGCAAATATTGCTTGCTTCTTTCACTATTTTTTTGCCAAAATAAGCCAAATGACTTTTCCAAACTTGATTATTATGTTTCCAGTTAACTATAACAGTAAATATTTAAGAAATATTGTAAGCATTTTATTGTACTTAATATTTGTGTTTATATCTTTATAATATATACATTATGTACTACTCAAATGTACAAACTGTAAATGCCAAAACCTGATTATATACATCAAAAAATTTTAATTAGTTACAAATTATCCCATATGTCTGTACTTAGAATGGAGATACTTTTTTCTTTATTCCATGTGTTATTTATATTTCAAATGTTATCCCCTTTCCTGGTTTCACCTCTGTAAACCCCCTATCCCCTCCCCCCATCCCTTTCTCCCCAACCCAACCACTCCTGCTTCCTGGCCCTGGCATTTGCCTATACTGGGGCATGTTCATAATGTCCATTATTTTAAAAACTTGCCAACAATATATACTACACATTAAATACACACACATATCATATATATATATATAAAATATATATTATATATATAGAATATATAATATAAAATATATATTATATATATTGAATATATATATATATATATACACATATATATATATATTCATGTAGTGAGGACAGGACTTTACCCAACTATTTTTCTACAGATAAATAGTGCATCAAATAGTATTTCACTATACTTTATATTAATATTTTCTTTCCCCAATCATGGTTTTAAGTAATATAAAATTAAAACATAAACAACTGTGACACTTCCAACATTTTTGTCTAAATTCTGAATTTTTATCTAAGAAAAGTAACATATATTAAACATAGTATCCATAACCATGTATTCATTGATGTGGCTGTCTGTCTATATTCTTGTTATTCTTTCTATCAATACTCAAACAAAATATATCAAGTACACATACACATTGTAAAAAGATTCTTCTTGTTGTTCTTCTATTTCAAAACTGTTTAAAATTAAGATAAAAGTATAAGTTATTTGAGCTGATATTATGAGATAACTTATCATTTTAACTATGTATTTTTCTTTTCCTGTTATGACTACATAATATCATGTTAAAAGGGTTTGGAAGAATACAGAAAATTGAATATCTGATATCATTTCAATGGTATTTTTAAAGCGATCTAAAAGCTCACATTTCCCTATTGTAAAGGTAAATATTCTCCAAGCTTACTTTAAATAGAAGAAATGTTTTATGGCTGCAATTACTACTCTTGAACCAAATTAGGAGCAATGGTTTTATTAATTCAATATGTGAAAAAGTACCTTCTCTTTAAAATTAGAAATGCCACCTAACTTGTTAATTAGAAAACATCATCAATAATCAGTGACTAATTTATATTTTCTACATTCCAATGAAAAATTAGAAATACTACAGAATAGCAAATCATGTCTTTTAATCAAGTAATTATTTTTAAAATTTCAATTTCAAGAAGATAGGACAGTAAGTACAAGATTGTTTTTTGAAATATTTTTATACTTTTGTCAAGTGTTTCACTTATTTTATGAATTAAAAATGCCATAAACAGAACAAATATTTGATATTATAAAATTGGGAACATACATTTTTTCTCAAATTTTAATTACAATGTATTTATTCATGATGTGTGTCTCTCTCTGTGTGTGTCTGTGTGTGTATGTTTGTGTATGTTTGTGTGTATGTGTGTGTGTAGGTGGGTGGCATGGCATACTAAGTTTAGTGGACAGCATTCATAATTTAGTGCCTCATTCCACTCTGTGTTTTGCCATGTTCAAATTTATGATAGCAATTTCCATTTAAACTCACTAAAGTAGCATAATTTTCATTTAAAAATTATAACTTCATTTTTAGTCATAAAGACAGAAAGCAAAAGAAACTAATAAGAGCCAGTGGACATGAGATGCTTTATGCAATGCTGGGTAATGGGAGCTGGTTTTGACTCTCAGTGGCATTGTCTCATTAAAAACTTAATCTAAGGACTTGTGTCCTTGTGCTTGACTTTTGCCATTTTGTTATCTCTGTTATTAACTGGACTGGGTGTCTCAGGTTGGAGCTGACATCTTCAGAGGCAGGTGGAGTTGTGTGACCGAGGTTAGAGGAGGTTTCCTGTTTCCCTATCTAGGGCAGACCTTCTGGAAGACAGGCAGGCTGTGGGGACAGGGAGGAGGACTGGCATACTCATAAGCCATGTTTGCGGGTGGAGGTGCATACTGGCAGGGTGATGGGCTATGGTAGTGTGTATTGTTCTGTCAATCTTTTAGTTACATCTTAGAATGAGAACCTAAAATAATTCTTAAGGTTCTGGGCAACTACAAATATTACCCTAGAATTATGGTTCATTATGATAGCTGAAAAGTTTAGGATAACTGTGGTATTTGGATTTTTATACCACAACACTGTATAGCTTCATTTACATGAATCATAACTCAAAAGGACGTTACCATTTTCTGAATTTTATAATATTTAACATACATCTCATTAAGCTTCAACTTTGCAAATGTTAGACAGATCGAAGAATCGGCTCACAAGTTCATAATTTTTAAAAATATATATATTTTAATTTTGTTAATTAAATTAAGGTACTTGAAAATATTTACTCATTCTTCCCAACTTCTTTTTATAAATAATTGTATGTAAGACAAAGCAGTCCAATGAATTGTTAATGGTGATGGAAATATACTTGTTACTGATTAAGGAGTTATAAGTAGCCTATAGACGACTTATACTACTTATACAAACAGGTGTTAAAACAACTTTCCCATAAGGATACTTCCATCTGCATTTTGGAATTTATACTCATATTTGCACACCTGTTATATTCATATAACTTAAGTACATTTCAGTCAATACTGGTCCACATAGACAACTGTCTCCCAGTTGTTCTGAAAGTCAAAATGTTCTTAATTTGGGGCTTTTTTTCTCCTTTCTTTTCACTTCTTGACAGAATCAAGGACCCGCGAATCTCTAGACACAGGTGTCTTGATGGATACCTTGAAATAAAACATTCTCAAGTCTGAATTGCGGTGATGGAGGTTGTAGGTTTCCTTCTAGGATCAGCTCCTAAGGTGTTCAAATAGCACATGACAAATTACCATTTAGTATACATCACGTATACTTTACGAATCACTCAATATAAGACTTGAAACAGATAGAAATGTATTTAGTATAGGTGAGAATTTATCATTTTTCTGTCTCATTGAATTAGTCATCATTCAGACAAAAACAAGTGCTTTAGCATGGTCAACATGCCAATGTCAGATACACCTTGCCTTAGACACACTGATCTTTTGCCTATTTTTCCTGTCTTGGTTGTCTAGAATCGCAGGAATGCTATAACTGGGACCTTGTATTTTCCTTTCTTTTGTTTTTATCCTTTTATTGGCTCTTTATGAATTTCCCACCATGCACCCCAAACTCACTTAGTCTCCTACCTCCTCTCCTACCTGTCCTCCACCCTTGCAACCTCTGTCCAACAGAGAAAAAAAAAAGTCTTTGTAGAAGCTTAGTATGTCACAGTGTGTCCCACAATATACACATTTTGTCCACACTTCTTTGTTTATGTATGGTCATTGCAATGTCTGGTATGAGGCATTGGTCTGGTATGAGGCCTCAGCATAATGCTGCTTTATCAATCCCAGAAACTCACTGCACTCTCAGATATCACGTTGTTGCCCTTTGTCATGGAGATCTTGTAGTTTTTGATCTGTAGGACTGACTATTCCCTTCATATATTCTAATTCTTCACCACGGGGTGGATGTTGGAGTGGACCAATTCAAAGCCCTGGATCTGAGTCCAAGGTGTATCTGAGCTGGTCAACCGGCAGGCTCTCCAGATTTCACACCCTCAGGGCAGGCTCTCTCAGCAACACTCACAACCAGAGCCAACTCTCTCCTGCTGCTCTGGGGAAGTGCAGGGCCTGCTCTCCTGCTCTCAGGACCCCAAGGCCAATTTTCCAACCTGCAAAGAATGACAAGGGGTGACAGCCAGGGATGTCATGTCTCCTTTGCTCATGCTGCAGCAGGACAGATAAGTTCCAGGGCCAGCTCTCTAATACTCACACCCTTGGGGTAAGATCACCCTTATTCCTAGGATCACAATCAGCTCTGCTGTGCTGATGTAAAGCCAGCTCTCCCACTGCTGATGGAAAGAGCAACAGGGAGGGGGATGGATCTCTCCATTGTAGAAGTCACAGCACAGCAAACAAGAGGCAGGGCAAGGCTTTCCCATGCACCTACACTTGGAGCCAGATCACTCCCAAATTCCACATCCAGTGCCAGCTCTCCTATGCTTCCTGGGTAAAGTGCAGGGCCTGCTCTCCTGACTGCTGCAGCAAGTGACAGGGCCAGCGATTCTGCCCTGGGGGCCTGTCTAAGCTGGTGTGTGCTGGATTGATGGTTGTGTCATGCTAGCTCCCTCTCTGTGCCCCTTGGCACCAGACTGGTGGTGATGTCAAGCTCACTTCTTTCATGTTAGGCTACTCATCATTTGGATGTTCATAGGTCAGAACACTGAGCATAGGTATGCCCTCTCAGCTCTTTGCCACCTATTGATTCACATGTAACACAGTAGCCACACCTATAATGCCTCTAGGAGCACATGAATATTTTTGTTTGCTTGTTTATGGTTTTTTAAATGGATTTATTAAGGCTCCACATGCCTCACTAAAACATTCATTTGGATCTTCCTCCACCACTCACTATCCATTTATTCTAACTACCCTCTGATTTTAATTTTCTGTCTCACCATCTCTCTCATAAGGGGGGAAATCAACAACAAAACTAAAAAACAAACAAAATGACTTTGTGGGAACACTACAAAAGCATTCATAAGAAAATAGGTGAATGGAAAACATGAAAACTATATATGTGTCATAAGCGTACATAGTTTTACATTTTAAAAATGTCATTTTTAAAATCTATTGGTAAGATATCCTATCTCTGCACTAGTAGCAATGGATGGGAGATACTTTTCTAGATACATTTTCTATATTCAGAAGTGTGACTTCTATGTGAATAAACAGTGAAACATATAATCAGAATCCAATGTCATAGAGATTGTGATGTGACTCCTTGATTCAAAAGAGTCACTATTTGAAATCAGTGATTAAAGATGGAAAAGGAAGCCAGAAACTGCAAACCCAGTGTCTAAAGGCATGCCCCTGACAAAAGCCAGGGACTGCTGACTGCATCTGAAAGGATGCATAGTGATAAAAGAAATATTTCCGAACTCTTTGGTGTCCGATATACGTTGTTTATATTTTCCATCCTTTGAAGTTGTCACACCCTTCCTCTTTGTTGCTCCAGGTGTCCTCTCCCGCTTCCCTTCTCCCCTGCTCTATCTTTAAAAAACACTTTAATTAAGATTTCCCCCCCTTTGAATCCAAAGTACATATTGCTAACTTTTAGATCTTCAATAAAATTGGGAGAGAAACCACTATAGAATTCTCAAGGGGACTAACTACCTGAAGATATAGTAATAATTGTATCATGTAATGAACTGTATTCTCCCAAAACCCATGTGGCAAAGTTTTAACTCTTAGTAGCACAGAATGTGGCTTAAGATAAACATGAGTTAAAGGATGCAAGTAGTTGACTTAAGGACATTAGGACAGACTTTATTCTTTATTATTATTATTATTATTATTATTATTATTTTATTATTATTATTATTATTATCATTATTATTATGTATTTACTTCATTTACATTTTAAATGCTATCCTGAAAGTCCCTTATACCCTCCCCCGCCCTGCTCCCCTACCCACCCATTTCCACTTCTTGGCCCTGGCAGTTCCCTGTTCTGGGGCATATAGAGTTTGCAAGACCAAGGGGCCTCTCTTCCCAATGATAGCCAACTAGGCCATCTTCTGCTACATATGCAGCTAGAGACACAAGCTCTGGAGGTACTGGTTAGTTCATATTGTTGTTCCACCTGTAGGGTTGCAGACCCTTTCAGCTCCTTGGGTACTTTATCTAGCTCTTCCATTGGGGACCCTGTGTTCCATCCAATAGATGACTATGAGCATCCACTTCTGTATTTGCCAGGCACTGGCAATAGCCTCACCAGAGACAACTATATCAGGGTCCTTTCAGCAAAATCTTGCTGGCATATGCATTAGTGTCTGCATTTGGTAACTGATTATGGGATGGATCCCTGGGTGTGGCAGTCTCTGGATGGTCCATTCTTTCGTCTCAGCTTATACTGTCAATAAGACAAAAAGGCCACCAACAGATTGGGAGAGGATTTTTACCAATCCAAAATCTGATAGGGGACTAATATCCAATATATACAAAGAGCTCAAGAAGCTGAATTCCAGAATTCAAATAACCCCATTAAAAATGGGATACAAAGCTAAACAAAGAATTCTCAACTGAGGAATACCGAAGGATTGAGAAGCATCTGAGAAAATGTTCACCATCCTTACTCATCAGGGAAACGCAAATTAAAACAACCTTGAGATTCCATCTCACACCAGTTAGAATGGCTAAGATAAAAAATGCAGGTGACAGCAGATGCTGGGGAGGATGTGGAGAAAGAGGGATACTCCTCCATTGCTGGTGGAATTGCAAGGTTGTACAACCACTCTGGAAGTCAGTCTGGCGGTTCCTCAGAAAATTAGACATAGTACTACCAGATGGCCCAGCAATACCTCTCCTGGGCATATATCCAGAAGATGTTCCAACTGGTAATAAGGACACATGCTCCACTATGTTCATAGCAGCCTTATGTATAATAGCCAGGAGCTGGAAAGAACCCAGATATCCCTCAACAGAGGAATGAATACAGAAAATGTGGTACATTTACACAATGGATTACTAATCAGGCTTATATACCAGTATATAGATACACACATATATCTATCATCTATCTATCTATCTATCTATCTATCTATCTATCTATCTATCTATCTATCTATCTATCTATCTACCTATCTATCTATCTATCTATCTTTATCTATCTCATGAGCCTATTCATATAAAGTATAAATATCAGTTTTGGAAAACTGTTCTTTTGAAAAAGATTCTTCAAAATCAGTACAGAGAGCTTGAACTTACTACACTAAATCATAAAATTATGTTTGTTGTTTTTTTACTTTGCAATGGCTACACACTCTGGAACATATGTTTAAATAATATCATAATAAGAAGCATTCATGTTAAGATATAATAATTATAGGTAGAAGCAATAACTACATAAAATAACACTATACTTTTCCTAAAGTGCATGCATGCTGATTTTTTTAACACCAGGTTGTAAAATCAGAATATACTGTTAATTATTCTAAGTCAAATTTCAGTTTATTCTTTAGGTTTACCTTTTAAAAATTTTTATCTCAGCATAAGAAATTGCACCTTTGTTTGACTTTATGACAGATTCTACAAAACTATTAGGTTGATAAAATCTTTTACAAGTAAAAAATAAATAAATGCACATTGTGAGCACTGTTATTATAGCTGTAATTATACATCATGACCTAAGAGCCTTGGGGAAGAAGGGATTTATGTGGCTAATACTTTAATATTGCTGTTCTTCATCAAATGATTTCAGGATAGAAACTCAAACAAAGCAGGAACCTGGACAGGAGGATAATGCAGAGGCCATGGGACATTGCTTACTGTATGCCTTCTGTGGCTTACACAGCTTACTTTCTTAGAATCAAGGACCAGCAGCCCAGGATGACACCACCCATAATGGACTGTGCTTTCTCCCATCAATCACTATTTAAGAAAACACAGTACAGCCCACGCTGTACCCTTTATTAGGGAGACATTTTCTCAATTGATATTTCCTTCTCTCCAGTGACTCTGTCCTTTGTCATAAAGCTAGCCAGGACAATGGACCCCTTGTCAAGTTGACACACAAACACAGCACTATTATGACACAAAATTGTCTTTCATATTCATCCCCAAGATCTCACATTAATGGGAATATAGTAATATAAAATATTTCAAAATTTTAAAGTCCCAATCCTTAAAAAAAAAAAAAATCTAAAAACCTAAAATCTCAGGTTCTTTAAAATAGCTAGTTTATTTTAAAATCCAAAATCTTTTAAAATTCAAAGAATTTCATCTGTGGGCCCTTGTCAAATCAGAAATAAATTAAATATTTTCTTACTTCAAGGAGGAAGAACTAGGTCACAGTCATATTATGTACCAAGCTACATACCAAGGCACACCAAACTTCACAAGCATAAATAACTTAATGTTCAATTATCTGGGAACCACTCACCTTTCTTTTTGCTCTTCTGAAGGACTTTGGTCACTGCTCTAGTTCTACCCTCTGCATAAACAGTCTCATAGGCTCTGGCATGCTTTTCTCCACCACTGCTGTTGCTGATGGTGGCGGTGGTGGTAGTTATCCCATGGCCTCTGCAAAGTGATGGGCTTCCTTCCTGCAACAGGGTTACATTCACCATCAGCCTCCTCTGAGTTCTCTCCTGGGCTTCCAGCCCTGCTTCACAGTGCCAAACCTCAGTTGCTGTCCATAACCCTTTATGCCTTCAGAACCAGCACCACCTGGGTGATTCTTACACATACCTAGTTTTGCTGGCAGGGCAAAGTACAACTTTGGACACCTCTGCCATATATGTAGGGACTCCAAGAAAACACTTCTCAGAACATTTCAATGACACAAGTTTCTTCTTAATCGTTGCTAATTTTTTTATCTGCAGCTGACCAGCACCTATAGTCCCAGTAACAAAAGAAGGTTCTTTAAAAAAATAAAATGGATCCAGTCTCTTGTTAATCAAGCTGATCATCAACTCCAGAAAAGATGAATCAGATTCTCAACTCAACATAGCAAATGGCTCTGATTGAGTCTAAACTTCTATACTGAAACTTCACAAGCCTAACCTCCATCATCTGCATTGCTCTCAACGTTTTTTTTACCTTCCAAGCTCCTACAGAACCTCCCACTAAGCCCTCAACACTCAAGGACTTTTATAGGTCAAAATTCTAAAGTCCTTCATAATTCTGACCCAAACATGGTCAGGTCAGTCAAAGCAATATACCACTATCCTGGTACCAACTTGGCTTACTTATGATTACGATTGCTGTGATAAAACACCATGACCAAAAGCAAATTAAGGAAGAAAGGGTTTATTTCACTCACAGTGATATGTAATAGTTTATCCGCAAAGGCAGTGAGGGTAAGAAGTCAAGGAAACCATTAAGTAGCACCCCTCCATTTCTTCTGCACAAATTTCTTGCCTCTAGGTTTCTGTTCTGTCAGTGAACAGTAGAAAAACTTAAATAAAAAATAGTAGTTAAAATTTGAGAAAAATTTCAATATATGCATTATTAATTTATAATTACCAAAAAAAAACTGGTGCTCGATGATAAAATTTTGTTAAGATCTTGCATTTATATCCACTAGAAGAAATGTAAAATTAAAAAAATTTTCATTTGTCAGTATAGTGTATATTTTCACATATTTGACATAATTTTACTGAAAAGTTCTCCAGAAATTCCTTGAAATACCGAAAGGAAAAGGATTTATTTATACTTCTTATTTGGAATATTTAAATAATGTAAAATTGGGTCTATTGTAAAATGGTATCTGCATTACACATTAAATAAGAAGGAATAAAATAAATTGATTTTGCCTGACTTATCAAATATCTCAAGCCCATGAGTTACAAAATCACAAATTCTACATGCCCATTTCACATTTTAAGTAGGACAATGTTTTAGTGGAATATATCCTTCAGAAAATATTTATGAGAATCTCAAAATTATAGTGTTCATCTTCCTTATGCATATCAATATTGATAGTAAGAGGGTAAATCACCTGTATTAATAGCTACTTTCATAGTATTAAGCTATTTTCTGATTATTTAACATTTATTATTTTATTTATTTTGGCATTCTTGAAACTGATTAGTTTTTTTGTTAGAAATAAAATGAAACATTACACTTATGGTTAGGTGCACTGAAACATTTTATTGTAATGTGCATTTTTGTCATGAAACTTAGTAAATTAGTATAAATATTTTCATCCAGTAGACTTTTGTTTGTTGTTCTACTTTTGTTTTAACATTCTGTTGGTTGACCTGAAGTTAATGAGGCAGTAAAGGACAGTCACAGTGTGACAGTTATTCGGTTCCATCAGGATCACTTTAGAATAGATTTGCCTTATTATAAGGGAAAAAAGCTTAATATGACAGTAATGAGAACTAATCATGCTAGATTTCTAAGCCTACTGATGCTTAACATTTAACTTATTTTCTTGCAAGGATAGCTGAAAACAGACCTATAGTCAGGAGTTTCATATAAGATTTTTACACACTATTACCACTGAATAGAAATTGAAAATTAAGGAAATATTTATATTTTCTAATGTCTCTTAAATAGGTTTGTTTATTTAATAAGCATGCAAAAATATTACCTTGCTTAATAATTACTTATATTTTAAATGTCTATGGTAAAAGAGTAATGTCTATTTATATCTTTATTTCTAATTTATAATGTAATATGTTAGGTTTATGATAAATTATACTTGTGAATCTTATTTTTATTTTATAGATAAGATAAAACACTAATGTGAGACAAGTTAAAAAACAACATTTGAGATGTGCATGGCAAAAGACAAAATAAAAATTTGATTAATGCCTGAAATGTCATTCTTACCATATTATTTTATTGATTCATTAAGTGTGATTCAACCTATACCTATAGGGTTGTTAGTAAACACATGGCATATATTCAGTGTTGTGCTTCAATAGAATGGGGAAACGTCATAACAATTATTCCTTTTCAATGATTACTTTAGAATGGAAATTGTAGAGGAAAACTGTTTTAATAAATATTTATTTCCTACATACCTTAAAATATTAGAAGCCAAGAGAGGATTTATGGATAATATAAACAGGAGACCATTTCAAATAACCTGGCTAAGGATGCCTTCTTGAAGAAGTTGTAAGTTACATACACAAAAGAAGAGCCAACCAAACAAGAGGAAAAGAATGCTGTGGATCAGCATGTGTTCGAATCTTCTTAAGAAAATAGCTAACTAGTTCTGTGGATATGTAGATCAGGATTGTGTCTAATTGCAGTCCTTCTGCTTTCTTAGTGGCCTCTAATCTGTATGCAAGGTGACAGAAGTGAACAATACACAAGTGTTCATTAAGTTAGTGGTTTATAATTATTTGAAAATATTTTATACCTTCCAAAGTTTATTTTCATCATTATTAGAAATGTTAAAGTGATATATTTCCAGTGCAGGGGAAAAAAACTATAGCTTTAGAGGTTTCAAAATAAAAGTTCATGTTCTGACCTTCATAATTTTTCAGCCATGCTCAACATTTTGCTCGTGATGGTCTGAAATTCTACAGATACCAGAAAGAATTTAGCAACGTGTCCACAGCCTGAGATTAGCCATTTTCTCTCAGCAAGAGATTTTTCTGAGGCACTGATAATTCCAGGGCACTTGAGAACATTTATTATTATTTACCCAGATAACCGAAAAGCCCAAGTGCTCATAATATGTCTATGGAGGAGAACAAGCCAACCATTCCAGGTCTGTAGGTTTTCTACTATCTTATTCCAGCATCACATGCCAACTGGAAGCTATCCAGTTTCCTTCCTTCAGCATTCTGTTTAATCCAAGCCTGATTGACAGCCTATGACCAGAAATAGCAGTATCTACAGGATATACACAAGACTGTGGCATATCACTTGAATCAGGCAAACTGATCCCTGAAATTAGATATTTGGATAACTAGACTCTCACTCAATGGGTACTTGATGATGTGGAATTATGTAGTTTTATAAACTGTACAAATCCCTCTGGTTTTATGAGAGATTCCTTAGGTAGTTTCTCAGGAGTAGAAGACCTAGAAAGCTGTTTCAATTCCCTCTAGGGGTTTCAGTGGGTGAGATTCTATGACCTGTCAAATAATCACAATCCAAACAATTCCCTCTAGTGAGTTTAGTTCTCAATGTGGATGGTCATATTCCATATCTTTCTGTTGCAAATGATATTTTTGAGAATTAAAAAAGTGACTATTATTTTAGCATAAGGAGTCAATAGCTATCTAGGGCCGATGATTACTGTTTTCTTCCCATAATACGTAGAATGCCTTTTAGCACGAAGAATACTAGACAATAGGGACACACTTCTGGTTTTGTAGCACTTAGATCAAGTATGTGATATCTTCAGCAATAGAAACTTGATATCAAGTTCTTAAAGTAACCAATAGCATAACTATATCCTGTAAAGACTGGCAGAAGTCTTTGGGACCCAATTGATTTTATTGGGAATTTTATTTGATGACACAGTGCATTAAGTTGTGGTATTATTTCCCCATTAAACGGTTACTCTGTATAAACAACATTTATAAGAAAATTTCTGAAGGAGTAGATTTCCGTAAGATTTTTGTTTAAAGATAATGAATAGATATATTTATTAAGACTGGGATCTACAACCCTGAATTTTAATTGTTTGTAATTTTCTGTAGCAATCTCCATCTCACTCAAATAGAAATTCACTTGATGAGAAAAGAAGAGTATATTTATCTTTGGGCATGAGAATGAACATTTAAAGATCTGTTATTAGGGATTGTGCTGATTTAGTAAATTAATGATACAGGGAAGATCACATCAATTGGCTGTCTAGTGTCAAATGGTCACCCCTGCAAAAAAAAATACACACAAGAAACATTACGCAGACCTAGTAAGATGTATTTTATTATGCGGGAGGAAGGGGAGGAAAAATGTAATTATAACATCTGATATGAGGGTTTATATTATGACACATCTCTCCTTTTAAATAACTAATTATTTTATTTATTTATACCGGGAATGCATCACTCTTAACACATTAGACTTTCTCCAAGAAGAGAGTGTGAGTCTTTGAACAGACTAGTATTAGGAAGTGATGAAGGGAAACATTACTACAGGTGCTGGAGATCAGGTGCTGATGATGATGTGATGAAGGGAAACATTACTACAGGTGCTGGACATCAGGTGCTGATGATGATGTGGTGAAGGGAAACATTACTACAGGTGCTGGACATCAGGTGCTGATGATGAAGTGATGAAGGGAAACATTACTACAGGTGCTGGACATCAGGTGCTGCTGCTGATGTGATGAAGGGAAACATTACTAGAGGTGCTGAATTTGTTGATATTGTTGGTCATCATGTAGTTGTACAAGATAAGCTAAATCTTAGTTTGGAGCTAGAGAACTAGTTTACCAATACCATTTGTTTGTCCTAGTCTTTACACTCTATTGCTTTGATAAATAAATAACTTAAGTAATGTAACTCAAGGAAGAAATTTTTAATTTAATCTTACAGACTGTATATTGTCCAATGTGGATTGTAAGAGAAGGAACTGAACTGAAGTGAATGGTGTAGACTATGACTACTTGAGTGGCTAGCTCAGCTTTAATTTTTTTTTTAAAATCTAGGGCCACCTGGCTAGGGTTATAATCTGCTGTGGAATAATGTCTGTGATATTTCCAAAACCATTCTAATATCATGAAGATAGCCTCCAGATCATGATACAATTAGTTCCCTAGAACAGAGAGTAAGAAATAAGAATGCTCTAGCTACCAGATGAGAACAATGAGGGAAGAATCCTGTGAAAGCCAGAAACATTGGTAGGTAGTGATCATGGCTCCTAAATCTTGCATTTGATTCCATAAAATATTAGAAAATAAGTTTCAGTGTTTACATCTCTCATCTCTGGTGTTTTGTCCTGTGCAGGATGAGGAAATTATACCCTGTCCATCTTATTTCTGGAGACTTCATAATCAGCTAGTAGTTACAGCCAATATTTGTGCAGGCCAAATCATGCAAATTGCCAGATTTGTTAGAGGTCATCCTATCAGCTTTTCATGTTGGCTGAATAGAAAAGAAAAAAAGCCAGTAAACATATGGATATTGTGTGAAGCTCAAGTTGTGAGGGCTCATATAATATAAGGTAGAGATAACTGTATTTATATAACTTGCAAACAGGACAGTAGATGAGCACTATGTCTTTGGCTGATTCTGAAGATATAATCAGCTTTGACAGTTTCTTTCCCAGTAGCTATTACCTGTGTTCTTGGAAGGTTAAAATAATAGAATCCAAAGAAATTCAGAAATCAGAATTCTTTACAGCCAACTTTATTTTCTTTTCCTTTATCAAAGAAGCCAATGCTTTGTTGAAAATATTAATAAAGGTAGGAGATAAAGATTATTTTAAATAAATATTCCTTCAAAGAAAAATTCTGATTGTTTGTACATAAGTGGCAGAATATTAAAAACAAATTAATATTAGTAGCCAGGTAATTACTAAAATGTAAATGGGTATGGAATAGTTAGCAAATGTATAATTCCTACTTAGATTGTTTTTGTTTCAGATAGTGCCACAGAGGAAACTGTCTATGGTGAAAGTGCGAAAATCTGCTCTGGAACTATGTTATGTCATGGACTTTGCAAACTTAAATGGCCCTGAAGTCCTTTTATTTGTGAATATACATTAGAAGCCAATTGAGTTAGAAGTAGGGGTCAAAGGTTAGAGAGCTTTCATAAATAAGAACATTTACACTGCCATTGGTAAGTAGCTGAGTCTGTTATGTCTCTTCCCATTGTAAGAGATTTCTGTTTGACCTTCACCTCATAATATTTATTTTTTTATTATCAAAAAATTTTTCATGTTTAAAAAATAAAAACTATTTTTGGAAAAAACTTACACTGTTTTTCATAATATAAGTACATAATTGCAATGGACTTTGTAATCAAATTTGAAGAGCTCAGCAAACTATTATGATTTATCTAAAAATGCAGCAACGCAGAACTCTTACGAAGAGTCTAGAGATGTTACGGCACTCTGGATTTGAAATTAAACTTGCTTTTGTATCCTCATTCTCTTTAATCAATAAAAATTTTTAAAAAAAAAAGTATTCTTGAAATAAGACAGAATGATCTTTAAGTCATCACTATAGAAATATGGAGTCAAATAAAAATCAAAACACAAAAGTTTAAAAAAAACAAAATATTTCTTATGAATTCTAACTTATGTATGTTGTGCTTTGATATCCTATAAGTAAATATTGAAGAGGTGACAGATATGGTTTTACACACATTGGAAGTAATGTTCTCCATTTTTATTAATGAAATGCTTGTAAGTTACATTTTCTATGGAATCATATTGATTATATTATAAACTGCTAGAAAGAAATTATAATCGAATTGACATAAAAAATATCACAAAATGTTAAGAAATGTTTATCTGCCAGTCTGTTTACAATCTGTCTGAAATGTCTGAAATATTTGGAATTCTTCACTTAGAATTTGCAGGAAAAAAAATAGAAAATGCCAAAGAGACAAATGGAAAAAATCCACAGAGCAGAACATCTACTAGGAAGAGAAAACAGAGTGTGTTGAATACATTTTTATTGCACAGTATGTGAAGGAACATTTGCCTTAGAACTTCTAGTGCTGAAGTGCTTTATTGTTGCCTATCTCAGTTTTTTTTTAAATATAAAATCTAATTGGCTTTATACTATGCCTGTTCCAAAATCACAAATTGTATATATGGATATTGTGTTAGTGTCCCCACATAGGCAGAGGTTGCTATCAGAAGCAGGTAAATTCATTTCCTATGTGGAAGGGTCACCTTCTACTAACCAAGGGAAGAAAAGTGGTGGGTTAACTATATTCTATAGTTCTGAAACAGTTTCTGCTTCAATGCCCTGCAACACATGGTGGTCGACCAAGTAAATATCAACAGGTATTTAGAGTCAAGGTGGAAAACGTGCTGACATCTGTGATTTCTTGTCCTACTGAATCTTGTTTGACTAATCCCTAACATAAATAGCGTGAAGTGGAACTGAATTTGTTTTTCAGATTTTTTTTATTGGTTATTTTATTTATTTACATTTCAAAAGTAAAGAAGACCCAAGATACAGTCCACAGAACTCAAAAAGGTCAACAAGCTGAAGTGCCCAAGTGAGGACTCCTCAGTCCCACTTGGGAGGGAGAAGAAAGCAATCATAAGTGGGGAGGGAGGGAGGAACTTGGGAGGGAAAGTGGATGCCACAAGGTTGGCAGGGGAAGAAGTTGGAGAGGGTAACCTGATCTGGTATTGGATGAGGAAAAAGGACTGAAGCCCTGAGGGTCTGCAGAAAGAATGGAAACAGGTAGCCTTTTGAGGTAGGAGTTTGTGGGATACCTTCCAGAAAGTACCAGAGATCTGGGAGGTGAGAGACTCTTAGGACTCAAAGGGAGGGACCTTAGATGAAATGTCCAACAATGGGGAGAGGGAACTTATATAGCCCACCTCCAGCAAGAAGACTGCGCATCAAATGAGGAAGGAGGTTTCCATCCCACAGTCACAACTCTGACCCATAATTGTTCCTGTCTGAAAGAATTACAGGGATGGAAATGGAGAGGAGTCTGAGGGAAAGTCCAGCGACAGGCCCAAAGTGGGATCCAGATCAAGGGGAGGTCCCAAGGCCTGACACTATTACTGAGGCTATGGAGTGCTCACAGAAAGGGACCTAAAATGACTGCCATCCAGAAGACCCAAGAGCAGCTGAAAGAGTCAGATGCAGATATTTGCACCCAACCAATGGACAGAAGTAGCTGACCCTTGTTGTTAAATTAGGGAAAGGTTGAAAGAAGCTGAGGAGAAGGGTGACTCTATAGGAGGACCAGCAGTCTCAATTAATGTGGATCCCCAAGATCTCTCAGACACTGGACCACCAAACAGACAGCATACACCAGCTGATATGAGGCCCCCAACACACATACAGCAGAGGACTTCTGGGTCTGTGTTCATTCAGAGATAATGCACCTAACCCTCAAGACTAGAGGCCCCAGGGAGTTTAGAGGTCAGGTGGGTTGGTGGGTGGAGGGTGGGTACATCCCCCTGGAGACAGGGGCGTTGGGAAGGAGGTATGGGATGTAAAACAGTCAGAGGATACATAGGGGTGGAATAAAATCTGGAGTGCAAAAAATTAATTAATTAATTAAAATTACATCTTTAATATTTCTAATTGGAAATATACAGAAATTTTGCAGCCACACAGGGTCTTTGAACACCAATAACTTCTCTGTACATTATTACATGGGGAAAAGTCTCAACGGGAGGGAAGGACCCCAGACGGCTATGAAGTTTCCATGTTTTCCCTTTCACATACTGACAAAATGAGGAGCTCTGCACAGTGAGGGAGACCATAGCCTTGTGGCTGAGTATATAGAAAAGAGGGGCTGCTTCCCTGAACAGTCTGGCTTGTGACTTACAGGTGGGTATGAGGAGCACAGTCCCTTGGGGCAGGTGCTGGGGTACAGGTGGAACTCTGGCCCTGGCCCCACCCCCACTTCTGGAAGTTTGGCAGTTTCCTTTACCCTAACATACAAGTTGAATAAAAAGGTCAGGTGTTTTTCTTGGCAGGGGAGTCGGGGTGCTCTCTCAAGTAGAGCCTGGGTGTCAGTAGCCAGAGTTTTCCTAGAGCAGGGCCTCTGGCAACTCCAGCCCTTGTTATAGGCAGAGGTCAGCCAAGGCTGTGGGCAGCAGGATGCTATACTGGTCCCCATCAACCTCCTACCCCAACAGCATTGTAGAAAGCCAACAAATCCTGCCCAGGCAGGAAGAAGAGACAGACACCTAGACTGCAAAGCTCTTCATCTTGTCCTGTACTGTTCTCTAGGCTATAATATCAACCATGAGTGCAATGTCCTGGCCAGAAATTGCAGGATCAGGACTAAAGGATACACCCCTTTCCCTGTTTCCCTCCCTCCCAGAAACACCATATCACACCCTCCCTTCTCTACTTCTATGAGGGTTTTCTTCCACCCACCCACCTACTCCCACCTCCCTGCCCTTCATTCTTCTACACTGGGGCATCGAGCCTTCATAGGACCAAGGACTTCTCCTCCCATTGACGCATGACAAGGCCATATCTGCTACATATGTAGCTGGAGCCATGTGTACTCCTTTGTTGATGGCTTAGTCTCTGGGAGCTCTGGGGTTTCTGGTTGGTTGATATCGTTGTTCCTCCTATGGGGTTGCAAACCCCTTCAACTCCTTCAGTCCTTAAACTCCTCTATTGGGGACATTGCGCTCAGTCCAATGGTTGGCTGTGAACATCTGCCTCTGTATTTGTAAGGCTCTGGAAGGGCCTCTCAGGTTCTCTGCTCTCGGCTTGAGAGTAAACAACCCTGCCAGAGGGGTCATTGCATCTGGCCCTGTGCTCTCCTGCCCAGGCCTGGAGACCTTCCCATATTGCTAGGAAACACTCAGATAGAAGTCACTTAATGAGACATGGGCAAGAGTGTGGGTGGGGAGGAAAACAGGCTGCATGGGCAGTGCAAAGGCAAGACCCAGGCCTGGTCCTGCTCAAGTGACTACCTCTGCTGAAATGCACAGATATAGGGGTGTGGAATGGAGTAGGGAGGAAAGAGGCAGTGGCACGTTCTCAGCCCCACCTCCTTTCTTTCTGAGGTCTCTGACCCTTGATGGCCATGGCCTCTCTCATCTTTGGTCTGCTGCCTAACTGGATTGTAAGTTACAGCTTAAAGCCCAGGGCATATCCCCTTTACCCATGCCTGTCCAAGAACTGAGGACAGGGTGCAGTCTAGCTAGGCCACACCCCCAGGAAGTCCACTCTTTCTAGTGAGGACTCTAGGAGCATTAAGAGAAGTTTGCTAGCCCCATTCTGCTGCCTGAGTAAAGGCACTACTAGCTCCTGCCCTAGGTGATTCGGAACCAGGGCTTGGAATCTAGAGTTCAGGAACAGATGAGGACCCAAGAGAGAGACCCAAGCTCCTACCAGTCTCTGCCCCACCAAGGGGGAAGAACAGATACGCTATAGAACAGCCTGCACACTGCGTCTGGTGCAGGTTGCTGCTGTCTTGGAGAGAGTGTAAGTCCTCCAGGACGGCTCTTTCCCACGCAATGCTCATGCTCCATTTAACAACACTATGAACTAACCAGTACCCCGTGAGCTCGTGTCTCTAGCTGCATATGTAGCAGAAGATGGCCTAATCGGCCATCATTGGGAAGAGAGGCCCCTTGGTCTTGCAATCTTTATATGACCCAGCACAGGGGAAGGCCAGGGCCAAGAAGTGGGAGTGGGTGGGTAGGGGAGCAGGGGCGCGGGGGGGGGGGAGGTATAGGGAACTTTCGGGATAGCATTTGAAATGTAAATAAAGAAAATAATAATAATTTTAAAAATCTTAAAAAAAAAAAAGACCTGGATGTTCCAGCAAGCAAGCAAGCAAGCAGGGCTTTTTGTTTCTAATGCATACTGTGAAAGGGAAAACAAACAAACAAACAAACAAACAACCCAAACCCACAGTTATCCACCTTCTCAGGGCCTGGAGGCTTTAGAATTTTTCTTTTAAGCTATCAGAGAAAAGAGATCACCTTTGAAGGGTGAGCACCAGCTGGCCTCTCCCCACGGGGCCACTGTGCTGGGACACAGTGGGATCCTGGAGACAGCATTACTGGACCAACAGATGGCCAACGCAGTTATAAAGAATCAGTAGTGGAGACATGGACATATTTTACAGAGAAAGGAGACATGCTTGGACGCTTGTTCAGGTAATTTCATTACTAACCATAGCAATGAAAATGGTTTTCCCAAATTCAAGGAGATGAATAATATACTCCCTATTGGATTATTTCAGAAAGTCTCTCTTGGATCACAGGAGAGAAGAGGTCAGATCATCCGTCATCCTACCACCATTGCATATATTTAAAATGTTGTCTATTAACATGGTAAAAATTTAGTTATGGGGGTAATATGGTTGGCTCAGAAATTTGAGAAAAATGTATATATATATATATATATTTTATGTGAAATTGAAATTAAAAAAAAAAGAATGCTTTAGTTCTAAAGCCATGCCGAAAGAATAAAATGTTAAGTTAAATATTTATTTGAATTTTCCTTTCATAGAAACAAATTTTATCTTTATCTCCATCATTTATGCCTTAAAATGTTTTTAACTGACCTATGCTGATGTGGATGCTTGGAGCCAACCATCAGACTAAGCTCAGGGAACCTGGAGGGGGAGCTGGTGGAAGGACTAGAGGACCAGAGAGGGATTACAACCCCATAGGAAGAACAGTATTGGCTGGTCAGACACCCAGTGCCCCAGAGACTTAAACCAGCAACCAAGGAGTATACATGACTTTAGATGCATATGTAGCAGAGGATGGCCTTGTCTGATAGCAATGGGAGGGGAGGCCCTTGGTCCTGTGGAAGTTTGATATCCCAGGTTAGGAGGATGCTAGAGTGGTGGGAAGGGAGACGATAGGTGGGTGGCATCCTTATAGAGGCAAAGGGGAGGGGGAGAGAGCAGATGTGGGATGGGGGGTTTTTTGGAGGGGTAATCAAGAAGTGGGATATCATTTGACACATAAACTAATGGAATGATTAATTAAAAAATGTTTTATTACTCTCCACCCTTTTTTCTATCGCCTTTTTCTATTCTCTTTTTTCTATTAAAATGTAAAATTAGTTATTTTAGTGGTTAGGTAAATTACTTAAATTGTAATTTAGGATGTTTCATCAGAATTGTGGACTCTTAACTTATTTTTTTTTCCTATTAAATCATGCCATTAGTACAAATGACTGGTTCTCTAAATATTCTTATGGTATAATTAATTAATTTCATATTTTAGTGTTTATCTTCCACAAAATAGATATCACTTGGTGTTACAATCACGTATGATACAGCATTTTCAGAATATGAAAATTATTCAACATGGATTTTAGAACAATATTCATTACAAACTCTAAGCTGCCTTGATCAAAACTATAATATCAAAATCATAAAACTTAAGCGTCAAATTTCTTTAAGAATTCAAAAGAATATTCTAGCAGTTTATTTTTAAATTTATGTGTAATAAGACTCCATTGATTACATATTTGCTTGAGTTTTTACTGTTTAAAAATCATTGGCATGTCATTATCAGTCAATTTTTAACAAATTACGTTCTTGCTGTAACAATAAATAAAGTTACACTTTCATCTATCTCTTATGTGCAGTCTAAAACAGTAACAGAATTTACAAAGTTGTTTCAGGTCATATATTTCTGATATGTATTCTAGACCAAATTTATTATATTCCATTAAGAAGTATACAATAATTAGGAGTTATCTACTGATTTTATATATAACATTGAATATTAAGTTTTCATGTTTAAATTATTATATTAGTGACTCCAAAAGCTCATGTAGTCATCTTGCCAATTATTAAAAATTTATGTTAATTAGTATAAAGACAAAACAGAAAATTTGAAAAGAATAAAAAGAAACATAATATTAATAGACACTTTAACAGACTAAAAGCATTTATAAAAATGTTAATATCTGTCTTACTCAGAATTTCTATTCCTGCACAAAACATCATGAACAAGAAGCAAGTTGGGGAGGAAAGGGTTTATTCAGTTTACACTTCCACATTGCTGTTCATCACCAATGGAAGTCAGGACTGGAACCCAAGCAGGTCAGGAAGCAGGAGCTGATGCAGAGACCGTGGAGGGATGTTACTTACTGGCTTGCTTCCCCTGGCTTGCTCAGCTTACTTTCTTATAGAACCCAAGACCACCAGCCCATTAATGCACCACCTACAATGCCCTCTCACCCTTGATCACCAACTGAGAAAATGTCTTACAGTTGGATCTCATGGAGGCATTTCCTCAAGGGAGACTTCTTTCTCTGTGATAACCCCAGCTTGTGTCAAGTTGACACACAAAACCAGCCAGTACAATATCTCAACTACATTATATGAATTAGCTAAAAATTCCATTTAGTAACATTTGGAAACTGTAAATAAAATTATCTTGAAAAATCTGCACAAATATTATTTATAATAAAGTCACAGCTAGCCACTTATTTCACAATGAAGTAGATATATGTAGACACTAGGGATTGAGAAATATGTCTTCCTCTCTTTATGATACAAGAATTTCCATTAGGTGATCTTTGGGACAAATCTGACTTGTTTCTGTGACCAGACATGTTGTTTCCTTCTTTGTTCTGCTTCATTTAGGAAAAGGCACTTCCATGTTCCCTGTTGTACAAGCTAACATGTGTGGAGCTGTTTTGTATTTCTCACTTTACTGTACACTACAATAAAGTAATACATATATTTTCTTCCTGTAGTTTCAAGTCATAACAAAAATTTCACTAATTTCATAAACTTAATTATTAACCTCTTAATTATTAGCCTCTTGGGGGTTTTTGTTACCTTATTCCTAAAGTCCTAGGTCATTTCTGAACACACACACCTCATTCAGTTTCTTCTTTTCAAGGAGACAGGCCGAACCTCTTCAAATTATAGGTCAGTTTAGATAATTTGCATATTTAATACCATCAAATATTTTAACTTTATAATAAGGTTTTATGTTTAATTAATACTATCACTCACATATTATTAACAATTTGTCATTGCACATAATTTTTTAAAGAGACAGTCGGTGTCCACTGTATATGAAATAATATATAATTATATGAAGCTGAATATTTCACCACTCCAGTAGTTTTGGAGAGGTTGTTTAAAGCCAAAGAACTGAAATTATTTCATGTTTTATTTCTGATTTGGCTTTAAAGAAAATCATTATGTAGTTATATTCTTTATTACAGGGGAAAATATGGGCAGTCTTTTATTTCTCCATTATAGCTTTAATAAATGTACCAGTCACAGAACACGCATTGTGACCTTTCTATGTATTATTTCTTTCATGAAGATGATAACTCCTATCAAATGAAATGAAAATAATCAGGATAAGTAATTGTTCACTTTAGGTGCCTATTCATTTTTCATCATTACATTACAAGTAAGGGATTATATGAAGATTAGTCTCTGATTTTAATTTAAATGGATTTTCCTGGTAAATTGGATTTTACTCTGCTTCATAAGAATATATTACATAGCAAACTGAATTGCCTATCTTTACAAAGTGATATGGATCAGGAGAAAAAAACTTCATTTCATGCAAACTTTTTAATATCTCAACATGAATGTAAATTTTACTCTTGCAATCATTTGTGGTTCTACTGCATTAAAAATCCTATTTATCTAAGTAAACAGAATACCATACACTACAACCTGTCACTATGCTTCATTACAGTATTAAATGTTAACGTATTTAATCTAGTCTATATCTTCAGGGGTTTTAAAATGCAATTATACATATTGATATCAGAACCAGAAATCTTATTCACATTTCTATACCTGTAAATACAATTAATGAAAGAGGTATAAGCTTTTATCTACTACCACACAGGAAATCAAAATGAAAACATTATTCTCTTAGTTATTTTAAAAATTGAAATGATTAGTTTTCCTCCATATTAAATATATGAAACATTTAAAATTTTACATTGTAGCCAGGCAGTGGTGGCACACTCCTTTAATCCCAGGACTTGGGAGGCAGAGGCAGGAAGATTTCTGAGTACAAGGCCAGCCTGGTCTACAGAGTGAGTTTCAGGGTAGCCAGGGCTACACAGAGAAACCCTGTCTCGAAAAAAATAAAATAATTTAAAAAGTTACATTGTATATATCCTTCTTAACTTACAAAATGACTATTTGATTTACAATGAAAATTTGCTATTTAAATTATATTTCTACATTAGATTTAACATATAAGCAGAATTTTCAACTCTCAGAAGCACATTACCTCACTGATTCACAAATGGATAATTATGTAGGGCTATTCAGGATACTCCATTTATCAAGTTGTTAGCATTCAATTCCTCTGCAAATTTGTTTTCACAAAAAAATACTAAGTGTTCTGCTTTCTGTCTGTGTAACCTGTGCATGTTATTTGAAAGATTATGCTTTTATGTTGAGTCACAGTCACTATAAGATAAAATTTACCTTCCTTTTATATTGACCACAAATGTTCTTTGAAACCCAAAGTGCTGAATTAGCTCTAACCTTTCTACTATCCTAAGGTGGAAAAATATTGTTCCTTTAAATCTATGGTGTTAATGCAATATTTTTCTATTGTTAGTAGTTAAAAACAAAAAGTGACCTGATTCTCAGCTATGAATCAGACTGACAAGTAGAATTTTACAAAGGAATTTCATTAAAGGGTAAAAGACACAAACAAAATACCATTTTCCTCCTCCTGGCTTCATTGTAATGTTTTGAGGATAAGAGTTGAACATTTGGCAGTCACCTTTGGGCTAAGAGGTAATAATTTGAGGACAAAAGCTAACATAACTCATTAGAAGAATTTTTACAGTAGATTAACCAATATGTTGTTAGATCAAAGCATGTTAAAAATATTTAGTATATAACATATTATGCAATTTATTAAAATATATATTTTTATAAAATATATTTTATATATATTTTATAAAATATATATATATATATATTGGTATTTCATCTAACAATGTATTGAATGATTTGCCTATCTAAGGTTTTGTTGCTGGGCAGACTTCTATCATATCAACGAAAGTACCTGTTTTGATTATTTCAAAATATGTAGACTAAGAGAACAAGGTAACAACTGTGATTTTTGAATGGTAAAAACATTACTTAACATTTCATATATTTACTAAATTACTGTGTTCCTTTGAACAGAATTTTAGCTACTGTAATTCCTCACAGCAATTTTGTATGTTTAAGGTAGAAAATATTTTATACATTTTATGGATGTATAAAAGATTATAATAAGTAGAAATATTTAAATGATTTCTCTAATTTTTTCTTACACAATACTTGTAAGGTTTTGTATTTCAGTATAAACATGGTTTACACAGATTTTCTTTATTAACTTAATATTTTTTATTTCATGTGATTCATGCAACATTTATTTTATATGCAGGATTGTTTTCCGCAACAAATGATAATCCATCTGGACACTTTATTCTCCTCACAAAGGGCATCAGCGGGCATTAGAAAATCATTAGAAATATCAGTTGTTATACTGCCTTAGATTTTCATATTTGAACCTACACAAGTCTATGCCAGAGTCCTTCAAATACATTTCAAAACAAACAAACAAACAAATGAACAAACAAAATATGTTATTTTCAAATTCTGAAGTAAAAATAATTGGGGGATAATTTACAACCACTAATTTACTAAACTAGCATAATGCCTAACAATGACCTACAAACAATTGCCCTTATACCCACAGATGAGTGTAATTTCCATCCCTCAACAAGGAAACTTCTCTTGTGAATGCCTAAAGACTACAGGAAACCTCAGTCAATCAAAATCCACATTTGTTGTAGAGCCCAGTCCAAAAAGATACACATACAAAACATGCCCACACTTAAGTCTCTCAAACAATGAAGAAGGCATTGTAAGAACCAGATCAGTGAATTTACCATGAAATAGACTCTTCTAGTAACATCAGCAGCTACACCTGTAAGGTTTCGTCAGCATGACAGCCCAAACATGATCTGATTAAAGAGGACACCAATAGGTATGCCAAAGAAGATGATAAAATCCTATGAGGCCTCAATCGGACACAAGGAAGTTTAAGTCGTCAGCTTAAGATTTTCAGCTTAAGAGAGAGTCTTTGCAGTGAAGAACACACCAATTGGTTGTCTAATGCCAAATGGTAAACCCTGGAAGCGTATATACAAGTAAGATTATATGGATTCAACAGGTTATATTTTGAAATATATATATATATATTTCAAAAAGTGGAAAAGTGAAAAATGGAATTGAATTACAATCTGAAAAATAAAAACAAGAAAAAAAATAAATTACCATTTCCTACATCCCTACTGCAAATTTTATTTCCAAACTCTTGAAGGTAAATGGAAATTAAAAAGAATTCATTTGATTTTTCTAACACAATACATTCTTATTTTTCATATACGATTTTTTTTTTAGAAAAGAAGCTTAGCAGTCTGTTAACTCTTAGAAAGCACTAGGAAGGTCAAGCATACGTTCCAAATACTTCAAATGTACCTTTTAAAGAGATTCCCGAAATCTCTCAGCTTTCCCTGAATGTGTGATTTGCAAATCTTGTCTATGGTATAATAAACAAGTATTAGTCCCTTTTTCATACTTCCTGAAACACTGAATCTTTTTCTGTGCAGGTAAGTTGGTTTTCTTCTTTTTCCTCATCCTGTGTTATTTCACACTGGCATTATTATATTTATATATGAACAAAAGGTCATAGAGTGCATCAGGCACAATAAACACAAAACAAAATGTTTCATATTAATTTCATATATCATATTCTGTTTTTGAAGGAACACTAGATTCTTCCCCACATTTTTATTAAATAATATTGATTGGATTTTGTACATTTCTGGTTGTTTCCAGCTTACATTAACAAGTTTTCTTTTAGCATCTCTGTCCAAATTAATTTCACAGGAAATATTTTTCTTTCAACTACAATTGTGCTGCAACAGTATTTATTGACATTTGAAACCAAACATAGAAGTGCTTGCCTGTCATGTGGAGCATTTTTCTTTATATATAACAATGCTTTTTTTTTTTTTTTTTTTTTTTTTGTTTAATTAAAGAGATTTTTTTAGATCGTGGCTTGCATAATATGATACTATAGCTCAGAAATAATTTGGAGAATGACTATGCTGTCTGGAAATGCACCACATTGTATTCAGAGTCAACAAAAACATTTTAAGCCAGTTGCCTAGCAACCTGCTTGGAAGGAAAAATTTACATTAGCATTTACAGAATAAATGTTTATATTATTAAATTCTGTAAAAATATTTGTTATTAATACTCTGCAACAAGCTCACCAATAATACTGACTTGTCTGATCTAATTTTATCTCCAATTTTAACTTTACTTATTAACTTGTATATGAAAGCACTATATAAAAAGTGTGAATA
Organism: Mus pahari; assembly: GCF_900095145.1. NCBI lineage: Eukaryota > Metazoa > Chordata > Mammalia > Rodentia > Muridae > Mus > Mus pahari. The sequence continues at coordinate 73,851,404 of NC_034598.1, forward strand.
AAACCTAAGGAGGAGAGATAATATATGGAAAGAGAGAGAGAGAGAGAGAGAGAGAGAGAGAGAGAGAGAGAGAGAGAGAGAGAGAGAGAGATAGAAATGAGGGAGAAAGGAAACCAACAGTGCGGNGTGTGAATAAAACCTAAGGAGGAGAGATAATATATAGAAAGCGAGAGAGAGAGAGAGAGAGAGAGAGAGAGAGAGAGAGAGAGAGAGAAAGAGAGAAAGTTAGAAATGAGGGAGAAAGGAAACCAACAGTGCGGCAGTGAATTTAATATGCTACAGCCATTTCTCTCCCTGCAAGGGAAACATATTGTGATCAGAATTAGTATGAAGTCACTATGTTCCCTGTTTCTGGAAGATGATATATAGTAAACAGTACTAAAGTATTGTAATTTGACTTTAGTGAGTTTCATATAAAATAATAAAAATGGAATGGACAGTGAAGAAAAAGAGAATATATAATTCCAGCATGATTTTTGGCTTCTTTGCCATAAAATTCTTTACTGTCTGGACATGTTATGACACTTATGGCATTTTTCTATTTGAATCCAGGAGAAATTTGGACATAATCTTTGCTATCCAAAGTTACTGTTATGAGGTTGGAGTAGAACATCTTAACAAAATATGACAAACAATACTTAGAAATTTTATGATACTTTTTCTATGAATTAATATTTACATTTACATGTTATATACAAATGAAGTAAATATATTCTACATACTTTTAGTATCAGTATTATCTGCACAGGAAATTCAGAAATTATAAAGCAATATAATAACAATCCTAAAAATTGTAGGGGAATTTTAATTCATCAACATGACTGTTCTGGCATGGGAGTACATCCAAAGATGGCTTGAATTGTTAACATTCCCTTAGTACACCCCTTTAATCTCAAACAATGACAGTAAACTTAATTTGTAGAAGGAAGCAGCCATGTATGAAAGTGACATCTAATTGAGAGACAGACACAGTAAGAAATAGACAAAACTTTGACAAAATGAGTCAGAGATAAGATACACCCAACTCTCACAAAGACAGGAAGTAGAAGCAACTTGAGATAGTAACACAGAGAGAAAAGGAGGAGGAGGAAGAAGAGGAGGAGGAGGAGGAGGAGGAATAACTGGTGGGGTGGAGGAGGAGGATGCTTTACCAGGACCCTTTTACAAAAAACTGGTTGCAGCTGAAGACAAATGGACCAGAGAATGAGAATGAACAAGAAGATGAGAAAAGATTGCTGGAATTAGTTTGAGGCCAAGCCAAACAGTTCAGTGAGAAGTTGAGAGAAGCCAGTTTGAATCACTCAGCTTGGAGAAGCTTTTCAAGCCAGAACAGATGAGTTGAATCAGTCATCCAGAGTTCAGAAAGAACTAGAAAGGGTGAGTTTATTCAGCAGTAAACCTCTGAGACAACAATTACATGAGGTGAATAAAAGGTATTTTTACAGATCATAGCCTTGGTTTTCTGGAAGTTGGTATGTTCTCATGGCTTTGGTCTCTAGCATAGGCTAGCCTCAGCTTTGTTTTTCCTTCTGAGTACTTATTCTCATTTATAATCCCTATTCCTGCATTAAATTTTCTATTTTCGAAAAATAAAAATAACACTGGAGTCATACATTTACCACTATTTCATTTCAAACCCTTCTCTTCTGTACTTCTTCTTGGAGTTAGATGCCTTGTGGTAATTGCCAGTGTTGTAGCTGAGCGTACTTTTGACACAGCCCCAGCCAGTTTCAACATAGAAGAGCAGCCTTTCTGAGGATGGCACTAACTCTTTAACTTTTCAGCTTCGGGGCCTATATGAGCCCTGAAGCTTCATGTTTAATACATATTCATTTGCCTAATAATAACATTTAGAAAATAGAATATCTTAAATTAAATTAGTGATTAAAGTAGTCCCATGAATTTTAATAAGTAATATTTATGCAGAAAGTTGATCTCTCAGACACATGGCATTTGCATCTAGTGAAAAGAGCAGCTGAATGTATTTCTTAGAGTCAAAAAGGATTATTTTCATTTGTTAACAAATATTCTTTGGCTGCAAATGCTGTCCTTTATACAAATTAAGAATGCTTCCTAGTAGTAAGGTATTTAGTCATACATTAGCAGCCTCTCAGATGATGTTGATTATGAATATTTTGTTTAGTATCTATGTAAATTATCATATGACTAAAACATAGGAGTGACTCATAGGTGATGAATTTGTTGTAATGTGAAAAACACCCATTTATAGTGACATAAAACTCTATAAATGAGCATATTTCAACGTTTTGCAGTGTTTCTTTCCTGAGAGAACATTCATCATATTGTCAGCTCAGATTTTTCACTTACTTATTTTAATAACTCCTGCTTTTTGGTTCTACTTAAATTGAAATTTCTTTGTGCTTCATTTTTCCCTCAGGAATGTTGTACTTCACATTTTCCTCCTTAGATCCTTAATAAATCGAGCTTTAAAAAGCGAGTCAACATTTTCTATAGATTGATATGTTTACAATTTTAAAGCAGAAAGACATCTGATATTAGTATAGAAAACAATGAAAGAAAAAAATTAGTTCTATACCAAAGACAAAGGGAATAGATTTTCAAGGACCTCAAAATTTCACCTTTCATCTTTCCACCCAGACTTTGCTTCTTTTAAAAAAGAGGATGAGTCCATACAAATATTAACTAGAAATGTTCAACAGGAAAAAACACACTGCTAATGTGAGGAAACAATGTAGAATAAAGAGCTAGGTTTTCTTTTCAAAGAATATTAAATATTTTCATGCTTTTTAAAAATTTCAGAGAACAATAACTTTGATAATTGAAGTAATTCTGAAGATTGTTTTCAGGTTCAAGCCAGACAAAATACAGCATGGAGAGAATGCAAAGTGGTCATTTGTACTTGCTGGGAAGGGGAAAATAATAGTTTCCCCCAATGGCGTCTCACTGGGTTTATCACCCACTCTCAGGATCAGGCCATGTCCCATGTGCATGGTAGGCAGTCAATACACAGTTTCTGCTTGATCTGGGTTTCTTTAGGAAACTTTGGTTTTATTTGTTGAAGCATCAGCTAATCCCTGAGACCCTCATGCATGGAGATGGAACTCCCCTGTCTAAAACCAGGCACATACTTCATATAACCTGGTGCCTGGGACTTGTTATCTTTTCCCTAAGGTCCTGATTTATTGACAAGTAAACCAGGAATAAGGTTGGTAGAGCTAGTAATGGCCTGAGTCAGGACTTTGGGGAGTCAGCACTTCATCCTAAAATGTCAACTCTTGCCATCACAAGGAGTTATGGTCATCAATCTCTAGATGGCTATGTGTTTTGGCTTGCTGTGACTCTCCACAACCTCTTTGAAATTCCTTGTGTTTGTTCTTCTTTATGCAACACTGTATGAATTCTGCACATTCTATAATGTTTTCATACTATCTCCTCTCCTTCCTCCCCATCCGACAAATAATGTATAAAATGCTATTCTTCTTCCAATATGTTTGTTTGGAATAAGACATAGCTTGGACAAGACCAGCTGACAACTTCTTTATGTTCTCACCTCTTGGCCTTCCACTTAGAACTCTGCCATGGAAAAAAAGTCTTACTGGGCTAGGTCATTTACTGCTGTTGTTATTTGTATTGGTTTTACCTTCCAGTGTGTGTGTGAGAGAGGTGGGAAGGGAGAGGGAGAGGGAGAGAGAGAGAGAGAGAGAGAGAGAGAGAGAGAGAGAGAGAGAAATGAGGAGGAGGAGGAGAGGAGGGAGGGAGGGAGAGAGGGGGGATGGGGAAGAATAAAGTTGGTTGTGGAGGAAGGGATGGGGGAAGAATCTGAAAGGAGTTGAAATTTGGGGACACTGAAATAATAAGACCAAAATATATTGTACAAAAGTTAAAGAAAAGGAAAATTGAAATACTTCAGTTTTATTCAGATTCCAGCCATTCTGTTTTGACACATTGTACTCTGTTAATTTTTATTCAAATCCCTGCAAATTCTTGTAAGAATTTTTATATTTAAATTTTGAAAGTCATGTATATTTTCAATGGAATGCACATTTTCATAGGAAAGACTAACACCAAGACTCACAGACAATGCATTGTTTATATGTTTCTATGTCCAGATAAAATGAAAATATGATTAACTATAATCATGTTTTTATTATTTAATTTCACTAGAAGCTTAGATACAAAGAATCATGACTTCGCATGGCCCTTGAGTAATGCATTCATTACTTAATAGTTAAAATATTTGATAGACATTCTGATTCCAATGGAATCCTTTACTTTTCACTCAAAATTCATTAAATGAGGAATAAAATGATCACATTACAGGTACAAAAAAATCTCTGGCATTCCAAATATTTTTGAGCTACTATACTGAAGTTATTTAATTAAATAGTATAAACATTCATTGTTAGAACTTCTACATTACTGAGAGGTGTCCAAAGAGAAACAATGAATAGTGAGTTTCACCTTTGATTCAAACTTGAATGTAACGCATCCATAGTGACCGTAAATATTTCAGTATTATAAAGTTATATAATTTCAGTAAAATCAAATGGTTAAAAAAATGCAGTATTTTTTTGCGTATTAGATTGATTATGTAGAGTATTTGCAGAGCAATACCAGCTAAATGTAATCTGCACAAATGTTGACTGGAATATGAAATGACACACTTAATATAAGAGCTGTTTTTCCCTTGAAAGAATAAAATGTCTATTTAATGAGGAATAAAACAATTTTCTTCTCTTCAGTGGGTAACAAAAAAAATCACAACAAAAATATTTACTTACAAGGCAACATCCTTCCAAATTCCCAGTTTGATGGTTCTAGGAAGAAGCCCCCAAATTCGTTATAACGGTATAAGTAAACGTATAAGCATAACAGGTTACCAAAATACTGAAAAACAGGCAAACTCATCATCTTTGTGCTGCCTAGATTTTTTTCTATATTTTCTTCCTATTATTCATTTTCATCATGATCGCTGACCCTCCCCTGCTATCCCCTCCCAGAATCTCTCCCCCTATCCACTCTCTCCTTCTCCTCTGAGAGGATCAAACCCCCACCCCAACCCGTCATCTGGTGAATCAAATCCCTTCAGGGTTAGGTACATCCTCTCCCAAGGAGACCAGACAAAGCAACCCAGTTGGGGAGTAGTTACCATGGCTCACAAGATGACAGAGCTACACAATTGCACTATATATATATTGAGGGCTTCATTCCAGCCTGTTTATGCTCTTTGCTTGATAGCTCAGTATCTGAGAGCCCCCCCAAGGGTCCATGTTAGTTGACTTTGTTGGTCTTCCTTTGGGGTTCCTATCCACTTTGAGACCCTCAATCCTTTCCCCAGCTCTTCTGTAAGAGATCCCTGCGCTCTGTTCCATCTTTGGATTTGGGTCTCTGCATTTGTTTCCGTCTACTGCTGGATGATGCAGCTCAGAGGACAGTTATGGTGGGCTCCTGTCTGCAAGAATAACATAGTATCATGAATAGTGTCAGGGATTACTGTTTACACATGGGATGGGTCTCAAGTTGGGTCTGTTATTGATTGGCCAGTATCTCAGTTTCTGCTCCATCTTTGTCCCTGCCTTTCTTTAGACAGGAAAAATTTTGTGTTGAAAGTTTTGTGGGGGAGTTGGTGTCCTTATGGCTCCACTCATGGTCCTTCCTGGCTATAGGAGGTGGCCTCTTCAGGTTCCAAATCCCTATTGCTTTGAGTCTCAGCTAAGGTCACCACATTGAGTCCTTGAAGCCTTCACTACTTATTAGAGTTTACTCCCACCTCTCATCCTCCCTCATCATATTTCCTTATCCTGGCCCTCAAACCTACACTAAGAACTACTGGCAACTTAAAAGAAAAATAGTGCACATGAAGAAATATTCTTCCTCAGGAATGAACACACCAATATGATCTTCACTACATGAAAGGACATGTACAAGTGACATTATTTACATAAGAAACATTGTCCTATCTTTTAGTTTTTCTCACAAGTTAAGTATAATGTATTCTAGAAAGTATGAAAAACTACCAGGTCAAGGAGATAGGATCTCCAGACCAACAGAATCAACTAACCTGGACCCTTAGGGATATCAGAGTCTGAACTAACAACCAAAGACCATACATAGACTGGACCTAGGCATCCCTGCATCTATGTAGCAGATATGTAGCTGAGTATTCATATGGCTCCACACACTCACATACACACAAACACATTAGATGATGTCACAGAACATATTTAAACTAGAGAAATATATTCCAATATGTATGGCTGTAATTACATTGTCATCACCACCACGGGCTTAGTAAATTTTATTATCAATAACAGCCAGAACAATATATCTATGCTAGAGACTAATGTTCCTACTATAGAAAAATGCAATTTAGCTGAAGAACAGGAAAGGGAATTCAACATAGCTATTATACATATGCTCAAGGACCTTAAAGAAAACATAAAAATATATAAAATAAAATCTATGAATATCAAGAAAAATAAAACTGTCCAAGGCATGAAAGTGGAAATAGAATCACTAAAGAAGACCCAAGCTGAGGGAAATATTGAAATGAAAAATTTAAGAACTTGAACAGGAAGCTTATAGATATATCACCAACTGATACTAAGTATGAAAGAAAGAATCTCAAGCATAAACACAAGATGCAAGAAATGCATAACCCAGTCAAGGAAAAAGAGAAATCTAAAAAACATCCATGTACAAAGCTTGCAGAAAATTGGAACATTATGACAAAACCAATTCGGAGAATCATATGAGTAAAACAAGCAGAAGAAATCTGGGCCAATGGCAAAGAAAATATTTTCAACAAAGTAGTAGAAGAAAACAATCCTAATTTCTAGAGGGCAGGGTCTATGAGGCCCTCTTGTATACAAGAGGCATAAAGAATAGTGAATAGCCTGGACTAGAAGAGAAATTTCCAATTACACATGATAATCAAAACATCAAACATACAGAGCTAAGAAAGAATGATAAAAATTTCAAGGGAAAAAGGTCAAGTAAAATATAAAGACAGACTTACAATAATACCATCTGACTTCTCAGTGGAGACTCTAAACCCAGAAGAGATTGGACAGATGGTCTACAAACTCTTAGAAACCACAGATACCAACCCAGAGAAAACTAATTTTAAAAAATAATGGATTGATCAGTAAACAAATCCCATGATAAGACCTTATTGAAGTAGTATCTAACTATAAATCTAGCCATGAAGAATGTACTAGAATAAATACTTAATCTGAAGAGGCTAACCAGAGCCATGAAAACACAGAGTAAATAATCTTAGATCAGCTTATCAAAGAGTAATGAATGCACCACCACAACAAAATAAAAGGAATCAAGGAACACTTTCGGTTACAACTCTGAACATCAATACTCCCAATTCCCATATAAAAAGACATAAACTAATGGATAAGCTATGAAAACGGGATATAGCCTTCTGCTATGTCCAAAAAACAAACCTTAAAAATCAAGAACAGACACCTCCTCAAGATAAAGAATTGAAAAGATTTATCAAGCAAGTAAAGCTAGGAAACAAGCACCATGTAGTCATTATAATAGTCATTATAAGAACAAGCAAAATAGACTTTAAACAAAAATAATTTAGGAGAGATGGGAGATAATAATATATATTTATCAAAGGAAAAATCCACCAAGGGAATATTGTATTTCCAAATATCTTCATACCTAACATAAGGCGCCCAATTCAAAAAAGAAATATTGCTACAGCTAAAATCACTCATTTACCAACACACACTGATTGTCAATGATGTCATTACCCACCTATTTCCAAAATATAGATCATTCAGACAAAAAACCAAAACAGAGAAATAAGAACTGCTTTGATAGACATCCATGGGAGGAGAGGGCCTTGGTCCAGAGAAGGCTTGATGCCCCAGTGTAGAATACCAGGACAGAAAAGGGGGAATAGGTAAGTTGCTTAACAGGGGGAGGGGAGAACGGAATAGTGAATTATCAGAGGGGAAACCAGGAAAGGGGAAAACATTTGAAATGTAAATAAAGAAAATATCTAAGAAAAAGAAAAAGAAAAACAAAGGAAACTGAGAGAAATAAGAAAGAAGTTAGAAACTTTTCAAATAAAGAAAATTCAAACACGACTAACTCAAACTTACAGGACATAATGAAGGTGAATTAAAAGGTAAGCTCATAGAGCTTCATTAAAAAAAAGAGAAAAATCTTAATTTTATGTGCATGTAAAAATTAGTTGATAATAAAACTGTCATATTTTAGATATTGAGGTGTCATTAACAGATATGGATATGTTATCTGCTAGAGCCTGTAGAACATTATTGCTTAACATATTGACCAAAAATAAAGCACATATAATTGTTCCTGGGTTAGGAGAGTCTGAAACGTGACCACAGTGAGAATTTCCAGGTAAGATAGTTTCTGTAATGAATTTCAAACTATATTTATAAATTTTCACATTGAAAGTGTTCTTTGTCTCAAAAACATAAGTGCCTTTCCCAAGTCCAATGAATTCTACTCTGATTACAAATTTCATAACAAATTTCATAATTTGCAATTCATTTGTTATAATTTCCTAAATACTTATTTTCTTGTTAAGTCCCAATCATTTTTTCCCACAGTATTTAAACTCCTATTTTCATCAACCAAACACCTTAAAAAGTAAATACCTTTTTTTTTTTTTTTTAAACAGGGTGCAGTTTAATTCACCCTGAATTGGAAATGTTCTGCATCTATACATTATGATATGCAGGAAAATATAGCCTCACTCTCAGAGAACACACCACGCAGCTAGGGAGTCACTTAGGGAACCAAATTATAGCTAAGTGTGATAGATGCAAAGGAGGAGAGGCATCCAGAAACTGCATAAAAAGTGAGTGATTACTGCAAGTTACTGTTGTCTGTGATGCCTTTCTGAGGAACTGATATGTGATCTGGGACTCATGAATAAAATATTCATCATGTGAATAAAAAGGTATGCTTTAAATAATGAAAATTTATGGTTTGTAGCAACAAAAATAGGAGTTTATTTTTTCTTCTCTAAACATCATTGAACCCCCTTTGGTACCAGAACATATCTAATATCACTAGTGTGATACCCATACTCTACTATTTATCTCTGTTCCTATGAAAACTCATTATCAGATGGACAATTGAGTATTTGTCAGTCCTTTCCTTAGTAGGTTCTGATGGCTGTATAGAATGATTGTGGCTTCCCATTACAACTGATGGTCATTCTATACAAGGCTCTTAATTTAATGAGTGCAATGAGAAAAATATTAGACTGAATCATTGCAAATGCCGCAGCATTTTAGACAATATTTGCAGAATTGTCTTCAAATATGATCATAGGAACACATATTGATAAACAGTCTGTCTATATAGGCATGTGTTCCTGAATGACAATGGTTTCTATGTACATATATGGCAAGTACATTTTGGTAAGGAACCATTTCACATCTCTAAGAAACATATTTTGTCACAAAATTTAGCCAACCTTTTCTTACTTTTCAATTAGTATAGACATGTGAACACTATGTTTCTTCTACAAATAGTATTGAAAAGGTCTCAATTGTGACACATAGAGAAAAACAAATTAACTTGACAAAGCCTCTACTCATCTAAAGACTTAAGATAACTACAGAGGACAACAATTTTTGTTGTTTTTTTAAAATTTTTATTTTGTTATTGTTTGTTTTAAATGGTATCCCTGTCATTTCCATAAATTAGAGGTAAGATCATTTGCTTTTTCATCATGGAAGTGCAGCTAGACTTAATGTTATTTATTTAAATGTGTACTATCAATGTTTTCATTTATTATTCTTAGAATAACATGTGTTATTATTAAGAATAAAATTTTTTATTGGCAGATTTTTTTCCTCCCATATTTACTCACTCTGCCTTGATTTACATCTTTGTCTGTAGTTCATATCTCAGAGATTCTTATTTATAAAAATGGGCCAGGATCTTATGTGAAAGATAGATTTTTATTCATTTTAAAATTAAACAACCTTTCTTAATATTATACTTTTAAACTTCATGGTTTTTCTTCAAATTCTACTATTTTTAAATAAAGCTGAAATCATACAGATTTGGATATTTATCACATTTTAATCTTCTATTTATATATTTATAGACATATAGGTTGGGTTATACCCTTATTATTATAAGTACAAAAATCAATAAGCATGTATATAAAGATATTTCTATGCCAGGAGGTCTCTGTATGTACACTAACACATGGGATAGCCAATTATTTCCTTCAAATACATATATATGTATATATATATATATATATATATATATATATATACATATATATGTGTATGTATATATAAATATATATGCCTTTCTATATATTTTATTATTACCATGACTATTTTATATATTGGCTCTCTGTTCCCTACTCCTGTATTCCCTACTTTAGTTTTGAGCATTTGTGTCATTTTGCCTGTAGTTTTGATGCATATGACTATTTGGAGAACATTATTCTGATTCTTTCTCAGTTTTTATGTTTTTGCTGCTTTTCTTTTATATTAATAATAGCCCAGTGAAATTAAGTAACTGCTCCATTAAAATTGGTATAAAGCAAGGACACCTTATTCCATTTATGTCCTGCGATAACAAAACACTGAAGAACATGTGGTTTATTAAAATATGCCCTAAAATTGATTCTCTCTGAGTACAGAAAGCTGTCAAGTCTATTGTTATGTCAGCATGATTGGTGTCTGCTGAGTTTTTTCTCTGCTTCTGAAAGGGCTCTTTGACGATATCAGTGAGGGAAGGTGAATATTGTCTTTATGTAAGAAAGAAGAGGACAAAAAAATTCTTACTGCCCAAATATCCTTAATGGCATTAATTCATTCTTGAGAGAAAACCCTCATAACCTAGGCACACATTCTAATTCTATGGTAATAGGAAATCCATGTAAATGCATGAGATTTAAGGTTCACATTAAGACCATAGCAAATGTAATCCAAAAATATTAGGAATAAAGATGCATTTTCATAGCCACAGTCAAAATATTTAGGTGTGTTTGAAGGTATAAGCACCACTAAGGAAACACTTAAAGACTACAGGAAACCTCACTCAATCAAAATGTAGAGCTGTAGAGCCCAGTCCCAAAGAGATAAACCTACAAAACATGCCCACACTTAAGGCTCGGGAACATTGAAGCAGGCATTTTAATAACCAGAGGATTAGTGAGTTTACCATGAGATAATCTCTTCTAGTAACAGTAGAAGCTACACCCATAAAGTTTCAACTGACATTCACAAAAATACACAGGTCAAGGATAGAGGACCTCATTGGCAAATCCTAGATTCCTACCTTATCACTAACACTCCTTCTCCAGTGAAACTTCTGGGAAAAAAAGTAACTAAATAGCATTGGTTAAATCATTTTGTATAATGTGGTTTTATACAAACAAATTGTTCTTGCTCAAGGAAGCTAATTTAATCCAGCTTTCTCCACATACAAGGAAGATATGAGGCCTGGGTGGTGGTAGTGAATGCCTTTAATCTTAAAACTTGGAAGGCAGAGGCAGGAGACCTCTGTGAGAACTCTTTCTTGAACTACCACCTCATCCACAAAAGAAGACATGTATATAGTAGTAGATCTAAAACTGTTTCCATAAAGAGACCAGCCAAAGAGTACAAATGGAGAGATTCATGGCTCCAGCAACATGTGTAGCTAAGGATAGCCTTGTCGGGTATCAATGGAAAGAGAGATCCTTGGTCTTGTGAAGACTTGATGCCCAAGTGTAGAGGAATGCCAGAGCCAGGAGGTGGGAGTGGGCAGGTGGGGGAGTGCACCCACATAGAGGCAGGGGATGGAGAATGGGATAGGGGGTTCCACATGTGGAGAAGGCATCAGGAAAGGGGATATTTAAAATGCAGATAAAGAAAATATCCAATAAAAAAGAGGGGGAATGAAAAGAGAGAGAAACTGGGTAATGAATAAAATTGTTTGAATCACTGAGAAATTAGCAAACTTTTCTTTTAGAATATGCCTTCCAGGATTATAATGGAATAAGCTTTTTGTTTGTGAGTACTTTATTGACAATTTTTGCCTCATTGTTCATAAGAGAAACCAGTCTGCAGTTCTGGTTTTTTGTTTGTTTTTGTTTTTTTGTTTGTTTGTTTTGAGTCTTTGTGTGGTTTAGGCCTGAAGATGACTGTGGCCTTATAGAAAGAGTTAGGCAGTGTTCACTCAGTGTCTATTTTGTGACATATTTGAGGAATATTGGTATTAATTATTCTTTGAATTCTGGTAGAATTCTGCACTAAAACCATATCCTGCTGGGGGTTTTTTCTTTGTTAGCAGGTGTTTAGTGTCTGCTTCTAATTCCGTAGGGGTTATGGGACTGTTTAGTTGTCTACTTGATCTCAGTGTAACTTTAGAACAAGGTATCTCTCTAGAAAATCTTTCATTTCATCTAGATTTTCCAGTTTAGTGAAGTATAGGGTTTTTAAATAAAATCTGATTTTAAAATTTTTCCTTAGTTTCTGTCATTATGTCTCCCTTTTCTTTTCTGATTTTGTAAATCTGGATACTCTCTCCTTGCCTTTTACTGAGTTTGTCTAAGGCTTATCTGTCTTGTTGATTTTCTCAAAGAACCCTCTCTTGGCTTGGTTGCTTCATTGTTTTCTTTGTTTCTAACTGATTGATTTCATTACTGATATTAATTCCTGCCTTCTACTGTAATTTGATATACTTGTTTCCTTTTTTTTTTCTTTTTCTTTTCTAGAGCTTTCAGTTGAACATGGAAATTGCTCGTATGAAAACTTTCTAATTACTTTATGGAGACATTTATCACTATAAACTTTCCTCTTAGCACTGCTTTTATTGTGTCCCATGAAAGTTGGTATGTTGTGTCTTTATTTTCATTAAATTCTAGAATGTCTTTAATTTCTTTATTTCTTCCATGATTCAGATATCATTAAGTAGAGAGTTGTTCAATTTCCATGGTTGTATAGGGTTTCTGGTGTTTCCGTTCTTGTTGAAGTCCAGCTTGAATCCATGGTGGTCTAATGAGGATACACAGTATTATTTTGATTTTCTTGTATCTTTTGAGGATTCCTTTGTGACCTACAATATGTTCAGTTTTGGAAACAGATTAATGAAGTGCTGAGGTATTCTTTTGTGTTTGGGCAAAATATTCTATAGATGTATGTTACGTCCATTTGATCTATAATGTCTGTCAATTTCATTATTTCTTTGTTTAGTTTTTGTCTGGATGTCCTGTCAATTGGTGAGATTTGGGTGTTGAAGTCTCCCACCATTAATGTGCATTGTTCGATGTGTGATTAAAGATTTAGCAATGTTTCTTTTAAAAATGTGTGTACCCTTAGGTTTGGGGCATAGATGTTCAGAAAGAGATTGATTGGTAGGCTTTTTCATTGATGAGTATGACACATTCTTCCCTGTCTGTTTTGATAATTTATGGATGAAAGTCTATTTTATTAGTTATTAGAATGACTATTCCAGCTTGCTTCTTGGGTCCATTTGCTTGAGAAAGCTTTTTCTATCCCTATACTCTTAGGTAATGTTTATTTTTATTGCTGAGGTATGTTTCTCATATTCAGTAGAACAATGGATCTTGTTTCAGTATCTAGTCAGTTAGCCTGTCTTTTTTCTTTTCTTTTATGTTTTTTTATCTTTTTTGTTTTTTTGTTTTTTCTTTTCTTTTCTTTTCTTTTCTTTTCTTTTCTTTTCTTTTTTCTTTTTTTCTTTTTTTTTCCTGAGACAGGGTTTCTCTGTATAGCCTGGCTGTCCAGGAACTCACTTTGTAGACCAGGCTGGCCTCGAACTCAGAAATCAGTCTGTCTCTGCCTCCTGAGTGCTGGGATTAAAGGTGTGCGCCACCACGCCCAGCAACCTATGTCTTTTTAACTGGGAATTGAGTCCATTGATGTTGAGAGATATTAAACACCAATAATCCTCAGCTCCTGTTATTTCTTTGTTGTTTAAAGTAGTAGTATGGTGTCTATAGAGTGGTAGTATTTTTTTTTCTATAGAGTTTGTTGTAAGATGAACAGTTTATCATGTTTTCTTGGGTGTAGTTACCCTCCTTCGGTTGGAGTTTTCCTTTTGGTATCCTCTGTAAGTCTGGATTAGTAGAAAGATATTGTTTAATTTGATTTTGTCATAGAAGTTTTTGTTTTCTACATTTATAGTGGTTTACAGTTTTGCTGTGTATAGTAACCTGGGCTGGCATCTCTGGTCTCTTAGAGTTTGCAATACATCTATCCAAGATATTCTGTCTTTCAGCTTCTCTGTTGAGAAATATAGTGTATTTCTGATAGATCTGCCTTTGTATATTACCTTGCCTTATCCACTTACAACTTCTAGCATTCTTTCCTTGTTCTATACATTTAGTATTTGATTAGTATATGGTGGGAGAATTTTGTTTTTGGTACAATTTATTCAGTAATCTGTAGGCTTCTTGTACTATTGTGTGCATCTCTTCCTTTAGGTTATAGATATTTTCTTCTATGATTATTTTAAAGATGGTTTCTGACCCTTTGTACTGGGAATCTTTACCCTCATCTATTCCTATTATTCTTATGTTTAGTCTTTTCATTATATACCAAATTTCCTATTTTGGGTTAGGAATGTTTTACATTTTGCATTTTCTTTGACCAATGTATTAATATATGCTATGATATGTTCTTGGGTAGAGATTCTCTCATTCATCTCTTGTATTCTATTGGTGATGCTCCCATCTGTAGTTCCTGTTCTATTTCCTAGGTGTTTCCACCTCTAAAGTTACCTGCATTTGTGATTTCTTTTTTTTTTTTCCTTTTTCATTTTTTGGTCTTGGACCATTTTGTTCAATTCCTTCACCTGTTTGATTATATTTTCCTGTATTTCTTTAAGGGGCTATTTGTTTCCTCTTTAAGGGTTTCTACCTGTTTGCCTGTGTTCTCCTGTATTTCTTTAAGGGGGGCTATTCATATATCTCATAAAGTCCTCTATAATCTTCATGAGAATCTTGCTCTTCATGTTTGCCAGGGTTTGGTATGGTAAGAGTACTGTTTCTGATGGTGCCAAATTGCATTGACTTCTGTCGCTTATGTTCTTGTACATGCATCTTACCCTCTCATTATCCCTGGTGTTAACTGACCTGGGTGTCTTATATTGGAGCAGGCCTCCTTGGGTAGAGCTATTTGGCCTGCATTGAAACAGGTCTTCTGGGAGTCAGGCAGTGCTGTCTCTGGTTAGAGAAGGCCTCCTGTGTAATTTGGTTCAACACCTTTTTTGGTTGTCTGTAGATACAAAAACCAAAACAAAATAAAACCAACCAATCAACCAACCAACCAACAAAACATAAAACCTAAGCCAACAAAAAAACAAAAACAAAAACAATAAAAAACCCTGAAAAGTGATATCAAAATAGAAATGAGATTTTATAGTATGCCAAATAATTTTAGGAAATTTATTTACGTTAAATGATTTGATCTTTGAATATCATTATGATGTTAGTACAACTTGTCATCTCAAATAATCAAGAATAACAAGGATAGTACAATTAGACCCTTGGCACATATATAGCAGAGGTCTGCCTGGTTGGGTTCAGTGGGAAAAGATGTGCTTAATCCTGGAGAGACTTGAGTCCCCAGAGAAGGGGAAGGCCTTATGGGATACAGAACATCCTCTCAGAGGCAAGGAGTTAGAGGAATGCGTTGAGGAACTGTGGGAGTGTGGACTGAGAGTGGGGATCGGGTGTGCAAAGACTGGAATGTAAACCAATAAAATAATATTAAAAAGAAAAAGAAGTTTCTTATGCATCAGAGCACTAAATGACTGAGGTAGAGTGAAGCTCTCTTTGTGATGTATTTGCCCTGCTTATGACATTTAGTTTTCTTTAACTTACATTTTTCTCAGGCATTTGCAGAGTATTGTTGTTGTTATTGTTGTTTCTTTATGTCATTGCATGGACAATCATTAAACAGTTTTACAAGGTTTTCGATTTTTTTTTCTGTGAGGCAAATTTTAATTAATATGCACCACTTATCTTTCAGTGTTCATTTTATTTCACTATGCCACAAAGAAAAAGAAGGCGCACAGTGCTCCCTAAGTTGGCATCACACATATCTAGGGACATTGTCCTCAGTCTGGAGTAGATGTATTCTAATACTTAGGAAAAGATAATGTATTTCTAGTTGACTTCTCTGTTTGCTGAATGGTAACATATGTTATATTTTTCAGTTTGTTTTTATTATTTTATTTTATTATATGGGGGGGGCTTTTTTATTAGATTCTTCATTCACATTTCAAATGCTATCCTGAAAGTCCCCTATACACTCTCCCCACCCTGATCCCAAACCCGCCCACTCCAGCTTCCTGGCCCTGGCAATCCCCTGTACTGGGGCATATGATCTTCGCAAGACCAAGGGCCTCTCCTCCCATTGATGGCTGACTAGGCCATCCTCTACTACATATGCAACTAGAGACATAGCTCTGGGAGTACTGGTTAGTTCATATTGTTGTCCTTCCTATACGGTTGCAGACCCCTTCAGCTCTTTGGGTTCAGTTTGTTTTTATGATTCTCATCTTTGGTGTTTGAATATTGTATATAAACCCTTTCAGTAGCTAAAGTCAGCTGATAATAAATATTTTATGGCAGAACTCTGTAAGGATTTTTAAAATCTGAAGAAAACTCTTAACAACATTTCCTACAACCCAATTCATAGTATTTTAAGAAGGAGTTCATCTGTGCATGAAGAGAGAGAGAGAGAGAGAGAGAGAGAGAGAGAGAGAGAGAGACAGAGACAGAGACAGAGACAGAGATGGAAACAGGCAGATAGGATGACAGGCAGACATAGAAACTGAGGGTCAGACAGAGAAAAGATTCCAAATGGAGTAAGATTCTTTTTTAATTTTATTTATATATATCATAGATAGAAATACTGCAAAATTTTCTATACAATGCCTAGTGGTAACATAACTCTTGGAGGGGAGGTTCAATTGAAATTTAAAAAATGAACAAGAGAGTTCCAATACCATTTTTTCCCCCTCTATTTGGGTTTTTATTTAGTTTGTTTCTGTCCCTGCTTGTATAGGCACCTTTTATGACAATGATTTCCACAGAGAGTCTACGCTCTCTGATAGCTTAATTGACGCGTCTCTAGGGAACGACAGTTCTTGGGATATAGCCTAGAGATTATTAAAATAACAAATGAAACATTTAAAGGTATACCATAAATGTGTGGCTGAGAGCCCAGCAGCTCTTGCGAAGTTTTGGGCTGTGTTGTTTTGCCAAAATTTTGATATGCGGATGGTCCCAAGCAGAAGGACTTGATGCCTAGGCAAATGGCTTTGTTTTTCATTCTTTGAATACAAGCAGAATATTTGATCTCAGTCAATACAGTATGAAATTAATGTGATTTCGGTGACTACACCTTTCTACTTGACCTACTGCTTAACCCAAAGACTTTCTTTAAGCTGGCTATTCATTGATATTAGGAAATCTTCTTTGTTGACACTGTAAATAGACTTTTAAAAATTGTGAAAAACTCCATGTAGAGGCTCAAAGTTCAGATTCTCTTCTTCAAATTTCAATGTTTCCTTTGTGCAAGTTTACTCCCAGAAGAAATAATAGATGGTTTTATGAGTTTCATTTCCATTGTCAAGTGAGAGATTTGATTTCTTTCTTCTCAGCAGCCTTTGTGGGTTTCAGAGTGCAACATTGCTTTAAACTGAAGCTGAATAGCACCCTGAAAATTGGTCCATTTTGTTGGAGACCTGGATTTAGGTATTGCTTAACATTCTTGATCCTTTCAGAAAATATTTCAGACTTTTCTTTTTTCTTAGCCTTCCCATTATAGGACTTGATGAATTGCATTAAAATAATCTGGAATATATTAACTTTAAATGGTTTGAACCACTCTAATTATGCATCTCCTTTTTTTCAAATTAGACCTATGAATGACCCAAAAATTTATTGTGGAACTGAGAAAAAGGATAATGTCATTACTGGGAAAGATAGCAAAGGCCAATTCACACTTGCTGTACATAAATTTTGAGGCTCAAGCCTCACTACTACTTTATTTACAAGGAAGTATTAAGCAACAAAATCTATGAAACCAGAACAGTAAAAAGAACTTGGCTTAAGAGCATGGCAATTAAGTGTAGAAGACATAGTTCAGCTAGCTCCAAGTTAGTGTTCTGCAGAGGACAGAATGACTCATAATTGTCTATGGAAAATGAGAAGGATGAAATGCTACTAGTGGAATAATATTAAAAGAAAAAAATCAATATTGGGTGAAAGGTGAAAAATAATCAGATAGACTATTTGTATGTGTGTATGATGGGTGTATACATGTGTGTGTGTATACTTGTGTGTGTAAAGAAAGCCATAGATACACCTTGGGTGTCATTCTAGGAGAGCCAAATATCTTGCTTTTGACATAGAATTTCTCATTGACATAGCAATCAGCAAGTAGGCTAATATAATTCCTTGGTAAGCTTGAGCGAACCATCTACTTCTTTATCCATTTACAGGGTTTCTAAGCTTCTACTACTGGCCTGGAATTTTTTAAAAAATATTATTATTAGAGGTTTTCTTAATTTACATTTCAAATGCTATCCCCTTTCCTAATTTCCTTCTGAAAAATCCCTTATACCCTCCCACCACCCCTTGCTTCCCAACCTATCCACTCCCACTTCCTGGTCCTGGCATTCCCCTATAACTGGGGAATAGACTCTTCACAAGAACAAGGGCCTCTCCTCTCATTGATGGCCAACTATGCCATCGACTGCTACATATGCAGCTACTGTTACCTGAACATTTGATCTTAGCCATTCTGACTGGTGTGAGATGGAATCTCAGGGTTGTTTTGATTTGCATTTCCCTGATGATTAAGGATGTTGAACATTTTTGTTTGTTTTGTTTGTTTGTTAGTTTGTTTCCTTGTTGACTATGGGAACACTAACACAGTTCTTCATGATTCCATGATTATAACTTCACTAACTGAGCCATCTGCCTAGCCTCAAATCTGATAATCTCGTGAAATACATTATGAATATTAGTTCTCGCATAGACTGCTTTCCTAATAGATTCCAACTGCTCCATGAGAAATTCTTTCAAGAGAGGTTTCATTAATTTTTTTTTTCTACTTTCAGGTAAACCAAGAAGTAAATATGTCATTTGAATTAATTTACAATGAGCCTTCATCAAAGAAATTTCGTCAACGTGAAAGACAATTTATCTAGCAAATATGAAACCAGAATTAAAAACACAAGCAACAATACTCTAAATCAAGGTTTGAGAAAAAAACAAATAACAACAAAAAAAACTCATTAAAAATGTCAGAAATATGATACAAAAGTTGTACACAAGTAAAATGTTTAGTAAGATGAAATGCATATTACAGGTACTATGGTCCTCAGTATTTTGCTTGAATTAAAAAAAAATATTAAAATTAAAAGGCTTTAGATATAATTCTGAATAAGTAAAATAATTTATTACATATATGTTTAGATTCAATATTATAAGTACCTACATATATATAATTCATATCATGTATTATTAACACATGTATTAATATTAAATACTTAAATATTAAATACTTAATAATTAATAATATTAAACATTAATAATGTATAACAGTAATATGTAAATAATCTGATAATAAGTGATGGGTAATAATTTATGAATGACTACATATATTAGTAATAATTACTATAATATATACTAATAATATCTAATATATTATGTATGCATATACATTGTATACACACACACATATATATAAATATATATATATATATATATATATATATATATATATAAATATAATTTTATATACATATATGGATATTGAGGGGGGCCTTTTTTCAAACTGCCAGAAGTATAAATAAGGTATAAAGACTGCTAATAAAGTTTGAAGCTTAGGTATTTTGCTTGGGCATTCTTCAAACTAGCTTATTGAATTGAAGCTAACTATTCAGCCAATAATCCACCTCATGGTTAGCTCTACATCTCTCTGCTACACTTCAGCTGATGTCGTCTCCCTCCATGTCCACTCTCAGTTCTCCTGCTTCTGCCTTCTTCACCCTGCCTCATTCATGTGCAGGGGAGTTCTGTTCTATTGCTTCAGCTTCAGCTATTAACTGGAAGCACTTTATTAGCACCAATCAGTAATGAGACAAGCTCTGACACATTTTCAAATTACTTTTAGTCAGTAAGGAAAGCCAAATATTTGGAAATAAGAAAACCTGGTGATGTGTCATAGAAATGACTATAGCAAAATATCCTGTCATCACTCAATTCCCTGCAGAAATTAACAATTCAAAATATAGACAATATATAGTGATACTTTCGCACAATATAAAGAAAGGGTTTTAACTTGTGGTTCATTTTGATACATATAATTTAGAAAGCAACAGTCCTTGAAAAAATATTCACAATAATTCTGTGTTTTGAAAATACAGAAAAACAATAAAGAAATATTAATCTCTGACTGTTTTGCCTGCTCTTGCAAGTCTTTTTCCTCCTTGTGGATATTCTTGCTCAGCCTAAACATGATGTCTTTGTTGTATCTTGTTTCTAGTTTTGCCCTATTTGGCTGTCCTCTCTTGAAGGCCTACTCTTTTTCTGAAAAGGAAACAGAAAGGAAGAATGTCTGCGAGGGGGTGTTGTAGGAGGGACCTGGGAGGAGTGGAGGGAACACAAATTATATTTGGATGGATTGTATGACAGAAGAATCTATTTTTATCTTTTTCATTAATATTTTTGAGTTTTGTTCATGATAATGTGTGAAATTAAAGGCTTATGTTGAATATACCTATTCCTGTCAACAATTTGAGAAGATCGAGTGTACCAACAAGGCAACAAACAAGGGTAATTGAGGGGTGATGATAGTAAAATGTAATTCATATATAAATATGCCATAGAGGAATCCATCATGCTGCTCAATGGGCATTCATCAATTAAAAGGAGGACTTTTACTGCAGTTAATGAGCATTTCCACTTTTTCTTTTATTGAATATTTTCTTCGTTTACATTTCAAATGTTATCCCCCTTCCAGGTCTCCCCTCCAGAACCCCCTATTCCATCTGCCCCCCCCCATACTACTCCCTATCCTGGCATTCCCCTACACTGGGGCATCTAGCCTTCAAAGGACCAAGGGCCCTCCTGCCACTGATCTCTAACAAGGCCATCCTCTGCTACACATGCAGATGGAGCCACGGGTCCTTCCATGTGTACTCTTTGGTTGGTGGTCCAGTCCTAGAGAGTTGGGGGGGGGGGGGTTGGCTGGTTTACACTGTTGCTCCACCTATGGGACTGCAAATGTCCTCAGCTCCTTCAGCGCCTTCTCAAACTCCTCCATTGGGAACCCTACTTTCAGTCCTTTGTATTTGCCAGGCTCTGGCAGAGCCTCTCAGGAGACAGCCATATCGGGCTCCTGTCAGCAAACACTTCTGACCTCTGCAATAGCATCCAGGTTTGGTGACTGTATATGGGATGTAGCACCAGGTGGACCAGTCTCTAGGTGGCCTTTCCTTCTTTCTCTGCTCCACATTTTTTGTCTCCATATTTCCTCCTGTATTTTGTTCCCCCTTCTAAGAAGCATTGAAGCATACACACTTTGGTCTTCCTTTTTCTTGAGTTTTATATGGTCTTGGAATTGTATATTGGGTATTCTGAACTTTCAGGCTAATATTTACTTATTACTGAGTGTACACCATGTGTGTTCTTTTGTCACTGGGTGACCTCATTCAGGATGATATTTTCAAGTTCCTTCCATTTGCCTGCGAATTCCATGAAGTCCTTGTTTTTAATAGCTGAGTAGTATTTCATTGTGTAAATGTACAACCTTTTCTGTATCCATTCCTGTGTTGAGGGACATCTGGGTTCTTTCCAGCTTCTGACTATTATAAAAAGGCTGCTATTAACATAGTGGAACCTCTCTGGGTATATGCCCAGGAGTGGTATAGCTGGGTCCTCAGGTAATTTTTTGAGGAACCGACACTGATTTCCAGAGTGGTTGTACCAGTTTGCAATCCCACCAGCAATGGAGGAGTATTCCCCTTTCTCCACAGTCTCACCAGCATCTGCTATCAACTGAATTTTGATCTTAGCCATTCTGACTGGTGTGAGGTGGAATCTCAGGGTGGTTTTGATTTATATTTCTGTGATGACTAAGGAAGTTGAATATTTCTTTAGGTGATTCTTGACCATTCAAGGTTCTTCAGTTGAGAATTCTCTGTTTAGCTCTGTTCCCCATTTTTTTTTTAAATACGGTTATTTAGTTCTAAAGAGTCTAACTTCTTGAATTATTTGTATAAGTTGGATATTAGCCCTCTATTGGATGTAGGAATGGTAAAGATCCTTTCCCAATCTGTTGGTTGCTGTTTTATC
Organism: Mus pahari; assembly: GCF_900095145.1. Lineage (NCBI taxonomy): Eukaryota > Metazoa > Chordata > Mammalia > Rodentia > Muridae > Mus > Mus pahari. The sequence continues at coordinate 73,873,740 of NC_034598.1, forward strand.
CCATTGAAAATGTCCTTTGCCTGACAGAAGCAATTTTGATGTTAGAGCATAAGCCATTGTTGTTCTTTTCAGGAACTTTTCCCCTGTGCCCATGTTTTCAAGGACTTTCCCCACTTTCTCTTCCATTAGATTCAGTGTATCTGTTTTTATGTGAAGGTCCTTGATCCACTTGGACTTGCCTTTTGTACCAGGAGGCAAGTGGATCAATTTGCATTCTTCTACAAGTTTACTGCCAGGTGAACTAGCACCATTTCCTGAAAATGCTGTCTTTTTCCACGAGATGGTTTTAGTTTCTTTGTCAAAGATCAAGTGACCATAGTTGTGGGGTTAGTTTCTGGATCTTCACTTCTGTTTCACTGATGTATCTATCTGTCACTGACCAATACCATGTAGTTTTTATCACTATTGCTCTGTAGTACAGCTTGATGTCAGGCATAGTGATTCCCCTAGAAGTTCTTTTATTGTTGAGAGTAGTTTTTGTTATCCTCGATTTTGATGTTTCAAATGAATTTGAGAATTCCTCTTTCTAACTCTATGAAGAATTGATTTGGGATAAAAATTAAATGAAATAGAAAATTATTAAAGCTCTTTCCAATTTAAAATGTTTTCTACTATGATCTTTGATTTTCATACACTCTGAATTCTATGTTGAAACCTGAGGCCATCAGTCCTATTTTAAGTGCTTTATAGTTTAAAATAAAACTTGAGAGTTTAAAGTTCTCTCTTTCTCTCTCTCTCTCTCTCTCTCTCTCTCTCTCTCTCTCTCTCTCTCTCTCTCTCTGTGTGTGTGCGTGTGTGTGTGTGTGTATGTGTTTATGGTAGAGAGCTAAAAAAATATGCACTTGTATATATGCACATGCCTATGTATATTTTCAAAGAATTCTAAAGTGAGACTATTTGACAGTTTGGAAATCTTACAGATACATTAAAGGCAGAAAGATAGGGAAGTAGATCCTACTTTCCTTTATTCATGTAAATTGAAAAGTTTAGAAAGATATATCTAAGATCTTTCTTGACCTACTACTGTATTTGTATTTCTTTGGTAACCGGAATCCCTAAATAGGGACTACTTAAAATTCAGATATTGAACTTGAATCTTCCTGTGAGTATCTTTGATTTATGCTGATCCAATGTTGGTGCAGCAAACTTTTTTGAAATTTTCAGAGCAAATGACACTTTATTTCCCATGTTTCAAGAATAAATACTTTGAATCATCTAACACTATAATATTTCTCTGTAAAATGTCCAAGTTCTTTTTCCCAAAAACCACTTTACTCCTAAATTGATGAGACCTAGAATAAGGAGAAATGCCCTTCTCCTGGAGTCATGCTAACACCTTAGTCAGGACCATGACCTTCCCTCCCATTAACTTTACTGTAAATCAACTGTGAATATATCAGGTCAGGGTTCAGGTTCCTTGCTATCATTTTCTTTTCTCAATGGAAGAGGCTAAATTCCATGTGTCTAAGCTTTCCAACATACTGAAAAATCACTGCACTCAATAAAGTAGAACTCTGCCCCTTTTTAAAACATCATAGAAGAAACTTGTTTATTTTTGAACGTTGGGAAGATTCTGTTCAGTTTCCTGACTCTCTATAATTCTCTCCTGTCTATTCCTTCTTCCTCCCGTCCTTCTTCCTTCCACCCCCTCCCTCTCCTTTTCTCTATTTCTCACATACAGAAAGGAGGGAGGAATCCCTCACTGAATTAATTTATAATCTACCTGTCATTTCTTAATTGACATGGTGTTTTGTTTCGTTGGTAAAAGATGAAGAAAAAAAATAAAGATTTTAAATATGATCTGGGCATTTTAAAATAAGATAACCCATGTTAAAATTACTTTGTTTGATGTAGGTACTTCTTTCCATCTGCTATTAAGGAGTAATGAGATGTAGGAATGTCCTTATCCTTTATGGAAAATAAAATGACCAGGGAGTCAGATGAAAAGGTTGCAGTGATGAGTGAATGAGAATAAGGTTTTGTGCTTATAATTTATCTTATCATGCAGGTAGATTAAAGTAAATAAGCCTATAGCAGAATTTTCAAATATTATATTTATGAGGACAAACTTGTACCAGTCTAACTCTATAGTCGTAATTTTCATATTAGAGATGGCTGACATGTGGGGTGCACAAATATGTATTTTTTAAAGAAATGTAACTTTTGTCTTTTTAATTATTTAAGGATTCTTACATCAAATGTTATGTGTAAAACAATACTATTCTTCATTGATATTTTGACAGTTACTAGATAGATCCAAATGGACATAAAATGTAGAAAAATTGCTTTTAAATAAAGATGTGTTGGGAGTGCAACAACTAGGGTTGTTTCTTTGCCTCTGAGATGAAAGACAAGTTTCCAGAACAGGAGATCATAAGTCTTAGTGTGACTATAAGCAGGATATGGCACAAACTATTCACAGAAAATGCATTTTAGTTAATGAAAATATAACAATTTGGACAGTGAAAGTCCAAACAATATTCTATTTTTTCAAAGCAAGGTAACCTTGGTGGATAAAAATACTTAGTAGAATGTTGTTTTGCTAGAAATAAGGTCAAATAGCATGAAGGGTATTCTTTTCCACAGATTAATAATAATAATCTCATATTAATCATGGAAATTACATTACCTGTCACTCATCCTTAAACAGTTAATCATAGTTTATTTAATTATAATGGAATACATGATACTAATATTCTGACATTGTGTTAAAAATTGTTATGACAGACATTAATTACAAAAAGAACCTTTAATATATATCCAAATATAATATAGCTAAATTTTGTAATATAATACTGTTAAACCTCTTTCATGAGTTTATAGTACAGATATATTAATCATTTTAAAAGTCTTTAATATCAAACATTAGTCAAATTTAAAAATCAGTCATTGAATGAAATGATGGGTAGATTAAAATAGCATAAATTTATAGCTTTTCACTTTATTTTTCTTTAATACACACTATACATTGATTGCCTATTATGAAAATGAGTCATTAGATACTTTTTAAAAAATTGCCAGCAAAATTCAAAGCTTGATGTATGATTTATATCACTTATTGACAGATATAATGATGTCCAAAAAATCATATCTCTAATAAAATACTTAAGAACTTATAATATATAATTTTATTTGAGAAAATCTCTGGGCTATGCTAACTAACATTGTCTTCATCACAAGGTCCCAAGACAAGAGTAGAGTAAATAAGTGTATGTACTCTAGGATATAATACATACATGTGTGTATGTATTCATACATACATACATACATACATACCTAGGAATAGAATACATACATACATACTCTGGAATAGAATACGTGCATACATACATATAGACATGTATGTGTGTATGAATAGATATATACATACATACATACTCAGGAATAGAATACATACATACATACATACATACATACAAACAAACATGTATGTGTCTATGAATATATGTATGTATGTATGTATAATGGCATTGTTTTTAGGCAGGAAGTTACTGTAGGTCAAAAGGTTTGCAGTTGTGTTGGTATCAACATTTCTCCTCTGGTAGGGTCTAGCCTGTTAAATTGTTGCTAAACTTCTTCATGTACAATGAATGAGGTGTTATGTTTAGCAAGAGAACCTTGCAATATATAAATACATAAATATATAAATACATAAATACAACCCCACCACACCATATATATTTATATATGTTTAAGCACATATTTTATACAGTCCTTTTTACAGAAACATTTTTACCTACTGCTAAAATAAATTAGTGATTAGGATATGACTGACTGTTAATGTAGCTAAGAGACAGAATACTCATTTCATTTTGCAAATTTGATGTTTTGATGTTTTCTGATTTACCTGTGAGCTTAGCTAATGTTCAGGGCTTATATTCATAAGTTTTGAAAGTAAGCTTCATCTAAAGTTAACAGAAGTAATTATTATATCTTTATTCTATTTTATTGTTCTAGCCATTCATGTTTCTCTAATACAATAGTTATGGAGAAAAAATATAATTAACTTAAAAGGATTTGATGAATTAATTGTTATGACCAAGGACCACAGCACATACTAGGGAATCTCATAAAAACAAAAACCTGGAAGCCATAATATAGAAGCAAATGACCTGCAGGGTAATAAAAAAGGAGGAACAAACATAGATAGATAGGTAGGTAGGTAGGTAGATAGAGAGATAGACAGAGAGACAGACAGACAGACAGACAGTTAATAAAAACAAAATTTACAAAAATATTAAAACAAAAACAAAAATCCTGACACAATATAAGATAAAGAACCTTGTCCAAAAATGCCACTGTGTTGGTTTTCTGTTTGTCATCTACTTCTTTGCATGAAGCCTACTGGAGCCTTCTAAGAGGCCCAAGAAAAGGACACACTATTGGCGTTAGCTCTGCCAAGACCTTGTAAACAGTCCTTCAAAATTCTGCATCATCAAGGTCTGTCAAAGGTTCCTGGGCCAAAAGGATGAAGACTGATGCTCCAAATCTTCGAGAAAAGAAATATTTTCCTGGTAGTCAGTTGTCTCTACAAATTGGCTAAGTTTTGGAAGCTTTGTTTTGTGTTTCCTATGTTTCCTGGTACTATTTAAGTCGTTCCTGAATTTCTGACAGGGTTGAAGACTGGTTGTAGTCTCATAGCCAACTCAAGCTGTTTAGCATTGAGAAAGAGGATAATGATTTGAGAGGATGGTTTTCAGATGGTATACAAGCCAAAATCTGAACATAATTCAGACACAGATTTGTAAGCCTTTTAAGTTAGGATAGATGGTAGAATCCTTTACCTAAATTGATAAAATTGATGGACTGGGTGTTAAGTGTATCTTATACTTTATAAATTACATAATTATATTAGTTGTGCTTAATTTGTATCTGAGAAAGAGAGTCTTTTAATTGGACAAAAAGGAGGAAATGTTGTGGATTGCCCTGGAGCTGTTTGTATTTTGATGCTAATTCTGCTTCCTCAAAAGGGGCTGGCCAAAAGTGAAGTGGATCTTGTACTTAAACAACTTCATGTAAAAGTTCCTCCTATTTTAACTAGTCAAATAAAAGCTAAAGCTTGCAATTGGACAGTGAAAGGGAAAGGTAGGGCTGGAGGTTTTGAAGAGGGAGACAAGGAGATGGAAGAGAGGAACAAGGAGACATAGGAGACAAAGGAAGACCAAAAAGGAGGAAATGGAAGGAAGATGGAGCAGAACCATATGGCCTGGAGAAGCCACAAGTATCAAGGGATCTCATAGCTGAGGAATAAAGTAGTGTAGTGGCATATCTGCCTAATCTAGGCATGCAGCTTATAAATATTAATAAAAATAGTTTGTTTCCCTTTTCAGACTCTCTTGGAACAAAACAAATTTTTATTTTCAAATGATAAGAGATTGGAGGACAGCTTCCACAATAGAGGCATTTCACAAATTCTCTTTCATCTCTAGGATCCCATCAGGTGCAGAACTGTGCATACCAGGGGAATGCTGCCTCAGTCTCTGTGATTTCATGTATTCATTGACCATATTCAATTAGAGGGCCTTCTGTCTTCCTGGCTTCTAAGCCCTTGTACTCTTACACTCTTCCTGCCCTCTTTCCACAGGGTTCCTTGAGCCCTGAAAGAAGACTGAATAGACCTTCTATTTAGACCTGAATATTCCAAGGTTTCTTACCCTGCATATTTTCCACTTGTGGGTCCCTCTATTTGTTCCCATTTTCTCACAGAGTAAGGTTTTCTGAGAAAGGAACTGCTGTATGAATTTGTGTGACGTCATTAGATCTCATTTTATTGCCGTATTCTTTCAGTAGAACAGTAGCACTTGTTTTGCCCTGAGCCCCAGCACTACCTAGTCTCAGAATCTTAGCCACTCATGCATTGTATGTAGGTTATGAGCTTTATTTCATGGAGTGAGCATTGAGTCAAATAAAATTTTGGTTGATTGCACTCACAACCTTTGTGCTACAATTGTATTGGCATCCTTATAGGAAGGACACTATTATAGATCAAAAGGTTTGTAGCTGGTTTGCTGTTTACATATTTCCTTTAGTAGAGTGAAGAATACCTTCCAGTACACCTTGACACTAGCTTGTAACTGTGTACTTCAACTTTTCTATGTTCAATGATTTAGGTCTTGTGTTCTATAATTGGGGAAGAACCCACTGGCGAGCTCCATCTTAGCCTCTCTGCATAATGTCTGGCTGTGGTTCTTTGCATCTGCTCTCATCTGAAGTTGCTGGAAACCTCTCTGATTACCTCTGGATAAGGCTACAATCTGTAAGCATAGCAATATAACAGGATATAATTAGAAATGTTTTCATTGATTTTTTTCTATATATTTTCTTTATTTTGTCCATTTTTTTTAAATTATTCTATCCTATGTCTCTGGACTATTCGGGCTTCAGTTCCTGGCCATCCAGGCAGTGGAGGGCAATGGCTCCCTCTCGTGTGGTGGGTGAAATAATATAGATGTTGGCCATCTATTCCGTGATTATCTACTTACATTATTCTGATCATTTGTCAGGAAATATGAAGTCACACCAAACTATACCATCCACAATGCCATCACATTCCACTCCTTGGCCCTATAGGCTTGTTCAAGCATATGAGTTTATGGGGGCCATTTCTAGACATAGCATAATAATAAAATATATTATGCTAATAAATTTTCATTAATAAAATAATTTTTTAAATAGTACAGTTTTCATCTTTGTTGACTTCAACAAACTTCTTTCTCCTGGGCTGGTTCCACTTGGTTTGTATATGCTTTGCCCAGGGAGTGGCATTTGTAGGAGGTGTGGCTTTGTTGGAGTTGGTGTGTCACTATGGGTATCAGCTTAAGACCCTCATACTAGCTGCCCTGAAGCCAGTCTTCTCCCATCAGACTTCAGATGAAGATGTAGAATTCTTACCTCCTCCTGCACCATCCCTGCCTGGATGCTACCATGCTCCTAAAATGATGATAATGGGCTAAACCTCTGAACCTGTAAGCCAGCCCTAATGAAATGTTGTCCTTGTAAGAGTTACCATGATCATGGTGTCTGTTCACAGTATTAAAATCCTAACTAATTCAACAGTATAGTATTGCAATATTATAAATCTCAAAGATAATGGTAGGCAAGGAATAAAAGATGTCAGTCATGTTACCATAACAGAGAACAAATATACCAAATCAAAGTTTTATGCTCAAACCTGGTGATACACACTTTTGAATAATAAAGTATTGAGATATTTTTAAGATGACTTTTGTACAACTACAATAAGCAAGTATCCTTAATTTTAAGAAGGTAGAGCATATGATTCAATGATTCATTTCTATCAATGGTAAGATGCCTAGCCACAGAGATTTAACATAATTTAACTGATGATTTATCATATTCCCTGTTCTACTCAAACAACATAGTACAATAATGGAGGAAATTCTAAATGTAAATGGCTTATAGGTGAAAACAGGGTCTAAAACATACCCTCTGATTTTTCCCAGAATTCATTCATGTATAGTTAAAAGTTGTATTTTAGCAAATTAATGAATTTACCACTGAGTATGACATGAATAATGATTATGTCACATGAAGATAATGTGGAACCACTGGATAAGAACTGCCTACCAAAATAATAAAGCAAAACTAATACTTCTTCAAGGTAATTGTTGAAACTTTTACAGGCATAATATTATTACAAAATGTTAATCATTACAAAGTGTTTAAATAGTGAGGGGAGGGAGCAGATTAGTTACAATACAATGATGTTTAAGCCAAAATCACATTCCATTTATAATATGGTGATCAAAATGTAATAATTCCTTAAATACACTGAGTATAAAACAGATGTATATGTAGAATTAAAGATACAGCTAAATATTTAAGAATGTAAAAAAAGCATCATTATCTTAAGTTACAAGTGTGATCTTTTTTTCATAAATGGAAAACTATTTGTAAATAATATTGAAGCAGAAATAAGCAAAACAGAATAAGGGAAAGATATTTCCCATATTTTGCCTACATTATTATAGCCTTTTGGTTGTACAAGAGTCATAATTTTTTTCCTTGAATATTTCTGATTATTTTAGGTAATTATATTTTTGCTGTCTAATTGTTCTGTGACTTTTATGTAACTACACACAATAGAAGGTATAGTGAAGAAAAGAGGCAAGTCATGTTGATTCAATTAACATAACAGATTCTTTTCTATTCCTGAAAGCCAACATATAACTCTTTAAAATACGGTATGCATTTAGGCAGTTTTTTAAACATGGTATGTTATTTCAAGTTGACCTTTCTACTTTTCCAACTATACCATGATATATTTATTTATATATGCTTTTCTCTTATGTGTTTGATTATTTTTGCTTGCCTGCAGATAGTGCACCATGTGCAATGAATGGATAGCGTAGAAGTTGAGGTACAGGCAGTTTTGCACTGCCATGTGGCTGCTGGGAGTGGAATCCAGGTCCTCTAGTGGAGTAGATAATGCTTTTAAATGTTGAACAATCTCTCCAGCCCCAATCTATTTATTTTTTAATGTATGTGCACATCTAAGTCTGTAGGTATAGCTGTATGCCTCATGCACACAGGTACCTGTCGAGACCAGAAAATGATGCAAAGTATTCTGGAGTTGGAGTTGAAGATCGTTATAAGCAGCTTGGCTTGATCACTGGCAACTAAACTGATATTCTAGATGGAAAAAAATGTGTAATAAGCAATGAGATTCTCCAGCTCTCTCCATTACTTCTGAAAGCTATCCAATGCTCTTACCTTCTTTAGCTTTCTTTATTATAATTACTACTTAATTAAAAGATAGCTAAATATTACTTAAGCTAGGACTGGTATTTTAGGTGACTAATTAATTACAGAGCTCAAGGTTAAGTATAGAACAAAGGTGCATTTGGGAGAGTACTATCTTAAAGGGTATTTAGATTACAGGGAGTGACATTTTACAAAAAGAATCTGGGACTGCTGATATGGTTCAGAAATTTATTGTGCTCGCCATTAAACCTGAGTTTAATCCATGAGACATATGATAAAAGAAAAAAATGTATTTCCTCAAGTTATCTTCTGATCTGTTCACACATTCATGAAATGTGAGTTTTTTAATGCAAACATACACACACACACACACACACACACATATATATATATATATATATTACTAAAATAAACAAATAATTATAATTGTAAAAAATATTTTAAAAGAATTTGACTGGCACTTTATGTTGATGAACATGCCTAGCTCAGCAGTTATAATATTTCAAATAATATGTGTTAAAGTTGCCATTATCCCAAAAGGAAGTCTTGCTCAGTATTGCTGGAAGAATAATTATTATATTCCTTTTATTATAGTTATTTATCAAAAGAATATCAGATTCATAAAACAAAAGATACCTTTTATAGGGCCAAGGTTTAATATAACAAACTGTGAGTTTTCAGTAATTTGATATTATATTTGAATAATTACAATAATATCTTGAGTTGATTGCTTTGGAAGATGGATTATGGTGTATCTAATTGAGGTGACCACCTTAGATAAATTCCAGTAATTTTACTTGCCTGAACACTGAAGCCGTTGTAACTTCAAATTAAAGTGGCATTATAATATCAGCCATTATAGTTTGGTTCAAGATACATACCATGCCATTTACCAATGAGCCAAACATTAACAAGAATTCAAGGTCATAGATACAATAGAAATAATTACTTACACTAACAAAGGAGCTAAGAAAACCATGAATGTAGTTAGCACACCTCGTCTATGACCACAGCTTTACATACAGGCCTGTGGTCATATATTTGAAATGAAGCATTGCCTGATATTTCACACAGGAATGTCTTATACTACAAGATAAGTTATTAAGGGACCTCCACAAACCTCTTACATGAAAGATATATTGAGCAGTCTATCTTTGATATAGAGTATTTGAGATTGAAATACCAGCATGCTTTCTGAACTCTGATCTTTGGACAGGCTATTAATTAAATGATACAGATAATATTTTTCACACTTTCACTGCATTCCAATAAGTTTTTTTTTTTTTTTTTTTTTTTACTGATATGCGTTATTGAATGGCAACATTTGGCTAGCCTGTTTAATTACAAAAAAAAAAAAAAAAAAAAAAAAAACCTTGTAAAAATAATAACCTTAGAAAGGTGGCGTCTTCGCTCTCATTCTCAAAATCCAAGCATGTAGATATTATCTTGAAAGCTTTAATCAAATCTGCAAGAAGTTTTTCAACCAGACTTCTGTACTTGTCAAATTACACTCCTTCCTTACTATGCATGGAGAGAAAAAGCACTCGTTTCCTGTGGCTTACCAGTGTCTCCTTCCAAATGGCTGAGGAAAATTAAAGACTTGAGAAAATCATATTACTTGAGAAATGCAAAATGCATGCAAGATTGACTAATAAATATTAATGTCATTAAAGCAAACATTGCAAGAAGACCAAAATACTCTTTTAGATTATGAACCAAGGAAATGTCCCTCTTCTTTTCTCAAATTGAAAATAGATTATTTTCTCACACAGTATATCCTGATTATAGTTTCCTCTTCCTCTGCTTCTCAAAGTTCCTCTTCACCTTGGCTCTCCTCCAGCAAAATCCCTTTCTTCCTCCCATTAGAAAGGAACAGGCTTCTAGAGATAATAACCGAACCTGACAAAAATACAATATAATAAGTTGAAGGAAGAATTATCATATCAAAGTTGGACATGCACCTAACAGGAGAGAGTCCCAAAAGCAGGCACAGATGTCATTTTTAATGTGAATTTATCAATAACTTGCAAAAGCCATTTCACCTGTGTAATGTGTTAAAATTATCTCCATATCATAAACATCTGTGTAAATTCAGTAATATTATTTGGCATCCAGGCTTGACTTTCCTAAAGTACTGTATTAGCATACTTAATGGAAATTTACATTGCAAATATGGGTCACACTGAGCATTATGAATCTCAGTATTCTCTATGGTCAATAAGAACTAATAAAAAGGACAGAGGATCTGGGCCATTGTTATGCAATTGGCTCTATGTGGTATGCTCTGCAGAGGTTTCAATATGACATAATAAAATCACCTTTGCTCTTTCAGTCATCACAAATGCTAAATGGTTTTGATCAAAACAGATAGGTTTAATATTACACTTCTTTACTGTTTGAATTCAGATGTATAAATATTTCATATGTGTAGGGTTCACATTAATGGCAAAAAATAGATGCTGGTTTTTATCCCATAAAGCTCTGTCGAAGCAAAAGTCAAAAATTAGAAATGATTTTTAAAAATATTTAATAAGAAATTATGGTCCCTGAATAGCTTTTTTTTTAAAAAAAAAAAAAAGATGAATCGAATAAGGTTAAAATAATAAGCCCGGTGTGAGATACCTCTCTGGAGTTGTTGATCCCAGGCCTAAGAGAATCCAGAAGCAAAGCAGGCTAATGTCATTTCCCTTGGTTGCCTTCCTGAATTTGAGGGTAACTCCTTTTTGCTCCAGAGACTATTATCTTTGGTCAAAAGGCTAGGAGCTGTCAATGAGTTATTGACTTGAAAGTTTTCTCTTTGAATTGCTAGCTCCTTGGGAACAAGGAGAGAAAAGTTATGAATAGTCCTATGTCTCTGTAAACTTTTGATCTACATTATTATGAGATATCTAATAAATGATATTAATTTCCTCAAATAATAGTAATTTGATATAACAGAGATGTGTGATTGGACTCAAAAAGGAGTGAAATCATGCCTGGTTCTATAAAGCAAAATAAGAACCTATGGCTTAAGGGGTCATATTACCTAGAGAACTTCTTCCTGTTATTCAGCTAAATTATATCAGCCATTCAAAATATTTATTCTTCAACCCATAGATTAGTGAAGTATTCTCCCTGCCCATCAAACAAATATATTCTCGCAGCAGAAGGAGATGATGCTGAAGAGGAAAATGTATCAAAATTCCGGGAACCAGTGATTATTAAATACCCGTGCTAAAGTGGGAAATCTACAGCATAATCCTATATCTGAAAACAGGGAACACTATTAAACAGGAGGAAGAAAAAATTGTAAGAGCCAGACAACCAAGAGTATTGCTGTGAAATAGTGTCTTGTGCACATGACAAAATTCTGCCCCAGTGGACTTTCAGCATCTATGAGCAATTTTGGCCTCTCTGACAACCTGCACAAGACTGGCACAAGACCATACCAGGCAACATTTCAGCATGGATGTAGAATGACTTATAAGGCTGTAACCCTAGTTGAAGAGCGGCTAGACGCACCAGATGACTGCTGGTTTGTATGGTTTTCTTCAGGAATGATCACCATGATAGGTTGTCTTTGCCAAAAGTTACAAACCCTATTCCCGTGTGCTTTCATGCAACAGACAACACAAACTGGATATTCTAGAGAGTGTTGTTTTGTTTTGGTGTGTGTGTGTGTGTGTGTGTGTGTGTGTGTGTGTGTGTGTGTATCATAGCCAAGAACACATGAATTTGAGAAGGAATTTAGGGATAGATATAAGAAGTATTAGAGCAGGAAAGGTGAATATTTTCAAAATAAATTATATTCATGTATGCAGTTTACAAAGAAAACACCAAAAAAGTTACAACTCAGAATGTGTATGTCTATATACATATACATATATGTATAATATACATGCCTATAATATATGTATATATAGCTGTATATATTGCCTAATTCATTCATTTTGTAGTCTATAAGGTATCTATTTAGAAAAAAATCAAGAACATGCAAATTCTTCTTATCATTATTTGATATTGGAACTAAATGTCTCATTCAACAACATTTTTGCTTTATTAATTTCAAAATTTCTCAAAAAGGCTACATCAATACAGTGTTTATAAATATGAATATAAATACATATATATGTATAATTTATATTTGTAAAGATAAAGATAAATTATTAGAATGGAACATACCATTAGTACTCATGGAAAATAATTTTTATGGTCCATTTCTAATCTCACTCTTTGGGTGGAAGAACAACTAGATCAAATGGCACCACACAGAACATACTTTAAAGCTTATGCAATCAACATTATAAACATAATATTAGTACTTAAGCAGGAGAGAAAAAAAATCTATCCATTTTCTTATCCTAAGGAAGGACAGGAAAACTTTTCATCTTAGACGAGACAATTTTAGTTTGATATAAATCCTGAGTTCTTAACTTTGTGTCTATTACAATATGGATTCTAGCTTTATAATCTGTCAAATATTAAATGGTTTTAAGGCTCATTCTTACAATGAAACATAAACACACTTCTTTGGTTAAACTATAAGATCCTCACTGGATAAAAATCTAGTCATAGTATTCCTCCTGGATTCCAATTATTATTAGAATAAGCTCAAAATAAAGAAATAAATGAATACATAAATAAACAGACCTAACATACAACCCTTGTACACTTCTAGAATATCCCTATGTGTTACAGCTGCTTTAACTAGGGTATGAAAGTATATGCTTATAAGTATATGCTTTTAGGAAGATTGAGTCTTGTGATAAATAAGTGTTATATATTATTGCTAACCGCTATAATAATTTATTATTTACAGTTTTCTAATCTATACCTTTTAAATTTTAAACAAATTCATATAATGCATATGTTGAAGTATCTAATTACATATTAGGTTCCATGTATTAAGATGTATATCTCAGAATTTTCTATAATTTAAGCAAGGAGATGACCAACTTAACAAGTAAATGGAGTATATTAATTTTTCTCAATTTCAATAATTATTCTGCATGCTGTATACAAATAGGGGCTTTTAAAAGATTTTCTTTACTATTTATCAGCACTGTTATGTTCACTTTAATATCCTTATTTCATATTTCCCTTACTATTTGCTCTAGTTGTTTTACAAGTGACACTATATTTAAGCTGAATCACTGCCAAGCCAACTCATTAAAGTCCCCCATTATTAAAGCCTGGCACTGGGTCCCCACAGGCTTCAGAAGGTTATAAAGGGAAGGACATGAAAAGTTAGACTTGAGCCTTTTGTGTAACTATAGCAGAACATATTTTGAAGCCATATTCACAATTATATTTAGGCCTTTCCTATATATGCTGTGGAGAGTTCTACATCTTCACCCGAAGGCTGCTAGCAGAATACTGGCTTCCAGGCAGCTGGGATGAGGGTCTTAAGACTTTACCCACAGTGACACACACACACTCGAACAAGGTCACACCTACTCCGCTAAGGCCACACCTCCAAATAGTGCCACTTTCTGGTTCAAGCATCTACAAACCATCACAGTCACATTCGATTTTCAGATCATTTCCTCATCAGTTTCTACTATCTTTCTAAATATCCGGCATTTTATGTGGTTTATTCCGAATTTAAATTGCATTTTTGTATGTGTTGCTTGTTTTAAACATGGAATTTTACATTAACAACAAAATTATCAATAGAATAAGAGTATATGAAAAGCATATACAAAAGTGAAGATAAAATTTAAAAGGGTATGTTATAAAAACAAGTGAATACATGTATATGTTTTAACAATTTCAAATACAGTTATATTAAATGGTAAATCCCAACCTGGTGTTTAATTATACTTGAGACCTAATGATCAATTTATCCTATATAGTTCATAGGTAATATACTGAAATCTAATGCATTGCATCTGATTCAGAAATAGAATAATGATATTTAAACTTGAAACAGAGACTGAAAATTGATAAGTTTGCTATTGAGAGATCAATATTTACTACAAGTTCATTGACCCAGTGTCTCATGTATCCCTAAAATATCAGGAATATATTTGACTTAGACTTCAAAATTGTATAAAACAAGTTATTAGATTCCACATCTAACAATCTAATGTAGAATAAAAATTATATTAGTAATATCCTACCTCTGACTTTTCCAATATCATGTGACTGCTAGTTGCAGTAATTTCTTGTTTCCTTGATAACATCATTAACTCAACATGTAATTCTTTTTAATGTATATTGGATAAGACACATGATCTTTTCTAAGCATCAGGGTAATTTAGTTAGGGTGGGAAAACATTAAGTAGTTTTACTGTAAAGCGAAATGAATAATGAAAACAGTGTTAGTGGATAATAAGATTGTCAATGTTTGCAAAAAATTCTTCAAATTAACCAGTTTAGTTTCCTGTGGCAAATACCTTTTAATACCTCCACAGCAAAATATCTCAGTAACTAAGTAATCCATGTCCTGCACCTAATAATTTGAAGCTATTATTTAAAGATTCTTTTTAGTTTGGAATTTAAAATAATATAACCCACTTAAATTTCATTTACAAAGTAAAGGCTATGGACATAGAACTATGGACTTGACTAAAGTGAATGAGACACTAAATTTAATCCCAAGCACAGTGAAAACATGTATATTATTAATGGTGTAACTGTGACAGCAAATGTTATGTTGATGTCTCTGTTTACATTTAAATCTTAAAATTAAAATTGTTTAAAATGAGAATTACAAAGCAAGATTGGGCTTCTAAATTTTAAGGTTAGTTATATGCTGATTTTTTTGTAGTTGCCCTGTTCTGAACAATTTAAAGAAAATTGTTGTTTTATGCTAGGTAATCAGTCATAAGATCAACCCAACAGCTGTTTCTGATACTGTAAACAAAAGCTTGTTTTGCTGGAGGTAGCAAGTTCAACTTGCAAGTAAACAGAATGCAACTTTGTGTCCTTTCCCTTTATAAAGCCATGACTGATGTTGATGGGAGCAACAATATTTGGGAATCCCTTGTACCAGGCCAGATAATAGGCCTGGCACCAGTATATGAATAAAAGTATACCCATTGTACATTTATTTTCTGTTAGACCGATGAATCTCTGAAGGATCCAAGACCCATAGCAGGTATGAGAAGTTTCTGTTCCTATATGCATTAATAGTGTGAGAGTCAGTTAAACAGATCTACTTCTTGAACGATTAATTATTTCTTTATTTTGGAAGTTTAATGTCTTTCCTTCTATGGTCCAGAAATACACACTATTCCACTGTTTTCTTTCTTTCTTTCTTTCTCTCTCTCTCTCTCTCTCTCTCTCTCTCTCTCTCTCTCTCTCTCTCTCTCTCTCTTTCTTTCTTTCTTTCTTTTTTTGGTTTTTCCAGACAGGGATTCTCTGTGTAGAGTTGGCTATCCTGGAACTCACTTTGTAGACCAGGCTGGCCTCGAACTCAAAAATCTGCCTGCCTCTGCCTCCCAAGTGCTGGGATTAAAGGTATGTGCCACCATGCCCAGCTATTCCACTGTTGTTTTTTTTTTTTTTTTTTTTTTTTTTTTTTTTTTAGTCTTCCTACACTGTGCAAAAGCACACCCCAGCATCCTTCATTCCTTTCCAAGCTTAACAGTTTGTATTTGTCAACTCTGCTCCCTAGCTGGTAGTCTCCTCCAACTTTCTTCAGCCAACTACAAGTAGGTCAATTACAATTACAAGAGTCCTAAGTAAGCTAAATTATTGATACTTTGTCTTTCTATGTTTTTTCCTACATTTGTTCAATATAGTGAAGGCAACATTTTATATATTGTTATAAAGACAGATCTTTATCCTTTTGTAAGAAAAAATGTTTCTCTGGGTATATATAGCACGTTAATTTTATTCTTTTGTGAGTTTCAGGACTTCCTTTATTTCAGTTTCTTGCCTATTGCAGATATTATGGTAAAGGAATATTGGAGAGAAGATTTAACTTTATTATTTGATTTCATTATCTTTGTAAATGTATCCCAGGTAAGAAAATTGGACTCCATACTCCTATTTTAAATGCTGTTATATCTCATCTCTAATTAATAGAGATTTTCCAATTCATTATGTACTTACGTATAATATTTAGCTTAATTTTAAATTATGCAGTTTTTAACTTTCCTTTGAGATTAGGGTCTACATTTTTATATTCTTTACATACCATCTACTCTCAGTGTATTATCTGAGCAATGTTGAATGTCTTATAAGAGACATGTATATAGTGCATAGAAGGTGAAATGATCATATTTTTCTTTGTCTTTATGTGGAGAGTTATACATTGCTAAGAAGTTTGCTACGTATAGAGTAAAGTAGAAGTGTATAAGAAATAAAATTATAAGTGAATATAAAAATCTAGATGTAGTTATAATAAAAAGCAGAAAAAATGTAGAAATACAGAAACATACCAAATATTTTTGCAGTGATGATATGAAAGCAGAATCCTTACTTTAAAATAGTTTAAGTCATTCTGTGCTAGCATCGTGCTGAATGAATGTCTCACTTGATATAATGAGAATGTATAATTTAATGGAAGGTATAAATTATGAGTATGAAGAGACCTAAATATTCTTAATACATATCATGAGAGAAAATTGCAAAATGTATGAATAAACAAACCAAAAAGAAAACGGTTTTAAAAATTCTTATCATAAAACCATGTATAACATAAGACTACAAATTTACATATATATGCATATATAGTTATGGAGATAACAATATGCAAATAAAATTCATACCTATTTTAATATTGTCAAACCTAAATTGATTTAGATATAACACATAATGTACAAACTTTGTAAGGAGAAACTCCACTAAAATGATTTAAAGCCTTTAAAGATATAAATAAATGGATAGTTTTACTATGTCGGAAAACGTATTAATTATATAAAATACCTTTATTTTAACCTTTTTTATATAATCAATGAAATTCATTCAAATGAAAAAAATATTCATTTAGGAAAGTATGATGCCTAGAATTGCTAACATAACATTGAGATGAAACACAGCTTAGGGACCATGAGATAGCCTGATTTCTAGTTTTATGTTTATTTAACAGTGAACATAGTGTGGCAAGAGAAGAGATACAAATAAACAAAACTGACCACACAACTGTATTATTTCTGGGGAAAAAATGGTGCTCAAATACAGAGATTTTTTTTTTATAATAATTTAACATAACAATATTCATGTTTATAAATACTCACTGTCCTCTCTATAACTTTCACAGAAATAAAAGAAATAAATCTTTACTAATCAAAGACTTATATACAAAACAAAAATTTTCAACTTTTAAAATGAAATACAAAAGAAAACTGAGTTTTGATGGTCACTTTGATGGTTAAGTTTAAGATAAACTACCAGAAGCTTTAAAAAAATGATAGAGAATACTAGACTGGTTTTTATTACAGTTAAACACACTCTGAAAATATATTGGCAAGGAAATAAAAAGAGAAGCTCAGACTAAACAAACACATTTGTGAAACACATTGGTAATAATTGGCCTGTATCTATGCTGCACAAAAGGAAAATAACAAATAGCCTATTTTAAAATGGGTAAAAATAGAAAAAAGAGATATCAATGGATATATGCAAATGGGAAATAAACATATGGAAAGTTAGCCATCATAATTATTGAGAATTGCTAATTGAAAACATGCTATAATATATGAATTATAACATCCCAAATTTGAGTATACAAACTTTGAGTCAGGTTATGAAATTATAAACATCGCATTCATTCTATTTTTAAGAAAATATGATAAAGACACTTTAGAGGGCATATTAAAAAGGGCATGCTAAATTTGTTCATGTGTTAAACTAGTGTTATCATTCAATTTGAAATGTCATTTTATGTATTTGTCCAACTGACATAAGCTTGCACAGATCTAAAACTGCATAATGTATTCAAATGAATTCCTTAAGAAGCAAGAATTGATTGAACAGATAAACAATGATGAAGCACGCACAAAATGACTGTATTCAGCAGTGAGGTGAGATATAATGCTACACAGGGAATGTTGCAACTGAAGTGCATGTGGCTAAGAGAAAGAAGCAAGTCTAAAAAGATTACATATAAACTCTACACATGATCAATCACAAGGAAGAAAACCTGTAGTATATTAAGGTGCATTAGTAATTATATGATGATATGCTTTTGTGCATATGTTTAGATCTTCATAAGATAAAGTATAAACATTAATAAAGACAAAAACTTAAATTCATCAGTTTTTGAAAGTTTGAACAGATATTTCTTCAACACAATGCCTACAAGTAAAGTTTAAGGGTCATCACAGACAAAGGGTTGGAAAGATTTTCAGAGTCTGTTGGGAAACTGTATCCTAGACATGTCTGCCAAGACAAGTCAAGAACAATGACCATATCAATACACACGAAATGTGAAGGGTAAACACTTCAAATGGTTCCATCCCTAGACAAAGAGTTATATATAGTCAATTCATTACTGATGAGAATGAGAATTAACTTCTTACAGGGAAGATTCATTTAAAGGGTAAGAGAATGGAAGAAGAGATATCACAAAATTAAATTGTTTTCCAATGTACGAAATAAAAAAGTGAATGATAAATAAATGTTATTGTTCAAGACTATATTATTTCCTCAGTGACTCAGATAGCAGATATTTAAACTCAGGTTTATATGTTGTGTTATATATGCTTCATTATTGATTCATTTCTTACTAAGCATTGTTAAGGAATTCATAAATCCACCTTAACATAAAAAAGTAAAAACGATTTCAATTTTACCAGCAAATCAAGCTTCATTTCCAATATTTTTGTATGTGTCTAGCAACACATTTATAGCCATTTGAAATAAGGCTGAAAATTGTTTTCTTTGTTTATGTGTTACTATCTTATACAGAATTTTATTAAAACCTCAGTTCTTTTACATGAACAGAAAAACAATGTAAACATGAATAACTGCCTCTTTCAATGTGTCTGATCACTAATTTGCTTGTTTCCTCTAAGCTGAGTTTCTATGGATGTCTTTGCTTGGATGGCAATATTTTAAATGATACCTTTATACAATGTTTCTCTCTCTTCAGTTGCCACATTCAAATGCATTTGTGGAACCCAGCCATGCATATAAACAGCAATTTTTCAAATATGTGTTTCTAAAACAAGCCATTTCTAGCTATCCCACAGCACGAGGTCCAACTGAAGTATTATTATAATCATCTAATTAAATGATAGCCAAAGCAGAGAAGAAAATTATTGTCCACTGGCAATGAGACACACACACAAAGCAAACAAATGTCAGTGGAAGAGAACAGCTGTAGAATGTGTACAGATGCATTTATCTTTGTTAGATGGATGAAATAGAAATTTAAATCATAGAGAATCTGAATGTGGAAGTAGTTGCTTATTCACTATTGATGAATATATATCTTAATTTCGCTCACCCACGCAGCAATTTCTCCTCATTATACTTCTCTCTCAACACTTTCTCTCCCTTTCCCCTTCTTTATTTTTCTATTCCTCTTCCCCATTTTTTATTAGATAATTTCTTTATTTACATTTCAAATGTTATCCCCTTTCCTTGTTTCCCCTCCAAAAACCCCCTATCCCATTCCCCCTCCCCTTGTTCACCAACCCACTCACTCCTGTTTCCCTGTCCTGGCATTCCCCAATACTGGGGCATCGAACCTTCTCAGGACCAAGGTCCTCTCCTCCCATTGATTTCTGACTAGTCCTCTGCTACACATGCAGCTTGAGCCATGGGTCCCTCCATGTGTTTTCTTTGGTTAGTGGTTTAGTCCCTGGGATCTCTGGGGTTACTGGTTGGTTCATATTGTTTTCATTCTATGGGGCTGCAAGCTCCTTCAGCTCCTTGGGTACTTTCTCTAGCTCCTCCATTGGGGATATTGTACTCAGTCCAATGGTTGGCAGAGCCTATAGAGACAGCTATATCTGGTTCCTGTCAGCAAGCACTTGTTGGTATCCACAATAGTGTCTGGGTTTGGTGACTGTATTTGGGATGGATCCCTAGGTGGGAAAGTCTCTGGATTTTCTGACTTTTAAATGTTAGAAAGCCTCAGGACTAATTTCCAAGATCTTTTCTTTTATCTCTCAGACATGGTTCCTAGCTTGAAATTACACATGTTCACTGATTTCAAACAATTGCCAGTGTTTGTTTTTTTTTTAAATGCAATGTGATCCATTTCACGTGGGTTTCAAGTTCACTATACAGCTCCATCTGGCTTTGAGTTCTTGACCCTCCCAAGTTCTGGAATTATAGTTCTGTACCCTCAAGTTCTTCTCACCAATCTTTTTATAAATTAGTGTTACCATCAGTATCTATTTTACTATATGGAAGAATCTAATCCTATTATAGGAGTTCTTAACTGCTCAATGCAGATATAAACTTAACAATACCTACATTTGTACAATAAATTAGAGACCATTAACCTTGAACCTTCTTGTCTATTTTTACCCAGTCAGGATATAAAACTTCTATTTTTATACCTTAAAAAGAGTTGATTTTTCCATGTATTCATTATTATGTTTTGGTCGTATTTGAGTGTGAAATGTTACTTAATAGGGTCTGATTTTCCTAAATATATTAGTATATTAGTTGTCATACCAGTTGTGACTTTGAAAGGTAACTTCTCATGCCTCCTTGAAATGTTTTTGTTATTTGTTTTTGTTGTATTTTTGTTGGGATGAAGGACTATCAACACAGTAAGCTCCCATTTAACTTTTTTTCTTTTTCACAATCGGCCTATACTCCAGTCTTTAATGTAGAGTAACACGCCTCAACCACTCCAGGAAAGACATCATGTTTAGGAGTAGTTGACCAACATGTAATAGACACTATAGTTTGATATATGCTTTTATTTGATTACACGACAATGGCCGTGCAGAATCTGCAGGGAACACTGATAAGTGCTTCACTCATGCTACTCTGCTGTAACAAGGGATAGAGAACCCCTCTAGCTTCTAGGGTGCAAAGGCTCACGGAAAACCCCCACTTGGAAAGGACCTGCAATGAACTTGGTGGCCTATGTGTTTGTTACCTAGTTTGTGTGTGTGACAAGCTCTTCTGGCTTTCATTATGCTGTTCATCCTCATAGCAGCATTTAGCTTCACCAAGATCTCTCAGACTTTATGTCCTGTGAGTGATTCTGTTTTTCTCTTTCAATATTCTTCCCAGGGATAAAACCCTCCTCTCCTCTATCTGCCTCTATCAATCCTACGGATGTGACCATTAATCCCGCTTATATTGAGATATGCAATCATACACCTGGAGAAGCAGCTAGATTCAAACTAAGTCTGGGGCCGTTGTGAAAAACAGTGGTTCCTGCTTGCACAGCAGTTCCAAGGAAGCTCTGTCTGGTCAACAGAGACCTAGAATCTCTTACTAATAAACACTTAAAAGTGGTTCTTGGAAAGATGGTATCAGTAATTGATAGGTGTATCAGGAAAGGTTACTTGGTACTGTGAGTAATTAAAGAAGTATTGATAGATGGATGTGATTTGATGACTGGACCAATACCCACAAAGGTTTAATCTGTCCCTCACAATTCAAAACTGTGTAACCACATTTGCTACTAACTGGATAAGCGCTCGTGTTCACAGGACATGCCTGGCTAGATGTTTATTTTGGGCTTGCAGAAATTTTGCTTTGTAGTGCAAATTAAGGCTAGGGGCAGATTAACCCAGTGAGAGTGCAGAAGGAACTTATAAGGGGCTTTTTGCAATGATGCCATCTTCTAATACTGATCTTATGTTGTGGGAAATATTAAAAAATGAACACGCCAACTCTCAGTGGAGCCATGCCAAGCTCCCATGCTCATGTCACTTTGGTCAACTCTCTGGGGCTATTCCCCATGCCAGGTGATCTTGGTCTCTCAGGCCACCAATTCTCTGGCCCTGCAAGGCCACAGAACTCCTGCCAAGCCATTTCAATCCCTAATTACCCAGTAGAAACTTGACTCTTAAAGCTTAATTATCCAATCAGATTTATATAACATTTCTTTAGGTACTTCTCAGCCATTCGGTATTCCTCAGTTGAAAATTCTTTGTTTAGCTCTATACCACATTTTTAATAGAGTTATTTGATCCTCTGGAGTCTAACTTCTTGATTGCTTTGTATATATGGAATATTAGTCCTCTATTGTATTTAGGATGGTTGTATTTTTTTTTGTCCTATTGACAGTCTCCTCTGTCTTACAGATGCTTTACAATTATTCTAAAATTGTGAAAGTCTTAGCTACTTGTGGCTGTTTAAAATCACACAGAATCTGGATCTTCTTCGCGTCTATCTGCCTCCATGTTGGCTTCTCCCCTTCTTACTGCTCTTCCAACATCTCTATTTATCTCCCCAACTCCTAGCTCTGCTTCTCTGTTCCTGTCCAATCACTGGCCTCCCACCACCCTAATATGATTGGACAGGGAAAATCCTACAACAATGTTATGATTTCTCTTAATAAAATAACCAATGATGTCATTGCCCAAGCTATTTGGGGCCACTTGCTTGAAAGTCAACAGGTTGTCAATATCTTCAGTTTCATATAAGCTCCTTCCCAATCTCTTAATGGGAACCTACAGCTAGACATGTTCTATGGTAGCAGTAGATTTATGGTGTGTATTATCATATTTCTGTGGTTGGGGTTCTATGTTGTTTCATTCTTTTTTGGGGGGGTGAGTTGCTGCTCTAGTAACTTTATATATGTTTTATTTTGTGAAATAATTAGTTAAAGTTGGATGGGTAGGGAAGAGGAGAGGATCTGGAAGTACCTGGGGGAAGAGAAGAATGTGATCGAAATGTTAAAATTAAAATGGATTTAAATAATAAAGATATAATAAAAAGATACAGTATGATTTATCATTATACCTCAAATTTTTATTACCTAATGTTTATAGTATATTTGTACTCAGAGATTATAGTATTTGATTCTTCTTTGTTGAACTATCTGCTCAAAACCTTTTGTACTACGTGAACATTTTTTATTAGATATTTTCTTTATTGACATTTCAAATGTTATCCTCTTTCCTGGTTTCCTCCTGGAAGCCCCCTATTCCATACCTCTCTCTCTGTTTTTATGAGGGTGTACCCCTACTCACCCACTCCTACATCCCCCACCCTCACATTCCACCAAACTGAAGCATCTAGCCTTCACAGGACCAAGGACCTCTCCTCCCATTGATGTCCAACAAGGCCATCCTCTGCTACATATGAGGCTGGAGCCATGGGTTGCTCCATGTGTACACCTCAGTTGGTAGTTTAATTCCTGGGTGCACTGAGCGGGTCTGGTTCGTTGACATTGTTGTTCTTCTTATGGGGTTGCAAACCCCTTCAGCTCCTTCAGTCCTTTCCCTAACTCCTCCATTGGGGACCCCATGCTCAGTACAATAGTTGTCTGCGAGGATCTGCCTCAGTATTTGTCAGGCACTGACAGAGCCTCTCAGAAGCCAGCTACATCAGGCTCCTTTCAGCAAGCACTTCTTGGCATTAGCAGTAGTGTCTGGGCCTGGCTGGTATATCGGATAGATCCCCAGGAGGGGTAGTCTCTGGATGGCCTTACCTCTGGTCTTAGCTCCACAATTTGTCCCCCTATTTACTCCTGTGAGTATTTGGTTCCCCCTTCTAAGAAGGATCGAATCTTCACACTTTGGTCTTCCTTCTTCTGGAGCTTCATGATGTCTGTGAATTGTATCTTGAGTATTTAGTTTTGGAGCTAATATACACCTATCAGTGCATGCATACCATGTATATCATTTTCTGATTGGGTTACCTCACTCACGATATTTTCTAGTTCTATCCATTTGCCTAAGAATTTCATGAAGTCATTGTTTTTAATAAATGAGTAGTACTCCATTGTGTAAATGTACCACATTTTCTGGATCCATTCCTCTGTGGAAGAGCATCTGGGTTCTTTCAGGCTTCTGGCTTTTAAAAGTAAGGCTGCTATGAACATAGTAAACTTTTATATAGTAGGTAGCCATGTTATTTTCATCTGAAGAACAACTGTTTCCTCAAAATTTAACAGTAACAAGATGGAAAACTGAGAATAAAAGTAAAAAACAAACAAAAAAAAAACAAGCAAACAAACTAATAAACCTATAAGTTAGGAAGACAACTCAAAATTTCAGAGTGCTTGGCTGGACTTCCCATGAGCTAGGTTTTGGTTCTCAACACCTATGTTGGACATCTGATCCTGTCGAAACTTCTAGCAGCAGAGGATGTGATACCCTCTTCTGTCCTCTGTAGGGCACAAACACACGTGAGTATATGAAAGCGCGCAAACAACACACATAAATAAAAATATATGTTTATAAAAAGGCCTCATTTAATCCAGTATAAAATCTCATGCTGTTCAGGTCTTTTAAAAAAAGTAATTATTTACACACCTTGTATGTGTCCAAGAAGAAAAGTACTTGTCTGGTTTACTCAAAGTCCTAATGTTGAATGTGATATGCCTCTTCCTATAAAAATTTATTTATATGAATATATATATATATACATATTCATTTTTATTTTTAATTTATTTTTTATACTCTGTATTCCATTACCCACCCAATCATTCCGCAATATAATAAAATTTGATGGATGTTTTTAATATCTTGTACATTTGACCCAATTAGATAAGTAATGCCTAATTTCTTGTTAAAGAATCTTTGCATATGTGTTAGTGTGGTCTGTTGTTTTACACATTCTATTCATTTGGAATGCCTTTATGATACAAGTATCATTATAGACATTGACAGATTGATGGCTTTTCATTCACTCATTCTCTCCTGCTTTCTTAAGATAACTCATAGATATCACTGGATATTTCTTCTTAAACTCCTGGTGGGATTCTCAGTTTAATCAGAGTCCTGGAGTGTTTTCTTTTCATATGCTGGTAATAGGGTATTTTAAATTGGACATTCAGTACCTTTAGCTAGATCGAAAGTATTTTTTCCAGTTTATTATTTTCCACAAATGCAGCTTGGTTTTTGTGTTCTCAAAATTATTCTTACGAGTAGAATTGGTGGGCAGATGTCCTCCATAATATTTTTCATAATTATTGATATCTATAGAATCAAAATGAATTCCCATCCTACATTTATAAGGTTTGTATTTTGTGCCTCATACATAGGTTATACATTTTGTATTTAAGACTATACTTCTCATGATAATTTATCACTTCTTATATTTTATTTTATGGATCAGATTATATTTTAGTAAATATCCTATGTGCACTTGAGAAGAATATTAATTATTAAAAATTGCAGTAATACTGATACTAACATGTACCAATATCCACGTGTAATTGTCTCTTTGATATGCTTCACTAATGGCATGTAGTTAACCAAAGAAGAGTTTACTACTGAGTAAATTACATATAATTTTCCATACTCATCCATCTCAATCATTTGTTCAATTTGTCAAACTAGAACTGAACATATCACTATGTGAAATATTTGTATCAAAATATTTTACATAATAAAATATATAAGCATAGATGTTTCATAAATAATAATAATCTAATGTAACCAAGAAATAATGTGGGAAAATATAAACCACTCTTTGAAATGTAATTTTGTTAATGACTTTCTTTAAAATGGCATTTACAGTGCTGACTGAAGTATATTGTATTCATTTTAAATTCAGAGTTTGGTCCCCATCAAAACTGTATGATTGTATTATATGATAATCAGAAGACACCCATCAAATTCTCAACAATAAACTTTACCCAGAAAATATTTTATGTCTATGAACCAACATTGTTTAATTTTATACATTCTATTCTCAGAGCTTATAATGTTTTCTGTTGTAATTAAAACAAATCGTCTCCATGTCCATGACAAAACAATATACACAAGTTATCTTACATTACTACTTTATACATTAGAGCTATGAGAAATACTTATTTAGAAAATATGAGAAAAAATAGTATTTGGTTTATCATCTTGATAATTATCATTGATTGGTGAAAAAGATTATGTAAAATATCAGAATATATTTGAACACTGACATTTGAATTAAAATGCAAACACTTAGTAAATTTTCCACCTAAACAACTCACATGAGTGATCAAATTATATTTTTAAAAAAGTACAATATTACTTTGTTACTCAAATAGGCTTTCTGTAGCAGGAACTGCGAGAAGCCAACTCTATGTAAACTCCAGGGAACATGCAGCTTCAAAGGCATCTCTTTCAGGAGGACCCAATAGAAGACATCCTCAGAGACCAAGGAATGCTGACAAGGACTATGCCAGCTGTATAAAAGAGATGCTTTCTTGGGACCAATGGGGCGCTGGTGGAGGGTATTAAAGGATCTTGCAGCAGTTTTCTGATGAACCTGGTGTTGCGTTTTCTCACCTGATCCTGGAGTCTGTCATTGGCTCTGTAACACCTCACCTCCAAACCCCAAGGGCAGGTAGTTAGCAGTGCATAGTCCAGGACCCCACCAGCAGCTTTCTTTCCTTGAAATCACAGCAATCAATTACTTTTTTATTTTATTAGATATTTTCTTTATTTATATTTCAAATGCTATCCTGAAAGTTCCCTATACCCTCCCCACGCCCTGCTTTCCTGCCCACCCACTCCCACTTCTTGGCCCTGGCATTCCCCTGTACTGGGGCATATAAAGTTTGTGTCTTAATCAGGGTTTCTATTCCTGCACAAACATCATGACCAAGAAGCAAGTTGTGGAGGAAAGGGTTTATTCAGCTTACATTTACACATTGCTGTTCATCACTAAAAGAAGTCAGAACTGGAACTCAAGCAGGTCAGGGAGCAGGAGCTGATGCAGAGGCCATGGAGGGATGTTCTTTACTGGCTTGCTTCCCCTGGCTTGCTCAACTTGCTCTCATATGGAACCCAAGACTACCAGCCTAGGGATGGTCCCACCCACAAGGGGCCTTTCCCACTTGATCACTAATTGAGAAAANNCTTTACAGCTGGGTCTCATGTAGGCATTTCCTCAACTAAAGCTCCTTTCTCTGTGATAACTCCAGCTGTGTCAAGTTGACACAAAACTAGCCAGTACAGTTTGCAAGACCAAAGGGCCTCTCTTCCCAATGATCACTGACTAGGCCAGCTTCTGCTATATTGCAACTAGAGACACAGGCTCTGGGGGGCACTGGTTAGTTCATATTGTTGTTCCACCTATAGGGTTGCAGACCCCTTCAGCTCCTTAAAGAGCCCTATACCTGTTATTAGTATTACATATCAAACTGCCAATAGCTTAATGGTTTAAGTTCTCATTTTTTTGAGTCATGTAAGTTATCTGTGTTCTATAGTGTATTCTGTAAGACTTTCCTGAGAGATGGTTCAGAACCTTCTAAAGGCATGATGAAAGTATATGGAAAC
Source organism: Mus pahari (assembly GCF_900095145.1). Lineage (NCBI taxonomy): Eukaryota > Metazoa > Chordata > Mammalia > Rodentia > Muridae > Mus > Mus pahari. The sequence goes on from NC_034598.1 coordinate 73,901,747, forward strand.
ACTTGGAGAGTGTAGCATCTGTCTTCCCTCCTCCAATCTGTCCCTGCAATGGCTCATCTCTAGTAAGGTGGTTTCAAGGCATCTAGATTCTAATATTTTGTCTCATGGTTTCTTAAACAAATTTCTATGATAGAACCATAGAAAGTCTCAGAGGCTGTATGTTTTCACTTTCATTTTAATGTAGCCAAGGTCCCTGGTAACTATCAGCTATCACAAGCATAAATGATAGGAAGCCTAAGTGTGATCGGACAATTGCTTAATCTGAATCATTGAATATGATTCCTCTTGCACTACACAGTAATTAACAAAGAGATCCACAACTCTATATTGTGTAGAGTGAGAGACTTAGACCCAATTCGATGTCTTTGTTAAACCCTTCTGTTCTTGTCAGGCACTGGCAGAGCCTCTCAGGGGACAGCAATATCAGGCTCCTGTCAGCAAGCATTTGTTAGCATCCACAGTAGTGTCTGGGTTTGGTGACTGTACATGGGATGGACTGTCCCCAGGTGGGGCAGTCTCTGGATGGGCATTCCCTAAGTCTCTGTGCCACACTTTGTCTCTGTAACTCCTTTCGTGGATATTTTGTTCCCGCTTTAAGAAGGATCAAAGTAGCCACACTTTGGTTTTTCCTTCTTATTGAGTTTTATGTGGCTTGTGAATGGTATCTTAGGTATTCCAGGCTTCTGGTCTAAAATCCGTTTGTCAGTGAGTGCATAACATGTGTGTTCTGTTTGATTAGGTTACTTCACTCAGGATGATTCATTTGACTAAGAATTTCATTAGTTCAGAAGTTGATGTTCACAGCCAGCCATTGGACTGAGCACAGGGTCCCCAATGAAGGAGCTAGTGAAAGGACCTATGGAGCCGAAGGGGATTGCAGCCCCATAGGAGCAACAAAATATGAACTAACCAGTAACCCCCACAAACACACACCGCACCCCCGAGCTACGAAGAACTAAACCACCAAACAAAAAGTACACATTGTGGGACTCATGGCTCCAGCTGCATATGTAGCAGAGCATGGCCTAGTTAGTTATCAATGGGAGGAGAGGCCCTTGGTCCTGAGAAGGCTCTATGCCCCAGTGTAAGGGAATGCCAGGGTCAGGAAGTGGGAGTGGGTGGGTTGGTGAGCAGGGGAAGGGGGAGAGGATAGGATGTTTTCAGAGGGGAAACCAGGAAAGAGGAAAACATTTGAAATGTAAAGAAAGAAAATATCTAATAAAAAGAAAAAAGAAAAACTCCTCTGTTCTAGGCTTTTCTTCTATAAATAGGAGGAGGAGGAGAAGGAGGAAAATTTCTTAGAGCAAGGTATATGTTTTCACTTTCATTTTAATGTAGCTGAGGTCACTGGTAACTATCAACTATCACAAGCATAAAAGGTGACTGAGGGCTCTGACAATACAAATCCTTCAGAAACAAAAGGACGGATAGACATGTGAATTCCATATATCTGAATTACAGAAATATATTTTAACTATTAAGTGCCACTCTATCTTGAAAATTATCAGTCATAAAATTATCATCTACTACTCAATTCAATTCTTTGAATTTACTTCTAAAAGTTCATAAAAACTTTCAAACAAGCATATTGTATAATAAAGCTTGTTATTATTTCCAGCAAAGACTAGATTTTTTTTCCCTAGCTGTTTCCTTAAAAATACTTAAAGTTTTTGCAAATCTCTGTTGTAGTCAGAAATACATCTTAAAATTGTTTCTCTATATTAAATGAATATTCTTTAAGCAGACTAAATTATGCTATGTGGTTAAATCCTGTTTAATTATATCAATGTAATACACGAGTCAGCCTTACATGTGTAACTACAATTTAGAAAGGATTTGTATAGCTTTAGAAAAATTAATCTATCCAACAATAATGCAATGTTGTTCACATACCAATAATCACTTCAATTTACTGAAAATATAAAAGAATGAATAAACAAAAGAAAAATGATTTAAGCCAGTAGGCAATTTTTAAGTAGTCAATTTATAATTTTTTTTACGAGATAAGAGCTTGGTATGTAACTTAGATTAGCCTTGAACTTGGAACCTGTCTTCTTTACCTCCCTATTAATAAGAAATAATATTTTACTGCTATCTCCATAACAGTTCAGTTTTTGAAAGCATATTTTAACATGTTTAGATCTTCTATTTTGGTGATCATGAGCAACCGCTGCCCTCTATGATTTGTGAATATTTAAACCAAATGTCACATTCAATATTTTCTATTTCAGTGACTGTAGATTTGTTTAATCATTGACCTTATTGTGTGTGAGAGGGCATCTGAAATATCTAACATCTATAGGGTGCCTCTCACCAGTTGCTTATATGGTTTTTTTATCTTGAAAGATGTCAATCCACATGAGCAAGTGTCTATTCACCTCAAATAACAAACTGATAACAGATAAAATTATAGATACCACAAGAGTCCAACTTGGTGAACTTTTATTAAGTTATTTTTGGATGGAACACAGGCCCCCCAATGGAGGAGCTAGAGAAAGTATCCAAGGAGCTGAAGGGGTCTACAATCCTATAGGTGTAACAACAGTATGTACTAACCAGCTCATGTCGCTAGCTGCGTATGTAGCAGGAGTTTTAGTAGGGTTAATTAGAGGAATATGGATAAGTGATTATATAGAACAGCAGAAATGTCTAAATAATTACATTATCAACAAAGCCAAAATCACTGTAAGTGACAGCTCTTGAACTCCAGGATTCTGGAGCACACCACAAAACTTGTAAACAGCTCAATAGGCTGGAAACTGTCTCTGTTAGGCAGATAAGGGTTTGAGCCTCCTTTATATTATTTGATTTATATTATTTTATCACTGCTGCTTCTGTTCATCTTTGCATATCTATGACTTAGCTTGCCTGAGAATAGCTCTCAGCAATCTTTATGACTTCTACATACTTGGGAGGGAAAGGGCTAGTGAATCTGGTCAGTTTCAGGGAGTTCCTGATACTATTGAGTAGTTTACTTTCTGAGCTAAAGATGCTTACTGTAAAGAGACGGAATGTTTTTCTTTCCTTTAGAACACACTGTGTCTCAAAGAGCTTCCTCAAGTGTGTTATCTTGGAGGAAAGTGTTCTAACATTTTTAATTTATAACTTATAAATTAAAAAAAACAATATATTTTTTAACTTATTCTTGATCTTGGGCTGTCTCAAGCTGGGAAAATAAAAGTCCTTGAGCTGCCACAAGAGGGGATGATATTAGCATTTTTAGATCTTGTTTTATGAATTATCACATTATTATCTTCATTATATGAACAGTTCTAGATAAACTTCTGAGAATCTTGCTTTTTTTTCATAGATTTTCCCGCTGCATTATAGTTAGCAAACTTATGTTTCCTGAGTTAGCACTGTTATGTGTGCTGTAATCATGAAACACATGTATGCTTCAAGTTACTGTCTACAAAGAACAGTCTTTGTAGATGATTTTTTTTTCTTTTTTCTCTCTGTCTACCATGAGATGAGTGGTTTTGCTCTGCCAAACTATCCTCATCATGGAGTCTGGCTTACTAACTAGAGTGAGGTTCAGCACAGTCAAGGGTCCTGGGGTTGAAATTTCTGAAACTATGAATCTATAGAACTTAATCCTTCATACTATAAGCTGACATTCATTTGTTCTTTTTTCCTATAGAGATTAAGGAACATGTCAATGACAATACAGAATCACAATTATTTCTTTTTTGTTATGAATAAAACTTGGCTGAAAGGGAGTCTCAGTGAGTCATAGATGCCAGCCATCAACATCTTGTATCCACACCATGTTTAGCAGAATCTGCTAGCTATCTGATAATAGTGACATTGCACAAACCATCTAAATATTTGCTATTAGTATTGCACAATACATGCCAAACCCATCTATGTGTTATTGATGGTCTATGAAGGAGTATGGACAAAATTGTGAATATTGGTTGTGCTTGTCATTCACCATATTTTTTGTACATTTAAAGATGTAGGTACATTTTGGATTAAGAAATAACGCCATTCTCATAATTGAATTACATTTTAAGTACATGAAATGGAACGTAGTACAAGGTAAAACACATAAAATATTTCTTAACAAATTCTATTAAAATACCAGAAAATAAGCACTTAGTACATGTGCTAATTATTTGTGAAAAACCGTATAATCGTGTTCAGAAACAGGTTCTCTACAAATTTATTTTTAAATAAAAACACTGACTTTTTAGTTGTTCTTAATAATTTCAGGTGACAGGTATTTAAGAGAGAGGTTCTAGAGGCAGCTTTTTAAACTAAGATATTTCATAGGAAAAAAGCCATACTGCCATTATCTTGGTATAGATATATTATGTTTGTGAAAGTTTATTTACAAAGCTCTTATTTCCTCTACAATACTATTTTCAGTCCACATTATAGAGTAGATAGTCTCTCCTATTTTACACATAATTTCAGATTGTCTGAACTGCTAATTCTGTATCACAAAGGAAGCAACACAAATACAGCTGTCTCGCTCATCAAACAACAGTGTTTTCTCTTGAGCTACAAACTGCATATGCATATTGATAGAGAAAACAACAGAAGCTCCACATGGACAGGCATCTGCAATTTTCAAGCACTTATGACAATAACTAGCCAGGATATTTGTTTGTCTCCTGGTTAAACACTGCCTTCTATATAAAGATTATCATTCTTATTGGATATGCTTTTCTTTCTCTATTTCTTTCTGTAGTTTTGTTCCAATTCTATTTTTATTGGAGATGATTAGTAAATGATATAATAATTCGCACTGCGGTAAGAGATGAAAAATGCTTGATATAAATGTATGTTTTATTAAAGCTTCTCCAAATACATAGCTCTGCGAAGTTGGACCTTCTGTAGTGTCATTTTTCAATGACTGTTAAAATTAAACAATAATGAACAGTCCCAGGTGGTTCATTTTAAGAAAAACAAAAAGGAAATTTGCAGTGAAGTCATCATTTGAGTTAAAATTAAATCCTATTGAGTTATGTATGTGTCAAACGCTATTTGAAGCATTTTCTATTGATGTTAGAGGAGGACATTATTATTCTCAATCCTCTCTAACATATCAAAATTTCCCTGTTAAAACTAGGTAAACACTCACTTTAATATAATGTTTAAAAATTTTATTTAATATTTGATGAGAATAAAAAATATCTGTAGAGGTAAAAGGATTAAAAAAAAAATCTTCCTATGGTGAAGTTCAGAGATCTGGAATAAAGTTGAATTATACAACCTAAACTAGATAAGTATAAGATTTGAAGAATGAAACTTTTATTTAATGAAACAAGTTAAGTTTATTTTTAAAAAAATCAATAAAACGAATTAGATACAATGTCAAGAGTGACATCAGGCCAGAAAGATTTTATGTGATTTAATTGATTAGAATATTCTAAGGAATGTAAAGAACATTTTATCAGAATGAGAACACACATATATACACACGATTATTTTCATAATATCAGTTTTATATTTCATCAATTAATGTATTATAGAAGCTGCAATTTTAACACAGTATACACTTATTTTACCTGAATAAAATTTTTGAATGTCAAAATAGTTGTAGAAATTGCACAGTTTATGAAGTCATCCATGTTTTCTACTGTCTTACTGTTTTAGATTTCTTATGTAAAATTGTCTACTTTGGGATCCCAACTCTTCCTTATATCTTTTACCTAAAACTTACTTACTCATTAGAGAAGCTTAATTGAAGAGTTGATGAAAATTAAGAAAGATATTGAAGTTTGAACAGCATGGAGAAATACAGAGAAAGAGATAGATCAATCTATAGATAGATCAATAGATTAGATAGATAGATAGATAGATAGATAGATAGATAGATAGATAGATAGATAGATAAACAGAGAAACTGTAGTCCAATCCTTCTATCAAGATATTCTGGAACCTATGAGATAGAGCTAACAGAATGATTGTAGCAGATAGAGGTGGTGGTTGCCTCCATGTAAATAGCATCTTCCAGATAGAACATGTCAGACACATATTTGAACTCACAGGGACCCTGGCAGCATGTACAAGTCCTGCACAGGTTTAAAACAGACAAAAATCCCAACACTGAGAAGGTGAAGTAGACACAAAACTAATTCCCTGTCCAATGGATATATGCTGGGAAAAGATGTATTTTATCCAACAGTATCACTGAATATATCACTGAGTATATCAACCATATTCTACAGCAGGCCAAAGGCCTAAAGTTATTAATCAAACAAAACAGACTTATTTTATACACTGTTTGATTTGCTGTGAAGTATTTTGTCCTTTAATTTCATTTCTAGTTTTAGTTTTAGTTTGTCTACTTTCATTTTTTTCTTTTCTATTGCTGTTTCACATTTTTGAGAAGGAAAAAAGAGAAGCAGAGTATGAATATGCAATTAGATGAGTAGGGGGATTGGAGGATATGGGAGAATAAAGATTATAATGAATATATTCTATATGAAAGCTTTAAATAAGAATATACACACATACACACACATATTCCTTTTCAAGATTAATAAAATAAAGTGGGAGTTCAGAAAATAGGTCAGTCAGAGAAATGCTTGCCAAGGAAACACGAGGCCTTGAGTGTGGGAGCCAAACCCGTGAGGAATGTAGCCCACCCAGCAGCTTTTTTCAAGTCCCATGCAAACAGACATAGAAAGATTGCTGTGCCTTTCTCTCAAGACAATCTACAAGAAATATCAATTTCTAGGTTCAATGACAGACATAACCTTAAGAAAACCTTGTGTCCTGTACCTACCCAAGATGCTGAAGATATCATTCCTCAAACTCTGTTCTCCATGTGTGTGAACACACACACACACACACACACACACACACACACACACGTCCCTGTGTTTGGGTCCTCGTGCCAAAAAACACACACATACACACATATACACACACATTCACACACACACACAAATACACACACAAAAACACACACAGACACACACACAGAAACACACACACACACACACACACACATGGAAATGGTTAATGGAGCACTCAAAATTCCATATTTACAAAATTAAGTTTTCAAGAAGCATCACTCATCTTTCAGTAAGACTAAAACAAGTAAGCCTTGCTTTCATAAGACATAATCTTGCCAACATAGAAAACTAGCTTCTGAGCTACTTAATCCATGAGATTTGCATTCAAATAATGAATGTGAATGCTTTTTATTTAACTGTCAGTTTACTCAAGCCTCTCACAAGGATGCTGCAATCCCTCCACCCTTCCTTTTCTACAGGAAGGAGTTCTTGTAAGTATCCTGTAATGATACCACCATTAGTCTTTACAAGGATGTCCTTAAGAGGCCCTTGTAAGTAACCCCACAGGAATTCATGCACCATACATATGCAAAGGAGTAACTTCTTAAGAGCACGCATTCATTTGTAACTAGAAGTTATAAGGAAAAAATGAGAAAATCATGCAATTGAGACCTGACAAATGATGCTGGATGTCATAATGAAAATCTTGTAACTAGTTCTAATTTTACGTAATACATCTCCATTTATTTAATATTGCCAATTGAGAAATATTTGTTACATACTTCTCTTTTCCACTGGGGATATTTCTTTTTTTCTATGAGTTTCCTTTATTGAAATATTTCATCTACTCACTTTTCATTTAGTTTTAATTTTTTCTAATAGAGAAATTTCTGCCTAAAAAGGGTTTTCTAAAGGAATTCTACTCAATCATCATTGTGAAATGAATGCATGTTTTCAGCACTTAAATCTAAGCCCTTATTTAAAGCTTTCTATTACAAGGAAAATACCAATTCTTTGGCCAAACTTGAGCTTAGCAAAAATATCAATTGCCTTAAATAATCTTTACATAAATTTTGATTTGTAGGAAATCAAATGAAGGCCAGTTACAGATAAGAAATGAGTACTATCTCTAGCTCCTTCATTGGGGATCCTGTGCTCCATCTAATAGATGACTATGAGCATCCACTTCTGTATTAATCAAGTACCCAAGGAGCTGAAGGGATTTGCAGGCCCCTAGGAGGAACTACAATATGAACTAACCAGTAACCCCAGAGCTCCCTGGGACTAAACCACCAATCAAAGAAAACACATGGTGGGACTTGTGACTCTAGCTGCATATGTAGCAGAGGATGGCATAGTCGGTCTTTAATGGGAGGAGAGGCCCTTAGTTCTGTGAAGGTTCTATGCCCCAGCACAGGGAAATGCCTGGGCCAAGAAGTGGGAGTTGGTGGGTAGAGGGGAGAGGATAGGGGATTTTCAGAGAGGAAACTAGGAAAGGGGATAACATTTGAAATGTAAATAAAGAAAATATCTAATAAAAAAAGAAATGAGTACTATAACTAGAGAGTACTAAGCTCAGTTTCATATAATTAGCATTAAATTATTTATATTATTTCATTATTGGTGGGATTTAGGTTCCTAGGTCTGTTAGCACCAGGATACTGCAAGCGCTGCCTAACCATGTGATCCTTAACCTGCGTTGCCAGGACAACGACCTTCTATCCCACAATTCACTTGGCTCAGTTCCCACTCTCACTGGTGTGACATCATTTTCTGTATAAGAGAGGAAGCCAATCCCTCCTCTCTCTCTCTCCTCTTCTCTACAAGTCTACCCGCTTCTCCATCCCCCCCCCCATTCCCGCATAATAAACCTCTCCCACGTGGAACACCTTGGCCTGGTCAGCTGCTTGGTTTTTCTGCCCAAAATATAAAAAGTTCCACATTTAAAAAATAGTTAAAACTGTTATCTACTATCAAGGCATTATACTTATGATGAGGAATGTAAACTATATTGCATAGAATTTCAAGATAAGAATATAATAAAGAAGTTAACTATACCTTTATGATTTCCTTGATTTTAAGACCATCATGAGGGTCTAATATTAAAAGCTAAGGAATATATAGGTTTTAATATTATATTCAACTCTAAGTATGTCCTGCAACACTAGTTTTTTAAAATTATTATTATTATTCATTTTTTTTTTCATTCCAGGCATTATCCCCATCCTGGTCCACCTTCTGACTGTTCCTCATCCCATTTCTCTTCCGCCACCTCCAAAAGGATGTCCCTACCTCCAACCCCACACCACCAGACCTCCCCACTCTCTGGGGCCTTAAATCTCTTGAGAGTTATGTGCATCCTCTCTCACTGAGGCCAGACCAGGCAGTCCTCTGCTGTATATGTGTCAGGGTCCTCAGACAAACTCATGTGTACTGCCTGGTTGCTGGCTCACTATCTGAGAGATCTCGGGGGTCTAAGTTAGTTGAGATCACTGGTCTTCCTATGGGATTACCCTCCTCCTCAGCTTCTTACAGCTTTTCTCTAATTCAACCACAAGTGTCCCTGGCTTCTGTCCATTTGTTAGGTGCTAGTATATGCATCTGACTCTTTCAGCTGTTTGTTGAGCCTCTCAGAGGACAGCCATGTTATACTCCTGTCTGTGAGCACACCATAGCATCAGTAATAGTGGCTGGCCTTGGAGCCTTCCCTTGAGCTGGATTCCAGTTTGGACCAGTCACTGAATCTTCTTTCCCTCTGTCTTTTCTGCATTTTTGTTCTTGGAGTTCTTTTAAATGGGAACAATTATACATCAGTGTTTTTGATTGAGGAATAGCAACCAAACAAGTCAAAAATATTTACTGTCTCTCAAGAAAAAAATGTATGATGACCTCAGAAAATTGAGAGATCTCCCATGCTCATGGATTGGTAGAATTAACATAGAAAAATGGCCATCCTACAGAAAGCAATCTACAGATTCAAAGTAATCCCCATCAAAATTCCAACACAATTATTCAAAGACATGGAAAGAGCAATTCTCAAATTCTTCTGGAAAACAACAAACCCAGGATAGTGAAAACAGATCTTAACAATAAAAGAACTTCTAGGAGAATCTCCATCCTTGACTTCAAACTACATACAGAGAAATAGTGATAAAGCCTGCATGGTATTTGCTGTATCCACTCCAGTAGTGACAGGAATGACAGGCCCCAGAAACCTGGATGCTGTCCCAAGGCAAAAAGTTGACAGAAACTTATTCTCCTGGAAATTTGGCATTCCAATAGCTAGAATGCCCCAGATTTGTCCCTGCAATAGTGTTGTGGGTCTTGCGTGCTTTCTTACAGTATTTTACTGGATCAGAGCTAGAAATCTCAGGGCAAGGTTAGCAAAGTATACTTAGAAACTTCCTTACAGTCAGGTATGACAGATTGCATCACTTATTAGTAGAAAGTACCCCCACACAATCACTGAGAATAATAGCTGAGCTACTCCCATATGCAAGAATTTATAGTTATCTAGGAAGAAGGAAGGTTGTGGTCTAAGGAGGAACCAGAATAGATACTTACAACTAAACATAGCTGAGTTAAACCCATACACAGGAAATTACAATGGCCTAGGGGGAAGGTGGACTATACAATAGACTAGAATAGAAACTATGGCAAGGGCATGAAACCCTTGCCTCTGACTTCTAAGATTAAGCTGACTTTAGGCGGGGCTGCTTTTGATTCCAGTTGTTAACATTGAATTTTATCCCACTTGGTTCCTGCCAGTCCTTTGAAGGCATTCCTCTGTTTTGTGTCAGATACGTCAATGTAGCTTGCCTGCTGTGATGTCCTACTCCTTTGTTTTCTGTATTATATAAAACTGATGCTCATTTTGAGACGAATTACATTCAGATACACACTCTCTCTGTGTCTGTATTTGTCATTTCTTGCCAACTCCTTGCCCACCTGCCCGGAACCCTGATTTCTTCCGCGGATTGAGGGAGGCCAACTGGGGCTGCTCTGCAGCAGGTATTGGTACAAAGATATTAAGATTGATTAATGGAATAGAATCGAAGGCCCAGAAATAAAACCACACACTTAGGGACACTTACTCTTTGACAAAGACGCCAAAAATATACAATGGAATAAAGAAAGCATCTTCAATAAATGGTACTGCTCTAACTGGCAGTCTCTATGTAGAAAAATGAAAATAGATCTATATTTTGTCACCTTGCACAGAGCTCAAATCCAAGTGGATTAATGACTTCAACATAAAAGCAGATACACTAAATCTAATAGAAAAGAAAGTGGAAAAGGGTCTCAAACTCATTGGCATGGAGGTGGAGATTTCTTAAACAGCACTCCAATGACTTGGACTCTAAGAGCAAGAATCAATAGATGGGACCTCATGAAACTGAAAAGATTCGGTACAGCAAAGGATATAGTCAATAGGACAAATCAGCAACCAGCAGATTGGGGAAAAGTCTGTACTTGTATACCTACTGTTCTTTTAGAGGAGCAGACTTTTACGGTTGTAGATAACTGAAGCTATTATAAGTTGATAGGTACCAAGATGAGTAGAAACAAATACTACATATAGAGAGATGCACATATTTTCAATTATGCGCATAGACAACATGAGGGGTATATGAACATAGTATATTTTTGTATATTGTATATAGTACACATGCATATCTACATACGGAGACACCTACACATTGGCAGTTCAACTTACTGGGCAAAGAAACACTAACTGATAGAAATTCTGCTGAGTAATGGTTTTCAGTAGTAATGTAATTACTGAATGAATTACTTAGTTCATTTATACTACTGCAATAATACGTTACACTAGGGAATTTCTCGATCATGAAGATTCAAGGTTCAGATGCCAATAGTGTTTGGTAAATGCCCACTTCATTGGCCTCATTTTCTGTACTGTTGAAACTGTCACATAACATGACAACACATACACAGAGCAGCAGGTATCTTCCACAAAGCACTAATCACACACAGGTTTCCTCCAGAAGAAAATGCATTCCTTCATATGACCTATTTCCCCTATACAATGCTACTTGTATGTTTTCAAGACTATTTGTCCCTGAACAACCAGCTGGCCAAGTAACCTTATGTCTTAATGAGATCAATATCTCAAATATTCCATTGAAGGGATAGAAATCTGATTAATATTAGAGGTCTAATGAACATACCAGTACCTTTTACATTTTGAAGTAAAATATCATCAATGTATTAGTACAATTACAACTTGAGAACATTTCAAGAGAAATTTATGTTCTAAAAGTTTTTGAGAGTTGGAAGGTAAGAGGTAGAAAACTTTTTACTTCCTATGCAAGTCTTTTATTTTGGCTGAAAGATTATACAACTGTAATTTTGCTTCTTTAGAGTGAAACATCCATGATAGTTAATGAGGTAATTGGAGATACTTAAATGATTATAATTGGATTCCATTTTACCTATGCAAATAAATTACAAATGAATTAATCAGTTAAATAATAAATACTGGTACAAAGCAGCTCTCATTTTAATCAGTATTAAAATTTAGCATTCTGAAAATAAGATCTTGAACATTAATGCACAGAACTTGGTTTATGTTTAAATCTTTGGTAAATTTAAATTACACGATTTCTGTATAGTTCTGAGGAAAAAAAATCCTAGGATTTAACTCATTCGTTATTTATATACTCATTCCTTTGTCAACAAGCATTACAGTGACCACATTCATAATACGATTTTATGTGGTAATGGTTAAGCAGCAAATTGAATGGATAAAAATGCATGGCTTTACGGAATGCCACATTATACATACTTTCTTAACTTCAGCTAAGTGTTAAGGACATTTTTTAATATTTTTACATAACTCAGAGAAATATGATGGACATATATCTAAATGTAAAGATGCATCCTGAGATTAATATACTAATTTGTATTACTTCCAACCAAGAGTTTCCAACTTCTCAAAATGAGTATTTGTGTGTGTGTGTGTGTGTGTGTGTGAGAGTGTGTGTGTGTTCAGTTATATGGATTTTCTTCATTAGATAAGAATTGTCAACTAATCTAAAAAATCACTTCCTATACAGATTTCATTTTCTATTTAATTGAAATGGTATCAATCCTGGTAGGATAAAGTAGGGAATTATCTTGGTTAGAATATTGATTAGAATGTTGTTTTGATTAGTAAAATGATTTGCTGAATGAATCATGATTTATTTCCCTTTAATTTCCACAGAAGGCGATACCCCAATGTAAATCACAGAAAGACCACGATTTTTGAAGATTTGATATATTTCTTCAGGTAGTTTGTACTAAATAATGAAGAGCTTCTTTAATGTAAAACATTTGCAAAATGAGGTTTTAAAACTCAGTGTAAAGGTATGGTACTTTATGGTCTGCTTCTGGACACTCTAAGCTGATATGATATTCATGCAGCTAGCAAGGATTTCCTTAGTCTTCTTCAAAAGGATGTATTTCAGTGTCTACTACCTAACTTAATGTGTAGAGAGAATAACTTTATTACTGCTAGATGAAGAAAATAGTATTGCCAGAAATAAAAATATAAACATCCAAATAAACTAAGTTACCTGTGAAAATAAGGTAATTATAAGATTTAGCAGAGATTCCTTAGCCAGAATCTAGTCAAGCTCTTTTGAGTCCTTTCTTAAGAAAGCCTTAGTGATCTTAAATGAAAATGCTTTCCTAATACAGACACAAGTATACAGATTATTGTGATGTCTCTTTCTAGGGCAAGAGTGACATATGAAACGCTCTGAGTCTGGAATGAGGTAGAAGAAACACCAGAGAAGTGATGATTCTGTGGAGGAGACTAAGTCTTTCACTCAAATACATTGTTTCTTTACCTCAATCTTGGCAGGTAACTATTACAGAATGTAAGAAATGTGAGCCAGATTATGAAAAGCCACTTCTTTACAATGCTTAAAAGTATAAAAAAAATAGTTAAGTTAACCTCTGAAAGTTGAGTTTCTCCACACCACTTACAAGGTACACATGACTCATTGTATAACTATGTTCTCTTTTGTCTTCTATGCTACAATGTACATTTACACTCTGACAATTTTTTTGATGAATGTGAAAAGACTCCTTCAGCAAGAAGGCTATTTGAATAACAAACAAAAATATAGAGCCACGTTTGCAACAAGACTGTGAAATATTCTGCCCTAAGTTATGCACTTATCTTAAAAGCTCTCCTCCCTACGCCCAGGAGTATCACTGGTGGAAGTGGTGCAATGATTGTAGCAGCAGACCGCAGTGGATGAATGTGCCAAAACAATGTCGATTGCACATGACAGAGCTATTGCACACATAAACTCAGCTGTGATTAAACAAGATTGAGCCAGCTCAAACCCCAGCTTCCCTATCTGAGGCGTTATGACTGCTGTGGAAGTGATAGTCAATTTTCTTTAGGGATATGATGCATGAGTTTACCTAGAATCCTATGGGGAGGCCTACATTCATGTACACTGTGTAACACTTTCAGAGGTTAGCCAAACTGTAGAGATTCAGTGGATTGAAAAATAATAAGCCTCTGAAGTTTGGAGGGAAAGTGTTTAAAGGAGTAGGGGAAGAATTGGAGGAGAAAAATGAGGAAAGATTTGATCAAATCAGATCATAGGTATATAGAAATTCCCAAACAATAAACATCAGATCCCTTATGAATCAATTAGCACTGGTGGATAGGTAAGGTAGAAATATGAATTGCATGGCCTTTAAAAAAAAAAAAAAAAAGATCACCCAGACTACCAAACAGGACAAAAGAAATAATAGAACACATCAAAGCAGACTATAATAATAATAATAGTACCTGGATTTCTAGACTATAAGAACAAAGCCTGTCAAGTTTCTGAAGTTTCTCTGTTTTCCAATTTTTATTATTTTAGATATTTACATCCCTGTTGTTGCTGCCCTCAGTCCCCCTTCCAACAGTTCCTCATCCCATTCCTCCTCCACCTTGCCTCCAAGAAGATGTTCACGCTCCCAGGTCTTCTCATTCCCTGGGGCCTCAAGTCTCTGGAAGATAGGCCCAACTTCTCCCACTAAGGCCTGACCAGGCAAACCTCTGCTCTATATGTGCCAGGAGCCTCAAACTGGCCAGTGTATGCTTCCGGTTGATGGCTCAGTCTCTGGGAGCTCCCTGGGGTCTGGGTAAGTTCAGACCACTGGTCTTCTTATGGAGTTGCCCTCCCCTTCAGCTTCTTCAATCCTTCCCCTAATTCAATCATAGGGGTCCCCAACTTCAGTCCATTGGTTGGTTATAAGTATCTGTGTCTGTTTCAGTCAGCCGCTGGTTGGGCCTCTCAGGGGACAGCCCTGCAGGCTTCTGTATTTAAGCACATCATAGCATTAATAATAGTGTCCGGTCTTGGTGTCCTCCCATGAGATGGATCCCAAGTTGTCAGTCATTGGACTGCCTTTTCTTCTCTTTTCAATTTACGTTTTCATTTAAAAAGCAGTGATGTGAGGCTGGACTAAAGAAGAAAGAATCATAATCTCAACTTTCTCAACTTTTGTTAACATAAAAGTTAACACAGTTAACATGATAGAGGCAGAAAGCATATTTTAAAAAAAATTAGAGAAACAACTTTAGTAGAAACTGTTCATGTTTCTGTCCATTATCTAATAACATTTAAATTCAGAAAAGTAATTGGGGGTAAAACAGCATGGTAGCTTACATTCATTTGATCCAGTTAATTATCTGTTAATTCTTTAGTCTCTGTAAAGCTATGTCTGAGAAATGTACAGGTGAATTTGCATAATGACTGTTGGAATGATGTTCTTAAATTCTATACTCACAAAGTTCATGAGAAATAAGTGGAGAACACTATATGTGAAGGTATTCCCCCTGAATTCTCAGTTAATTTTCATCCATAGAGAAAAAGCACTATTCTTCACAGAGAATTGACTCTACGTATGTGCTATTCTGTATTCCAGTTCAAAGCACAAAGTAAGGCAGAAGTTTCTCATGGAAAGCCTTTCAGAGGTTGATATTGTTGCCTCTGGGATGGAAATTACAATAGTTTCCTATGAGTTTCACAAATTTATTTCCTCATCCTGTTATGTGTGTTTTCTTACCCCATACGTGATTGAGAAAAAAGACAAGGTCTGAAAAAGAGAAGTTAAGACAAATTTAGGAAAAAAAATCTTCCTCAAACCAAACACTCACTGTTCTCCATAGTCATTTATGGCCGAAATGCTTTCTCTACATTAGAATTAAAAAGAAATTAGAAATATATAGGCATGTATGACATATGTCTTATTAATTTTGAACTCTTTTAACTGTTTTTTTTTTCTTTTTGATTCATCTCTCATACAATAGATCCCAATTCTTCTCTTCTCCTTCCATTCTGACTGGCAACCCTGATGCCCAACGCATCTCTCTTCACAACCAAATCCTCACCTCCTCCATTTCTCTTCAGAAAAGAACAGACCTCCCAGGGATGCTGAACAAACACATCACACCAAGATGCCGTAAGACTAGGCACAAACCTTCATATCAATCCCGGGGGAGGAAATCCAGGAGAAGGAAAGGGTTTACAAAATAGGCAGAGAAATCAGAGACACCTTCACACACAATGTTACAAGTCCTATACCAAAGTAAACAACCGCAACACATATACAGTAGACTTAGTACAGACCCTTGCAGGTTCTTTGACTGAACCCCTATGAGCCATGTTTCTTGATTGATTCAGGGGTTCCTTTTGTTGATTTATTTTATGTTTTGGATTTTATTACTGCTTGTATTTTGTTTATGCCTGAATTTGGATAAGCTATAATGTTTAAAAATAATTATGATCTCTAGGCTCTGGGGTTGTTATCCTATCCATTTTATGACAACCCCCCCTACCACCTTTTTTTTTTTTACATTTATTTATTTATTTAGGTTTTTTTTTTCTTTTCAGCTCAGGCTTTATCCCCCTCAAGGTCTGCCCCTCTGATTATTCTTCTTCCCATACCTCCTATCCTTCCCCCATCTCCATTGAGGATGTCCCCACCTCACCAGACTTCCCCACTCCCTGGGGGCCTCAAGTCTTTCAAGAGTTAGGTGCATCTTCTCTCACTGGCCATACCAGATAGTCCTCTAATATATATGTTAGGGGCCTCATATCAGCTGGTGTATGCTGCCTGGTTGGTGGCTCAGTGTTAGAGATCTCAGGGGTCCAGGTTAGTTGAGACTGCTGGTTTTCTAATGGGGTTGCCCTCCTCCTCAGATTTTTCCAGCTTTTCTCCAATTCAACTGCAGGGTTTCTGGCTTCTGTCCAACAGTTGTGTGTTAAGTATCTGCATCTGACTCTTTCAGCTGCTTGTTGGGCCTCTCAGAGGGCAGTCACGCTAGGCTCCTGCCTGTAAGCATACCAGAGCATCCGTGTCAGGCCTTCAGGCCTCTCCTTGAGCTGAATCCCAAGTTGTTCCTGTCACTCCTTTTCCTCAGGCTCTTCTCCATTTTTGTCTCTACGGTTCTTTCAGACAGGAACAATTCTGGGTCTGAGTTTTTGACTATGGGATAGCAAACCCATCGCTCCTCTTGTTGTCCTTTCTCCTGGAGGTGGACTCTACAAGTTCCCTCCCTGCACTGTTGGGCATTTATTCTAAGGTCCCTCCCTTTGAGTACTGGGCCATCTCTCACCTTCCAGGTCTCTGGTGCATTCTTTAGTATCGCTCACCTCCTACTTCCCAAGGTTTCCCATTTCCATTCTTTCTGCTGACCTAGGAGCTTCACTCCTGATTCCCCCTGTGAATACCTGATCGAGTTCCACTTTCTGGTCCTTGCTCCCTTCCTATTCATGCCTGTCCTTCCCTTTTCCCCCTGTGATTGCTTTCTTCTCCCTCTCCAGTGTTATTGAGGGATCTTCACTTGGGACCTTCAGCATGTTAAACTTCTTGAGTCCTGTGGATTGCATCCTGGGTATTTTGTGATTTTTTTTTTCTAATATCCACTTATTAGTGAGTACTTTGCATTTTGCATGCCCTTTTGGGTCTGAGTTACCTCACTCAGGATAATATTTGTTTTCTATTCTCAGTTTCTGTAGCAAATCTTTCAGTTGCAGTGTTTTAGAAAATCCTGTCTCTTTTGAAGTACTCCCTACAATGGTCAAAACAAACAAAGCTCTCACTCTGTTATCCTTGAGGGTGTCCTTCCCATTCATAACCTTAAACTTCGGGTTCATTTGCTTATATTGAATTTGAATCTCATTATAAAATTCCAGAGTTATGATAGTTACGTTAAGGAAAGAATATGTAAGCATGCTTTGAATTTTTTATCCATGTTCTACACACATTACACACAGTCATAAATTTATCTATATCACACAGTTCAGACAGGGCATATATCAGGCCATTCCTAAATATTAGATGATAATATCATACAAAACAAATACACATATATACATTTTTACATACACATACACATGCACACACACACAGACACATACACACACTTATAAGGTCACCTGCAGAAAGACTATCTTCCTATACTTACACGTATTGTACAAGTACTTAGGCAAAATGTCCACTCAGTGAATGATCACTATGCAATTAAGAAATATGAAGAGGATTTTTGCTTTCAGGAGATAGTCTTCACATAGCACTTAATCATGGCCCTGATCAATATCTAGACTTTTTCAGAAAGAAGAAAAGAACAGCACATTTTTGCTTTTAACACCGGGCCTTTTGTGTACAGTTCATTGAAACCCCATTAAAGTGATGTATCTTTAGAATAAATTAGATAGTAGCTTACGTTTGCCCTTGATGCAATTAAACCATGAGCTGCCTGATCCTGTTTTGTGCATAGATGACAGCTGCATTTGTTCATGAGCCTGTTGGGAGAGGACATTTTGAGCACACACTGAAGTGAACTGTGCAGCCTAAAGTACCACAATTTGGTCTGCAATTCAATTGCCACATGCCACATGAAGTGCCATGAAGCAGTGTTTTCTAGTGTGGGGGAAAAGATGCACAAATGGAGCTTGTGGAGGGGAGTTTCACTGGATTGTAGCCTATAAAATGCTAAATGTGGTAACACAGATCCCATGGTATGTGTCTCTCTGTTTTTCCATGTATGTACATGTATGTTTCCTAAGTCTGGGCTCTGTGCAAATTCAAAGCTGTGTTTGTAACAATTTAATTGTAACAACAATTAACAATTCAGATCAGTGTTCCATCCTCACTTATAAGCAAATAAAAAATAATTCAGGAGAATAAGTGTTATTATCCAACACTAAGGCATTCAAATACTAATTATGAACCATCTATATACTTCAATATCGTATAATTATTTGACTAGACTATTAAGAGTAGGGGAAAAGGAAGCATTTTGCATTAGAAACTGAGTTATGTGGCCTTACGAAACCAATCACATAAATATGAACATATGTAGGGGATGATCTTGCTCCAAGAATAGAAAATAAAGCCAACCAACTGACCAACCACGTTGTTATTGTTTAGTGGGATTAAGTGTCAAGAGCCACTAATCATCCAAAAGAGATAGAATAAAAATAGATGTAAATCTATTTCAGGAATACAAAAGGCAAGGAAAATAGAAAACATACAGAAGTTCTTAAATATGACGACTCCTAGATTGCAACCAAGGGACAGAGAAGGGTAAGCTTCCTGCTATTTTTATTGTCATAAGTCTTATGCTCTTGGATTTAAGACAATATGGATTTACAGTATTACACTGACAACAGAACTAAACTTCATATGATAACATAACTTTCATCTGAAGATATTGCTTCACCCTTCTATTTTGCCAAAGAGCATGAAACACAAGCACACTAAGCTTTGCTTAAATTTCCTTGGGAGGCAAGGGAGGATCTCCTGATTATAAATTGATGATGTATAGACAAAAGCACGCCTTGAGCATAGCTGGGAATGCACATATATACTCAGGAGCAGTGTTACAGGAGGCTCACCTATTACACATTCACATAAACGATGGCATTCTTCATACTAATGTTATGGATCAATAGTCTGTAATGGTATTTAATCATGGAAATAGAGCTTTCCATTTTTTGGAACAGGATGCAAAAGCTTCTCCAAGGTTGTGAAATACCTTTCCTGTAGACATATTCAAAGATTTCTTTCATAAAGGTGGAAGTTCTATAGCAGTGAATTACCAACGTTTCCAAAGAGGTTTCCATTCAGGCAGACAGTCTAGTTTGGAAACTGTTCAACTGTATTATGTTCCTGAATTTCTCTGCTGATGTTTTGTGAGAACAAACAAATAAAAATTTGTATGTTTGTTCCTCAATAGCTCAATGACATAAAAACAAAAACAAAAATTCTCCATAAAACTGGATCTACATGTTTAATTTATACAGAATGGTAGTAATTTCTTGTATTAGTGAATCTGGGTTGTGGTCACAAATGGCATACACCAGATATTTGATAAAAACAGAATTTAATTCAGCTAGATCCAGAGGAGGCATATCTGAGGTCATAAGGCCAGAATGTTTGGATTCAGATGAGTCTCATTTGATAGATAATACTTCTATCTATTTTCAGTCACACTTAGAAAGAATGGAGGCAGCATTCTAGGAATTTTACTATAATGGTATGGACAGAGATAATGACAATCTACCTTCATGACCAAGATCTGTACCTGAACATATTATATGCAAACATTTCATGTATAGATACAGCACCTCCTTTGTATCAAGCCTAGGGAAGTGTCGTAATTAAGAGTGGGCACTGCTCTTGCAAAGGATCCCAGCTCACTTCTCAGCATCTGCATTTAGTAGTTTTCAAGGCTCTGAAACTCTGAACCCTGGAAGATCTGATGTCACCAGCTTACATGAATACCTGTACTCACTGTACATACTTACACACAGACACACACACACACACACACGGTTAAATAATGAGATAAATGGATTTTTAACACACTTGTATTAGTGCTCACAAGGAGATACAAGTAAGAAAGATACAATTTTACATCATTTTCAGTTATCTGTTTATTCATCTCAAATTTAATTTTTAGAAAGGAAGGGGTCTCCTCAACAAATTTGGTGCCAGCCTGATATGTCTCTTAACACACACACACACATACACACACACACACATGCAAACGCACACGCACATACACACACACACACACACACACACACACACACTTGGGTGAATGTGAGATGTAAGGAAGTATATTTAGACCTTTATCAATGAATTCATTCTTCATTTTAAATGAAAGGTCATTCTTATTAAAATTATGGGGATACTTATGGATATTACTGGACCATATGTGAAATATTTAAAGGCTGTTTTAAGAGAAATTTGGAAATTTTGTCAAATTATAAAAATCAAGATTTATAATATTTTATAATGTTGTAAAATATTAATGAAATTAATGAAATATTCAGAATTTAAGTGAAATGGTTAGACTGATAAAATAGTTGTCTAAAATATATTAGAATCTACAAAAATGGAAGTTATTTCTTTCAACATATAAATTAGCAAATCTGAAAAACAGAATTCACACACCTGTTACCATTAAGTCAATTTATTAAGTCAAATTACAAAACCAGTTAGAGAAATAGAACTGTATTAAGACAGAAAGTGTATTCTCTGAAAATCAGGCTTCGTACCTAAATATGATGTGCAAGCTTCAAAGGGAAGAATGAAATTCATGTTTTTATCCAGATGTGACATCTGTGAGCAACAGCAATATCTAATCCAGAGAGAGGTCCCTAAAGCTATATTAGTGGCACTTAGAGCTTTGCAGTTATTAACAGCTGCTTAATTGGACTCAAGGTGTGATTGATAGGAAAAAAACACATTCTTATTACTGCAAACCATGTATATGAGAAAAATAGTAAAGTAATTTAAATGTGATACATTACTTTGAAATTACTATTTATAGACAATAGCTACTTAAAAGCTAAAAGAAAAAAAGTGAGCCACTGGGTTAAGATGAAATAACCGCACAAAAGTTAAAGTCTTTTTTTTTTTTTCTGAATATCTTCAATATGAAGTGGAAAAATAGAAGAAGAAAAAAAAAAAAGAATTGGAGTGATGGCTCAGTGGCAAAAATGCTTGCAGCACATATGTGAAGTCATGTGTTTGGATCATCAGAAGCCATGTGAAGACACAGAACAGAACCTGTCTGTAAGACAGCACCAATAGAGCAAGATGATAGGTGACACTAGAAGGATCTTCACAAGATTTCAGATAATCTAAGCTGTTGAACAGTAAGGATAACCAAACCATAGACTAAGTCACACGCAGAATTGACTGTCAAGACTAACACATGTGTTGTCTTCTGACCTCTAAACTACACTGTGTCATGAACATGATCAAGACTCCCCCCTTCTCACACACACACACACACACACACACACACACACACACATTTCAAAATTCTGATCAAGAAGTGTCAAAATGCATACAGTAATACACAAAAACACTTGGTAATAACTAATAACTAAGATATCCTCAGATATATTATACATCTATAAGCATATTCATTGTTAATTGATCTATTCTCATTTTAAGCATGAAGCATCATTACTAATTTTACTTTTTTAGATTGCAAAACAATATTATACAATAATCCTAGTTTAGACAGGTGGTTAGTTGTAAAGATAAGCCACATCCCTCTTCTCTCATAATGACAAAAATCCTTACAGGTTTTTAATCTACCATTGAGTCTAAATTGAGCAATAAATGCACAAATAATTTTCAAACTAGCTTACATTTTATATGAACACTTAAACTGCTCATTAAAATTAAATGATAGTAATTAATTAAGTTATGATGTATGTGAATATTAGGTATCAACATTTATGATCAAATATAAATGTAATCACATGAAATGATACTAAGTTTTTGTAGACAAATTATAGACCAGTTCCAGAATTTACACATTAAAGGAAATTTTTGTATTGAATTTGTAACAAAATTGCTGATATTATTTTATGAATAAGTGACTTAAGGTAAATAAATTTGTTTGCGTGTACTTGTAATTCAGTTTCCTTATTGGGTTAATTTATAAAATATCTCCACAGTTAATAAAATAAACATAAACTTTCATCACATTTAATAAACAGATAAATATCTATGAAGATATTATACAATGAAATCCATGAATAATAAAGTAAAATAACTATACATCTACGAATTTATAGCAAGATAACATCACTTTTGTATTATATAGCAACTCA
The DNA here is from genome assembly GCF_900095145.1 of Mus pahari. NCBI lineage: Eukaryota > Metazoa > Chordata > Mammalia > Rodentia > Muridae > Mus > Mus pahari. Next base: position 73,924,662 of record NC_034598.1, read on the forward strand.
TTTCTTTCTAATGATAATATAAAGTGTTTATTTTGAAGAAACATTTGTGTAGTCTAGAAAAGCCAAACAATCATATATTATGCAATCTGACTTAAGCACTTCCCAATTTAAAAATGCACTTCTGCATACCATACCACATGTAAATTCTTATGGCAGTGTAGTTAGAAATCAATATGAACTAGAAGCCTGTATGATCATTTCAAGGAATGAATGGACCAGAAAAATCATGGTATAGTCATGAAGAGAGATGCTACAAGAATAGAAAGAGAAATGGTTGAATTTTTAATAGTGCTCTTCTAAACATGTCAGTCTCAAAAGGCTTTGCCGTATATGATTTCAAATGCATGCCTTTCAGGAAAAGGTAATGTTATAAAGAAAAGTAAATTGTAGTGGCTTCTAGAAGATTAGGGTAGACTTTGAATGTATGATTGGGACAATCACAAGCAGACTCTGCTGCAGTTGGGGCTGGCAAGCTTTCTCAATGGGTAACTGCTCTTCCATAGGTCCTGAGTTCAATATCCAGCAACCACATGGTGGCTTACAACCATCCGAAATGAAAGTCTGAAATCAGCTACAGTGTACTTATGTATAATAATAAATAAATCCTTAAAAAAAAAAAAAAACTCTGCTGCAGTGGAGCACACACACCGGACTGAAGATCTAGAATGTATAGTTCTGTCCTTGTTGATATAAGATTGAGACACTATAGAACATGAATAGGAGTCTCCACAAGGAGAACATGCTATGGAGGACTAAACAATGATAATTTCTGGGTTTTTCCATCATTTATTTATTTATTTATTTACTTACTTACTTACTTACTTACTAACTTATTTATTTGAAAAGCTAGCAGTACTTTAAAACGAATTTAAGAAATAGAACTTTTTCAATTGCATCACATAATTCAGCAAATATCCTACAACAGACTTCCCATATTATCACTATTTTTTATTTTTTCTCTAAAGATTAACGTGGACTATTAAAAAAACAACAAAAATATGATATTGATTAAAGAATCCATGATCAACGTGATTTTAAGAATATAGGAAAACTATACGTATTGGGATTTTTTTCTTTTAATTTTAAAAACTATGTGATAGTTGTACACAGGTGTACTGTATTCATCCTTTCCCTCCACCCCTTTCCTGTGTTAACTAATTCCATTAAACTTCATGCTGCCTTCTATATTTACTATTAGAAGCTGCTAGAATAAACATATTTTTGATGAATCTTACTAGAAAACTCAGTACTTGGTGCATATAATCTTTTTAGGAGTGCTTATGTCTGCAGAAGAAAACATTTTAATTAATGAATCCAAAGCTGTTTTTATTCATCTGAGATAAGACAGTAAGAATGGAAGTTTTGTGACCGATCTGGAGCTACATGTTGATTCAGTAACTGTGCTTAAATTTAAATCCCTAAGTGTTCTAAATCCTGGGGGGCTTTTTAGAAATACTCTTGACAAAATTCAGCAGAATCCAATCAAAACGAAGCTTCAGAGTAAAGCCATTCAAATCTCATGAATAGTGCATAAATAAATAAATTCTAAAATGAAGTGAAGAAGTTACATGAGAACAATATAAGAATTAATTGAGGCAATGTTCTCCTAGTGATACATAGAAGATAAAAACCTCAGATGGAGACTTGTAAAATAGCATGCCTTTGACAAACTCCATTGATAAGTATTTTCCAGTGGGTCTTACACAGCTGGCTATGGGCTGTGTAAACTATAGTTTCATGGCAGTTTTATTGTGGGCTTTAAATCATTGCCCTTAGAACCACAAAAATGTATTTTCTTATCCATTGAATTATCTTCATTAACTTGGAGAAAATGTCAAACCTAGGTAGCATGGTGTGATGGATTTCAGAAAACCAGAGCAAGGAATATCAGCTTTATTTGCAGTGTAACTCAAACGGTTTATAGAGTTAACATACATAAATAACGAGACAAAAACCACTATCCAGCAAAACGCTCTCCCGAGGCTTGTCAGTAAGTAACTTAACAAAATTTCTAGGTCATGGCATGTTCATACTTTCTAGCCCCAAATTTGAGATTGGACAACTTTCTCGGCTGATTGCATGTTCCGTTATTCAGCAGAAAATTTTAAGATAATTGGGATAAGTCAAGTCATTTGCTTCATGCTGCCCCTACAAATCTCGCCACATTAGACCTTCTATTTGAGAAATATAATGTCTTATAGAGATATAGAAATCTAAGTTAAAAATTACAATACCTTTTGGAATGTGTTATAATAAAGGTTAAGCGCAAGGTTTTATTGTAACTGAGTAACAGAAGCAATGAACTCCAGGTAATAGAACCTCAGAAAAGTTAATGAAAGTGCTGATAATTAGGTGATCACGATACTGAGCATGATGAAATTACCTGGGAGAGAACATTGGGAGAAGGGATAATGAGCAAGAGCACAGTTTAATGGAGAAAAGACTTGACAATCTGAAGAACCAGGACCCACTGTGTTCATTCTGTCACCAATATTTAGGGATGATCCTGGACATCTGATAAACACATGTCTGAAGTTCATATTTGGTATAACTAATGTGGAAGAGTTTGATAGTGAAATTTTAACGGTCTACTTTACTTAGAGAAATAGTAAGTCTACTGCAGAAACGTAATCAACCACCTTTACTATTTTATCATTTACATATTAAATAGTGTACTCAAAATGGGAAGTAAATTACAAAGATGTGGTCTACCATAATGAAGAAATGAAGATTCCTAGCATGTTTAATCTCCACTCTGAAGCATGGTATAGTTTTAATTTAGTTTTCAGCAACCTACTCTATAAATTTGACTTAAAAGTCAGTAAATGGATTTTCCTGGATATTATTGTATTAGAGCTAATTCCAAAATAAAAGGATAAATAAGATCAATTTACTCAGTGATAAATGATAAAGCCTGTCTGATGGGATATATTTTAATTTTTTAAAGTATAAACTAACTATAGAAAATCATTTTGTTTTCTTATTTGGAAAAAAGTCATCACTGTAGGGATCCAGCTCCTAGCAGATGGAGGCATGATCATTTTAGGTTCAAGGCCAGCTTCAATTTGAACAGATGATATTTCAGGATTAGGAAGGAATATAAATAAATCATATATAAACATAAATCCTTGTGGATATACATCTTGCAAGGATATTTGTGAAGGATTTTAAGTGGACAGAATTTTAGAAAAAAAATTCTTAATTTGAACAGGAAGAACGAAAACAAAGCCTTTACTACATAAGTTTTGCAATTCCACTCTCAGGACAAAGATGTTACAGTGATTCTGTGGTGTGGGACCTGGTTCTTGTATTGTCCAAAACAATAGTAGTTCCTTCTCTGTGTTTTATAAAGATTTATTTTCCTTTGAATTGGTTGAAAAAAACACATAAATGAATGTGGGTGGGTATTTACACAAGTGCCCTTGGAGACGAGACGAGGGTCTTTGACTGTACTAGAACTGGAGGTACAAGTGACTATAAGGTGCCTAAATTGGCCCCAAGGAACTGAACTTAAGTTTTACCAGAGAATAGGCTCTTAAATTCTGAGCCATCTCTCTTGTCCCAGGCAAGGTGTCCTCTAGAAATCCTCCTGCTCCCATTTAGGATAGTTAATCTAAAAGTCCCTAGATATTCTTCATTAATTTTCTATACATTTTGCCCTTTTTTTTTTTATTCTTCACTGCAGCCTCCCCTTCCTCTTTTGGGCCCAGTACACAACAATCTTCCCTCTCCCCAGATCTACAGATCTTCCATTTGATAGACATCCAAGTGATATCAGCAGGACAAGGCATAACAAGATGCAATATGGCTAGTTATGAATGCTTTTAACAAGGCTAGAAGGGGAAACAACCAATGATGCAGAAAGGGTCCCAGGAGCAGGCAAAAGGGTTAGAGACACCACCACTCCAGCTGGTAGGAGTGCAACAAAAACCCCAAGCTACACAACCACAGCATTGCTACTGTCTTTACTCCCTTGCTTTGCAGTTCTTTTGTCTGTATTTTGTAAAGCTTTTGAGATTTTACCTTAGGGGAAAAACCAAAGCTGATGTTTTTTATTATATAGAACCTAAAATATTACTATCTTCTCAAATATCACTTTTTAGCCCTAAATGGCTTATAAATGTCAATATTAAGTGAATAAAATACAAATAACAAAATAGAAGTCAGCTATCTTCTAAGGGAAAGATAATACACAGGTTTTGGGTTAGGATTCTTGCCATATATGCTATTGATTGATTGACTGATTGATTCTATATATTTATGCTGTTTACCGGAATGAGAGTTTGTCTCGCAACGTCCATTGTAAGTACATTTCATGCTCAATTCAATTTGGTTTTTTTCTATTATTTTTCTTTATTGATTGCTCAATATATGTGTTTACTGGATTTTAATCATTCTCATATCCTGTTACCCTCTTTCATATTCACTGCTCCCATTGAATCCCATCTTTCCCTAAAATCTCCACTTTTTGTTTTCATTTCTGTATTTATATGTGCCTGTCTGTCGTGGTTCAGCAGAGAATGCTCTCCCAGTTGAAGACATTATTTCCAGAGGCTCAGGATCCTTTGAGAGGTATAGACGTTTGCTGCCGAAGCAGGATTTGAGTGTTTATAATCTGACCCTTATTCCAGGTCTTTCTCTATTTCCTGTTTACATGTGACTTTTGAACTCCTTACTATGCCTGCCCTTTGTTGCCATGAATTTCCACCATGATGCTCTTCTTTTTTTTTTGACATTTTATTTATTTACATTTCAATGTTCTCCCCTTTCCTGATTCCCCACCTGAGACCCCCTATTCCATCCCCTCCTCCTGTTCTATGAAGCTATACCCCTACCCATCCACCCAATCCTAGCTTCATGCCCTCATATTCCCCTGAACTAGGGCATTTACCCTTCACTGGACCAGTGGCCTCTTGTTTCATTGATGCTGACAAGGTCATCCTCTGCTACATATGCAGCTGGACCCATGGGTGCCTCCATGTGTACCCCTTACTTGGTGGTTTAGACCCTGGGAGCTCTGGTTGGTTGATACTTTTGTTCTTCCTCAGAGGTTACTCACTCCTTCAGCTCTTTCAGATCTTTCTCTAATTTCTCCTCTGTGTCATATTTTTTTACTTATACTGCTTCTGTAGGTCTAAAGTGAAAATGGTCAGGTAGGGTGTTAAAAATGCATGATGTACAGTTTGTAGAGCAAAGGAACATAGATGATCAATTATTCTTGTTCTATGGCCAAGACAGGTGTGGGAAGAAAGGCTGTTAGCCTGTAATCCCTTAAAGAAGAGTGCACAACTCAATACTAGAATAAAGGAAGGCTCCCCTCAGGGCAAGATACCACCCAACTTAGTTTTCATTTCTTTCTTTTTTTTTTTCCCCAATTTTTATTAGGTATTTACTTCATTTACATTTCAAATGCTATCCCGAAAGTTCCCTATACCCTCCCCACCTCTGCTCTCCTACCCACCCACTCCCAATTCTTGGCCCTGGTGTTCCTCTCTACTGGGGCATATAAAGTTTGCAAGACCAAAGGGCCTCTTTTCCCAATGATGGTTGACTAGGCCATCTTCTGCTACATATGTAGCTAGAGACACGAGCTCTAGGGGTACTGCTTAGTTCATATTTTTGTTCCACCTATAGGATTGCAGACCCCTTCAGCTCCTTGGGTACTTTCTCTAGCTCCTCTATTGGGGGCCCTGTGTTTCATCCTATAGCTGATTGTGAGCATTCACTTCTGCGTTTGCCAGGCACTGGAATAGCCTCACATGTGAAAGCTATATCAGGGTCCTTTCAGCAAAATCTTGCTGGCGTATACAATAGTGTCTGCGTTTGGTGGCTGATTATGGGATGGACCCCTGGGTGGGGCAGTTTCTGGATGGTCCATCCTTTCGTCTCAGCTCCAAACTTTGTCTCTGTAACTCCTTCCATGGGTGTTTAGTTCCCAATTCTAAGAAAGGGCAAAGTGTCCACATTTTGATCTTCATTCTTCTTGATTTTCACGAGTTTTACAAATTGTATCTTGGGTATTCTAAGTTTCTGGGCTAATATACACTTATCAGTGAGTGCATATCATGTGAGTTCTTTTGTGATTAGGTTACCTCACTCAGGATGATACCCTCCAGATCCATACATTTGCCTAAGAATTTCATAAATTCATTGTTTTTAATAGCTGAGTAGTACTCCATTGTGTAAATGTACCACATTTTCTCTATTCGTTCCTCTGTTGAGGGTCATCTTGGTTCTTTCCAGCTTCTGGCTATTATAAATCAGGTTGCTATGAACATAGTGGAGCATGTGTTCTTATTACCAGTTGGAACACCTTCTGGATATATGCCCAGGAGAGGTATTGCTGGATCCTCTGGTAGTACTATGTCCAATTTTCTGAGGAACTGCCAGACTGATTTCCAGAGTGGTTGTACAAGCTTGCAATCGCACCAACAATGGAGGAGTGTTCCTCTTTCTCCACATCCTCACCAGCATCTGCTCTTACCTGAATTTTTTATTTTAGCCATTCAACTTGTCAAAGGAAATAAAGGGTTTGTGTTTTCTACTCTTAGAAAGCATCTGTAAACAAAGGATGACAACAAGGGGGCTCAAGGGGACATCCAGATTTCTGACCTTCATAGTGCCATCTACATGCTACAGGTGTTACTGGTATGATGGAAGCAAGAGTAAAGGTACTGTGAAACTTTTCTCTGTGGGTTCAGAGAGCAATTAACTTCAAGCAACAATGGTTCCTGTGTGAGGGTCTCAGAGGACAAATGGTTGTGAGAAGCCTTTGCATGGAGCTGGGAAAGTATAACCTGGGCATAAGTGGAGCCCCAAAGATACTGAATGCGCCAGAGTCGTGAGACCTATGTCAAGATATCTACACACCATAAGTGGACCCAGTCTAAATCAGAATTGTGTCTTAAAGAAATAAAGCACAAGGAGTAGAGCTATCTATGTTCTTTTAAACTGACAAGGAGAGCCAGGATCTGTGTCTCCTAGCTGTGTTTCTGTCTTGCTTGCTTGGGTCCAATATTTCCTCACTATGCCCAAGTTTTCCATTTTAAAATGCTAATATATATCCCATGTCATTGTACATTAAAAGGACATTAAATGATTTTACAGGAGTTTGCTTTTAGAGAATGTCTGAGTCTCAAGATTTTAGACTGGATTTTTTTAAACAGTATTTAGACTACAAGAAAACACAGAAAGCTATGTACCTCGATTAAATGCTTTTATATTTTATTTGGACAATGGTTATAAAGGCCAAAATATGGAATATGGTGGTTTTATTTTCTATGTACATTGAAGGCCCATTTATCCAATCACTTGGTTCCCATTTGATGTTATTCTTTGGGGAACTTGTGGTATCTTTGGATGACGAAGACTTGCTGGAGAAGTTATGACACTAGGAAAGAGCTTATGATTGTTTATAGTCTTGTCCCACTTCCAGTTCAGTCCCTCTGCCTCCGGTTCGTATTTGTAAATGTCACCTTTCAGCTTCCTGCTCCTTCCAACACAACTATCACTTGCTGTCATGCCTACCTACTTGATAAATTTGTATGTCCCTAGAACTATAAGCCAAACAAAGTCTCCCATTTACAAATTATCATAGTAATGGTATTTTTATAACAGCAATAAAAAGTAACTGATAAAAGTTGCTGACTCACTTGAATTAAGATTGTGTGAAAATGTGGAGGAGGGGAGATTATTTACTTAGCATCTACGATTTATCAATTGGCTACACTGATGAAGAAAGTGACACTCATTCCATCATCTTTTGTTAGCTACCAGTGGTCCCTCAGAAAGCAATATGGTGTAATGAGCCCTTCTGCTGTTCATGATGAAATGTTGATAGGACCAATTGTGTCTTCTGTTAATATTGATTGCTAATAAGTTCATGAGTACAGAGAACATATATTGTCTAGACAACATAATTTTACCACACACCATCTCATTCTTCTTTCCATCATAGTCCTTAAGCCTTCTAGAGGGTGGTATATGTGACATATTTGTGACATAGAACTTGATAGTATCTTTGATTTTAATATATGATGGAACTATTAGCTTATGCATTAATATTTCCCAAGACAGCAGAAGTGTCTCTGTTGAAGGATGCGAGCAGAATTAATCTATGGCTCTAAACATAAATGTTAAGTCCAAAATCAGAGCAATGAGTTCCCAACCAGGACCAGTGATCTCTCCAGCCACCAACATTAGACCAGGTTTACAATACCAAGAATTCAACTTATTCTGCTGAATGGACCTCTGACTCAATCAGAAAACTGTCAGTTCCCTCTGTACTGTTCATGTCATTATTCACTAATGCTACATCTTCTAATGCAAGCATCATTGTAGTGCTCAGAGTTTTAATCTGAGTAAACATCTTTGCTTGTTAATGTCTTTTTTTTTTTTTTTTTTTGGTCCATCAAAAGTCTGCATAGCAACTTCTGGCACTATGAAAACTGACAAGAAGGAAGGAATCTTTAGGCCCAATTCCAAGTTGATTCCGCCATGTTCTGTGACTAAAGGTGCATCTTCCAAAAAGATGGATCTTGTCTTCAAATTGTCATGGGTAACCAAAAGCATGGCCACTGATTTGCATTCCTTTGAGGGTCTATTTGGGGCTTCCTGTTAAATAAGTTGTAGGAGGCTAAGATACTCTGGGACATTTAATAAACTATGGTTTCAGAAGGAGAGTCACGCCGATCTGTAGGGTAATTTTGCCCATAATTGGTGTAGAAGAGCTTATTTGCCAAGGCTATCACTTGGTTTGAATAGTACATATGCTATGTAAATGAGCTCAGCATCATTCAGGCCCTCTGACCTTTCTATTTCAAGCATATTATGCACCCTAAAAGAAATGATAACTAATAAACATCCTAAAGGGACGAGAGCAAAGAGATTTTGAAAGGTCAGTTTCTGAGTGTTCAGAAGAGATCATTTCAAAAGATTGTCCTCCTCCTTATGAGACTACGCATGGTGCTTTGTAGATAAGGACTGGGTAAGGGCACAGTGACTTTTGGATTTCATCCTACAGTTGCTTTCCTTTTAAATATAATAAGTGTGTTCATCTGAATACACATCTTAGTAAATCTGAAATTTCACACTTTTCTTTATTTAATGTTTGGTTTATTCAATCGCTCACAGTTAACACAAAATGCAATTAGAGATATATAGCAACAACTCGAAGCGTGCTACATTATTTGGTACAATGTGGAATTAAGATGGCTAAGCCTATTTAGTGATTATAGAAACTAATATGGATAAGTAATGCATAGCCATGATCTTTGCATAGAATTTGCTATCATAATGAGGCAGTAGGGGCCGGGTGAATGTTAACATCTCAAAGTTATCCTTTTCTTTTTGTGTTTGTGTTTCATTTTCACTAAGTCAGGATATTACTTACAGTCTTAATCTAAAAGAGATAAAAGGGATTTATAGGTGTATGTGGAGCAAGTGAAGGCCAGGAGAGACATTAACATTAAAACAATAATCAGTCAAAACAAATAAAGTTTGTCATTAAATCTATGAAGGAATAATAATTTAAGCAAGTGGAGCTGAATATGATAGAATAGTGAGTTCTTTATGATTATAATACTTTTGGTATAATTATATAGAGTGTATAATTATATAGAGTACAATATATAAAAGTACAAATTAAAATGCTAATTAAGTTTTTGAGAAGAATACTAGAATCATAAGTAATTTGTGGTATACTTTAATTAAGGATGAGTGCTCAGAATAAAATATACATCCTTATGCTCAGAATAAGATATACATCCTTATGAACACTACCTCTTAAAGCTTCAAATGACACATATGACTAATGAATTTAGTATATACCAGAAATAATGTGAGTATACTATATTTGTGTTGATCTACAAATACTTCAAATTTCTAGAAGTAGAGGCCTCTGTTACTGAGTAAAGAATATTTTTTGGAATTATGACATGAGAATTTTATTAATTAATTTATTTATTTATTTATTTATTGTCTATTTTATTAATTCTTTGAGAGTTGCATGCCATGTATTTTAATTATGTCCTTACCAATTCCTGATTCATCCAATATTCACTCCCATTTCTTAACTACCCAAATTTATGTCCTTATTCCAAAGCCTTTTAACACTAATTTGTCTATCTCAAATATTCCTGAATGTGTGGTCGTCCAGGGAAGTGGGTCTGACTTACCAGGGACTACACTCCTAGAGAAAACTGTCTTTCCTTTCCCCAGCAGCTAACACTAACCAACAGCTCCATGACTCTGATATCAGCATATGTGCCCAATTCCCATCTCCATGCTGTGCTTCGGGGTGATGTGGGCTTGCATAGGTTTGGTATATAATGTCAACCACCTGAATTTATATGTGCAGCTGCCCTGATGTGTCCAGATGATGTTTCTTTGCAGTCAGACACTAACTCTGGCATTTATGTTCTTTCTGTCCCCTCTTTCACGATGACCTCAGAGTCTGGGGTGGAGTATATTATATAATGTTCCCTTTGCAGGTGAACATTCTGCAGTTGCAGGGTCTTAGTTGCTGTTCACTGGCTAGTTGTGTGTCACTGCTAATTACAGTCTTTGGAAAATGGGAATTCCCCCATAAGTGTTGAGAGGTACATCATTCTGAGTATATTTATATTCAATAAATCATTAAGGTCACTTTAATAATATGTACCTTTGTCAGCATAGTAGTATTAATCCCTGCTTTAGGTTTTAGCAGTAAGTTTTCAGTTCATTAATGGTACCAGATACAAGATTATCTTACAGATAAGGACTTAAAGCCAGTGAAATAAATGATTGATTGCTCCTATATGTGTGCCACTATTGTACCAAAGGCCTATCTTGCTAATCCAGTCATGGTTGAATCTTGAAGGTTGATATCCGTTTCTGGCTGATGATTGCTTTTTCTCCTCTGATAACTTTCACAGAAACATGAGCAGTGTGAAAGCTAGGCAGTATAATGATGACAACATGCACACACACACACACACACACACACACACACACAAACACACAAACATTCACACAGAAGCTTGACTTCTTCATAGTCTATGATGCAAGCATAAGATGTACTCAAAAATAGAGCTACCATTGAGATCTTGAAAGATATAATGGAAATGGCAATAATCTGAATTGTTGAGTCTACAGAATCTCACTGGCCAAGAACCCCAAAAGAATAGTCACTTATCTGACATTTTAGTAGTATTTGTTAGCTTCTGTGTCTAGTAATGTCATTGTTGGCCTAAGTGTAATCAGTTTTAATTATTGCTGAATCTTTCAATATTAACCTTTTCCTATTTCTCGTAATGGATTCCACATCTAAGAAAGTTTGGGAATTAACCAGGAATCATATCATAGATACATTATTAATATACTTTTAGGGAGGATTGTAGAGATCAATATTTGAAGTGAATAAATCAATCAATAAAAATAATAATAACAATAATAAACTTTAGCATTCTAGGTTTTATTTTTTCCATAATGGCTCCCTTTAAACAGAATTATCCAAAGTGTGTATTAATTTCACATTTTTATGCATGGGGCTGTCATGTTCATCTTTCTATTTTAAAATAATCAGACAGTAATACTGAATCACATCTCAATATTCACATGAATTAATCAAGTGGAAGTATATGTATTTGTCTCAAATAAAATCATAAGAAAAAATATCACAGTTTCTAAATAAGTTATTCAAAAGCATCAAATGATTGGGAAAATTGCCCAAAAGGATAAAAATTATTAGTGTAATTGATTTGCAACCCCACTTACTTTATTGTTTTATGTATGAATTGAATGAATCTTAACATTCCTTGTTCAAGCCGGGCGTGGTGACGCATGCCTTTAATCCCAGCACTCGGGAGGCAGAGGCGGGTGGGTGGATTTCTGAGTTCGAGTCCAGCCTGGTCTACAGAGTGAGTTCCAGGACAGCCAGAGCTATACAGAGAAACCCTGTCTCGAAAAACCAAAAAA